>NC_000086.7:141357028-141674528 GCF_000001635.26 Mus musculus | reverse complement strand
TGTGATAGAAATCTAAGAAACTGATTCTCAGTACTTAGGAGGCTGAAAAAAGAGGATTGTCATGATTTGGGGGCCAGCGCAGGCTACACTGTAAAGACTGGGCCAACTATGGTTATATCATAACAGACTGAGTTAAAAAAAAAACCAACAGGACGAAATACATTTAGCAGAAACAAAAGTTAATATTATAAAAAGAATACGGTAATGACTGACTTTAAAAATCTGTATATCAATATATTTTCTCTGCATAAGATTTTACTACAATCTTCAAAGTTCTATGGTGATCATTTAAACTTTTCATCTATATGTACTACATTCTATTGGGGAAATTATCTTCTATAATATCACAAAATGAAGAAAGATGAAAAAATGTTCTAAGGTAGTTAATGAATTTGAATATACAGACTGAAATTCATTGAATGGAGCAGAGGAAGCATCTCAATAGTTGCCTGTCCCCCACACTAAAACCCTAGGTCTAACCTTACTAAAATAAAATAAAATAAAACAAAATAGTTGAAAAGTGATTATCTTGAATATGGGGAAGAATGTCTTGGATTTCTAATGCATTATATAAAAGAAAATGTAAAATATTTATGCTTGTCGTGGTATAGCATATTTCTTTGGATGTACCTTCCTATTTTTCCCCAGCTCTGGATTTGACAGCTATTCATGCTCTCTCCATAGGTAATTAGTTGTCAGCTCCAAGTAGAGCCCCATATCCAAAGGCCTTGAACGCATAAATACCATGACCAACATCACTGTTTTAGTCATTTTACCTGGCTGTCCTGGCAGCCCTGGGTCTCCTTTGCGCCCTCCTGCACCATCAAAGCCTGGGAGTCCATTGCGTCCTGGATCTCCTGGAGGGCCAATTGGACCTACAAGGAAAGAAATAGATTTTCATACCACCAAGCCATTTAAATTAGCTTGCCCAAAGGAGTTAAAAGAAATCCAGTTGGGCCTAAATTATTTTAACATTTTTAAGAAAAAGAGAAGTGGGGTCTGTGGTAGCCCCTTCTTCTTTTCCTTGCTGGGATTCTTATGAGAGACAAACTATTTGCATGTAAAAAGTGAATCAAGGGAATGTTCTCAAATAGATGGGCCATAAAAAATGACCTACAAAGGTACCTGGTAGGCCTTGAGGGCCTGGAAGTCCTGGTAGACCTTTTAATCCAGGTTGTCCAGGAATCCCTGGAGGTCCAGGATCTCCTTTGATTACAATACTCTGTCCTGAAGGACCAGGCAACCCAGGAGGACCTAAGAAGCAAAACACATAAAAGTAAAGATGGTGAAGAGGAAATGTCTGGAGAAACAGATGCCAAATTGTCCTAAGATCAGAAGATGCATTTGCATGACATAAATAAATAAATAAATAAATTGAAAAAAAACAAGTGAATGTACTTAACTGCTACCACATTAAACAGAAGTGTATTCATGGAAATTGTAATCATTTCATTAAGAAAATTAAAACCAGCCCATTCCAGCCTTTTGACCCACCTTCAGTAATCCCTCATCTGGATAGAAACGCCAGACTCATCCAGCTAACTCCATCCTTCTATGCTGAAAACCCTTGCTCCCCTCCTCTCAAAAAAAAAAAAAAAAGCCTAGATTATAGCTGCCAACTCCATCTATAGCTGCCATGTACCACTGGCCGCTTGTCAATGCAGAATCAAAGATGCTAGTTACCAAGTCCACCCTTTTCCATGCCCTAAATAAAGACTGTCACTCTCCAAGAATTAGCATTATACGCACCCTCATTCCCTGTTTCCCATTCCCCTACCCTGCTCCTCTCCTTCAGGTAGGTATCCTAGGCTTGCATTATCAATTCTACTAGCATCTACTGCTTGAGGATCAGTCCTGAGAACCTTCCCTCAACACTCCTGAAGATCTGCTGTAGGATTTCCTAACTTTACAGAAGGCTTATTTGGGTGCTTAGAAAATTCGCTTAGCTTGTGCTTTAGCTGAGACTACTTCTGAAACACCACATGACATCAACACTAAAGTGCACAAAGACTAAACAGGAAGTCCTATTCATCTGGTCTGTTGCATGATAACTTTGGGTTCTAGGAATCAGAGCTTCAAATATCCATTCAACAAAGAAAAGACAACAACCTATTTCAAGATCCCATCACAGATACACAAACATGAATAATCTAAACAAAAAGTCTTCACAAAATATTAATACTCCTGTCATAATGTTCCCTGAGAAAAGTGACTCAAGATATGTAACAAGGTATTTCAAAATAGTAAAAATGAGAATTATCAAGGAACTTGAAGAGGTAAGAATGAATTCTAGAATGAAGCACTCAAAAACAGGATTAAATAATCAAAACAATTCAAGATATAAAAAATAGTATTTAATAAAGAAATAGAACTTCTGACAAAAATGTCAAAATAAAAAATCTTGAAATGAAATATTCAGAAATGCAAACCAAAAATTAGATGAAAGCCTTACCATTAGATTAGACCAAGTGGAAGAGAAAAATATTATGTCTAAAAGAATAGGTAGAAGAATTGGATCACTCAGTCAAAGAAAATGTCAAATTTAAAAAATTCCAATAATGGAAGATACAGGAACTTTGGGCCACTATAAAAGACCAAATCTAGGAAGAATAGGTATAGAGGGAGAAAAAGCTCACATAAAAGGTACAGAAAATATTTTCGCCAGAATCATAGAATAAAATGTCCCTAATATAAGGAAAGAAATCAAGGTCTAAGAGGTATACAAAGCACCATAGTCTGGGCCAGGAAATAAATTCCCCATACAAAATTTTAAAAATGGACAGAATAAAGAAAGGATATTAAATCTTTCAATGGTAAAAGAAAGTCACAATAACAGTTGATTTTTCAGTGGAAACTATGAAAGGTAGAATGAATTGGAATGATGTTATTCAAGTTGTTAAAAGCCCAAAACACCATCCCAGGCTACTATATCCACCCAAATTATCAGTCATAATAGGACAAAGGAAAACGTTATAGGATAAATATATATTTAAAGCATTTAAGATCCATAAGCTAGCTTTACAGAGAGTACTTCCAGTAATACTTAGGTCAGTAGAGAAGGGTAAAGATCCTCACGCACAACGAACAGATTTAAAATTTTCAGAATATTGGATGAAAAGAAGCCTAATAAAACATCACAAGACAACAAAATATCAGAAATCAGTGCATGTTGTTCAACAATTACTTTTAATGTTCTCAGCTCTCCAATAAAGTGACACAGATTAACAGACTGGATCAGAAAACATGATCTGTCTCTTTTTTGTTGTTGCTGCTGAGAAACATACCTAATGACCAATGATAGATAGCATTTTAGGGTAAAAGGATGGAAAAAGATATTCTAAGAAAATGGATCAAAAACAAGCATAGTGTAGCTACTCTAATATCTGATGAAACAAATGTAAAGCCAAAACTAATCAGAAGATAAAGAGGGAAATTTTACACTAATTAAAGGAAAAAATTCCACCAGGACATAGCAATGCTAAACATACATACACTAAACACAGGATGCAAAATCATTTAAAAATGTTTAACATATTTAGATATCAGGGAAATGCAAATTAAAATACTTTGAGACTTTATCTTACCCAATCAGAATGTCTATATTTTATTTATTTATATATATATATATATACATATAACATACACAAACAAACAAAAACAAAAAAAATGACAAATGCTGGCATAGGTGTTGGAAAAAAAGGAACACTTGTTTGCTGCTGGTAGGAGTACATCCTTGTGCAGCCAATTTGAAAATTAGTGGAGGTGATTCAGAAAGCTAGAAACAGATCTACATGTGATCCAGTTGTATTACTCTTGAGTAATCCCAAAAGAGATATCTCCTCATTGATGTTTATTGCTGTTCTCATTACAATAGCCAGGAAAAGAAAACAGACTAGAGATTTTGATCAACTGATGAAAGGGTATTTAAAATATAGTATATTTATATTATTCAAATATTAAGAAAAAGAGCATGAAATGTGCACATAAATGAATGGTCCTAGAAACAATCATTCTGAATAGGTAACCCATACCAGAAAAATAAATGCCATGTTTTCTCTAATCTGTGGAAGTTAGCTTTAAGCCATCAGATGATTGTTTCATTTGGAATATCCATAAAAGTCAGGAAAGTAATAAAGGACCAGAGAGAGGAAATTTCAGAGGAGGAGAGATAGAAAACTGGACTAAAAACTGTAAGGGTTAAATTGGGGTGGGGAAAGGAAGGCAGTGTAGAGGAGGGGCAATTAGGATGGATAGTAACATTAAATACCTTTGAACACATCATATGGAAACCTACTATTGCAGAAATTCACACACGCACACACATGCACACATATACACATCCATATACACATATACACATATATACAAGTTAAAATGTGGTAACTCATTATCAGAATAGCAATACCTCTAGTAGATACCACAGGCTAACAAATGAAAAGTCCAGTGCAGGTAATGAGTTACTTCTTTTGCAGTTACTGGGTAGTGAGTTACCATAGGTCATCCCCAAATATTACAGGCTCGTGGTTACCCAAAACTTGATGGTAAGGCCCTATTACTGAAGATACCACAGACTTGAGTTAAGGAATTCATAGGAATCGAGCTAGGCCTGATCTGAAAGCTCCATTCTGGCTGGCTAGCTTTCCTCCTGTTGAATGGGGCTAGGTACTTCTAACTTAAACTTAATAAGGTGGCTATCAATATAATAGAACTAAATAAAGAGTTTAAGAAATTAGGAAATGATGCTGGTAAGAAAATTATGTTGATAATTTGGAAAGACAAACGGATACTTCAAAAAGTCTTTCATGTTTCAAAGTATCAGGCATAAACAGCCTTAGGAGAAGAAAAATTCTTACCTGGGGGCCCAGTAAGACCTGGTTCCCCATCAGGGCCAGTGGAGCCTGGTACTCCAATGGGTCCTTTCATTCCTGGAAAGATGATATATAAAATAAAATGGCATAAATATGCAACAAGACAGCCTTATGTAGGAAAATAAGACAAACAAAACAAAGCAGAGCAAAGCAAAGCAAAGCAAAGCAAAGCAAAGCAAAGCAAAAACCAGTTTTTTCCAAAGGAACTTAATAGGGTCACCACTAGTTGGACTTAGGGTATTGTTTAGTATTATAACAACAACAACAACAACTACTACTACTACTACTACCACTACTACCACTACTACTACCACTACTACTACTACTATTACTACTACTACTATAGAAGTATAGTAGTATATTATATAGTGTATAGTATAGTAGAGGAGAAGGAGGAGTAATAAAGAGAACATGAAGTTGGGAGAGAGACAATTGCACTGATCTTGAGGAAGGTAGTAGAGGTACATTCGATAACAATATATTGAATATATGGAATGTTCAAAGAATAAATAAAAATACTTAAAAATATAAAGAAAACCTTAAACCACTCTTTCAAATACCTGGGAATCCTGGAACACCAGGGAGACCAGGATCTCCTTTCATTCCATTAAGACCTGGCCGGCCAGGGTTACCCTAAATAAATAAAAGTCATTGGTATCAGAATCATAACTAGGACAGAGTAGAATAAAGATTCAGTTATTGCACAGTGGCTTAGAGAGCTGTTTTTCCAGTTAAACTGGAAGGATCCAAATTCTCACTCTGCTTATTACCTGTGATTTTTTAAAAAGATATATTCTTTATTTACATTTCAAATGTTATCCCCTTCCCTGGTTTCCCCTCCAAAAACCCCCTATCCCCTCTCCCCTGCTCACCAACCCACCCCCTCCTGCTTCCTGGCCCTGGGATTCCCCTACACTGGGGCATAGAGCCTTCCAAATACCTGTGACTTTAAAATATTTAACCTTTTACCCATAGTTTCTCTTCTGCATCATGGAGAAAAAAGTATGCCTACTTTATGGAGTGGTGGGAAGGATCAAATGACAAAGTTCTTGTTACATGTTTAGAAATTTGATGATATAGAGTATTTAGTAAGTAATGGTTATTAAAAAGCACTTTCTTTGTACTCTAGATCTGGAGTGGTAGATGGAGAAATGATAAAGTCTGAAAGACTTGGCAAATATAATCTTGGGATGATAATTAGGTTGATGAGAGCCACTGATAATATAGAAAGCAACAAAAAATGAGAACGAAGGGGGGAGGAAGAGAGAGAAAATAGCTTAAGAATCTAAAAGGAAGAACATATAATGTCAAGATGATTGAAGAGGCTACTGTACTACACTAACTGTAGAGCTGTGAAGCTTTTAATAGGACTGAAAAAGGCCTAATGTGAGAATGTATTTTTATGTCAAAATATAAGAAAGTGTCAAAGAAAAAGCAGTTTTAGAAGCATGTCACAATGTCATCGGATCCAGCTCGATATGGCTATCAAATCTGGAACAATGAGAATATCAAAATAAGCAATGACAGCTTCAAATTTTATAAATGACTGGAAAAAAAAACATGAACCCATGTCCATAATAAATATGTGACTGCGTAGAATAGAAGGGACATCTCTTGCCTACAGTAGAACTAAATGGTACATGTGGATATAATGCCAAGTTTACAAAGTCACCATTTTGCCATTAACCCAGTAGAAATTATCCATTCAAAACTCATTAATAGATGCTAAATTTATGGATAAATTTTGATAAGGACAGTATTTTCATTGCTCTTGGAATATTCTAGCTAATGATGTACAACCTGAATTTAATTAAAATGACAAATTAGACAAAAGAAGGCTTATTCTATTATTTTACTGGTTATTTTTTTACATATCAAATGTTATCCCCCTTCTCAGTTCCCCATCTACAAGCCCCCATCCCCTCTTCCCTCTCCCCCCCCCACCCCACATCCACTCCTCTGTCAGCAGCCTACCATTCTCCTACACTGGGTTATCAAATCTCCAAAGGACCAAGGGGTTTCCCTCCCAGTGATGCCAGATAAGGCCATCTTCTGCTACATTTTTAAAGTGAGAATAGGCTACACTTTTTAAGTATTAAAATCATGAAAGAAAAAAGGCTAAGGAACGATTCCATATTATAGAATAAAGAGACATAGCAGTTAAATGGAACACACAATTTGGTCTGGATACCTTGTTACAGAGTGTAGTGCTAAAATTTACATTACTATACCAATTGATAAAATCAGAACAGAAAGAGTAGAAATTAAAATAGTTGATTTCTCTTAAATTTTGCAAAGTTGATAACTGCACTGTGGTTATAGAAGAGAGAAGCATAAACTGAGAAAAATAGTGCAACTGAAACCTGACCCTGACTCTAATTCCAAAGTCTAAACTATTCCTACTTGCCATAATTACTTTCCTATGGGTGTATTCATCTAAAATACAATGTACTGATGTGTATATGTAAGTTTTCTTTTCATAGGTTTGCTCTCACCAAAACTCTTTTAGTATAAAACAGTAAAGACAATTTCATGGGAAGACTAGGAGCCTTGCCTTCTATTTTCTTTTTACTTCACCAGTGAGCTATGTGGTGAGTGTTAATAAAATTCTGCTGCTCAGAATTCCCATTTTGAAAACTGTCACCCACACTATTCTACCATCAAATATCTAGTCTCACTTCTTACCGGGAGTCCTGGTGGTCCTTGATCTCCTTTCAAACCAGGTAAGCCTGGCTGCCCAGGTGGGCCTGGATTTCCCCTCTCTCCTTTGATACCTCCATTTCCAGGGGGTCCACGAGGACCTTCTGTACCTGGTGGACCTTGGTAATGCACAACAAATGACCACATATTAGTATAGTATTCCAGGTTTTTAAAATATCAGTCATCTTTTGTTACTTTGTGGTGAAGACTGAGTAAATGTAGACATTTTTGTCATTAATGCTGATTTTTAGACCCCTTAGGTTTACATTCGTTTCTGGAACAGTGCCTCCTGTATCTCAGGTTATTGTTGAACTCATTATTGCACCAAAAATGACCTTGAACTTATGGTCTGCCTGCCCTAAGACCCAAGTGCTAGGATTACAGGGATGTACCACAACATCTAGCTTATGCCATCCCGGGGATTCATGCATATCAGCCAAATAGTCTACCAACTCAGCAACATCTCCCCAGACCTTTGTATTTTATTTTCTAATAAACATAGTAAACTCAGATCTAAAACAACTCTGGATATGATGTTTGCTTCTGTAATCCATGTACGCGTGTTTGACTCAAATTGAAATGAGACATAGGATAGCATTAGTCTCAAATTACAGTATGCTCCTGTGGAAAGGGAGATATCAAAACAGTTTCCTGGGTCACATCCTGAAGTATTGGCTCCATATGTCCCCTAGTACTTAGTGCTGCTGGCCACATGACCAACACTTAGGGAATGACTGTTGTAGAGCAATCAGGAATTCAAGCCATTCCTCTTACTGAGATAAACATTAAATTACTTAGGGATGAGCATAGCATTTGACTAAGTCCTAGGTTAGATGGATTTCCGTAAAACAAAAAACTTCAACTGCTTTATTTATAAGAAGATATGTTTATTTACCTTTTACCACTGTGCAATTTTTGTATTGTGTGAGTCACGCATATGGCTTTATGTATGTTAGGCAAACATCTAACATCTGAGCACCGGCTTATCGAGCAGTTAAAATAGTTTTAAAATAGTTAAGCACACTAACTTTAAGTTCATTTTATTGATATGTTTGGCACATGGGATATCTTTTAAATGCCATATATTTATTGTTTCAGTATAGTATATATAAAATTCATTTCAAAATATTTCCATGGGTTTTTTAAAATTTTGTACTACATTTTTAACATATCATTCTAAATAAAGATATCAGTTCCCTTAAGCAACCAGGTGGCTTTGGCACTGGACAGTGCCTACCAAATACTAACAACCATGAAATGTTGGTGTTTTGATAGTTATGCTTACTATTAATTATTAGTAATAAAATTAAACATAAAATGTATCTTATGATATTTTTAATGTTTAAAGAATTTTTAAGTGGTTTCACAATGTGGTAATTATCTGGTTATGACAAAGAGCAAGTTCGTGATAATACAGCAATTAATTTTGACAACTTAAATCATACAATCACCTTAGCTTGTCAAACAGATATCACAATCACAAAAAAATCCTTTTGCAATTGTAATGAAAGGTTTGGAGTTACTTTGTACTTGGAAAAACATAAACCACAGCTGCTTAGCTCAAATACACTAGAATAAGATTTTCTAAATAAACTCAGTAATTTGTACAATTTAGGCTAGAAGTCTGGTAGCAATTTAGGCTGTTAAGCTAAAACTGAATAGTCTTTGAACCAACCCAATGACAATGATGAGGGAAGATATAAGATAGGGAAATTGAACCTTTGCATGTCATTATTCTCCATTTGGAGTTTCTATTATCAACTAAAAAGAAAATACTGGGAATTTTATGTCATCTCAGACATGATATTTTGACTGTCTCAAAAAAATTAAATTAGGATTCTAGTAAAAACAGAGTTTTATTTTAACTGTATCTAATAGCATTCTTTCTCTATTATTGAAAACAGCATTGATCGCACAGCTTAAGGCAATTGTGTGTAAAAATTTCAAAAAAAAATCTATATGCAGAGATTAGAAATTATCCAGATGTTTGCTTAATTAAATATCTTAATGCAGTTTATAATGTAAAGGCGTTTGTATGGCTATTTCAGTTTTACCAGGTATTTATATATAAAAGTATCTATTACAAACAATCAGACCACAAAAAACTGATATTATATCAAATATCAATAAGTCAAAAATGTCAAAACCCAATAGGGTAGTATTTGAGGATAACATCATTTTCAATAACTTATGAATTATAATAATAAAGTGCATCTCTCTTATCACATATATAAAGCATTTAATAAAGGAGAAAAGTGACCAGCGAAGAGTCTAACCTTGAAAACCTGGGAAGATCAGAGTTCACCAAAGCCAAAAGATCGATATCAGCAGGATCAGACATCACACAGTACAAAATCAGATGATGAGTTAGAAGTGGTTCACATTATAGAGCAAGTTGAACAGTAATTCTCTTTGTAAGCATTTCTTATACCTACAGCACAATCAATAGGCAAACAGACCCATCCAGAAATATAGAGAACTAAATATGTTTAAAATAGTGCTTATTCTAGATAATAAGCTGTTGGCCATTAATGGGAGGGAAGATCTATTTAAGAGACTATGTTAACGTGACTACTGGATATTTCTAAATATTAGCAATTCAAAACATTAAAGTTGGCAAGATAGTACCATTTCACCAAAAGCCTTCATTTTCTTTAACAAAGTAACTGTGAACAAGTATTTAAACCTCTGCCATGCTTTGATACAAACATGAAGTAAAAATGTATTTTGATGTTCGGAGTGAACCAATATGATAGGAACAGTTAACTTTTCAAACCTCACAGGCAAAAATATAATTAGGAAGCTGACCTGAAACTCAGAGAAAACTTAAACTATGGCACAACCATTATGACTTTTGCTTTTGTTTGCCCTATTCAAATACCTTTTATAAAGTCATATTTTAATTTTTCATAATAAATCAGGAGGCCATCTTCTATTAGTATTTGTTTTAAGTACTAAGCATAAACAGCCATTGAATTTAAAAATAAATATTCCAATTTTCCAATGATATGAAGACTATTAGTAAAGGGGTACTTTAAAAATATTGTGGCATGCAGCAACCTACCCCAAGCCATTTTAAGTATTACAACAACTTTTTTTTAAAGTATTATTCAATGCATGTATTATCAGACTATTAACCATTTAAAGAAGAAAAATTATGTAACAATATTAAAGTCTACAAGTAGAACATTCTTTGGTTAGTATCAACTCTAAACACAATTTCTCTTTTCTTAGAGTTCTTGCTATGATTTATAAACATTGAATTTTAAAGAGAATAAATAGTGCAAGACCATTGAGTACCACGAGTTAAAAGACCTTGGAACTTCCTCTTGACCTTGCTTCTTTGTAACTATATGACTGTGGGTAATTCAATCTCTCTGAATGTAATAGTGTTATCTATACTGTCCTTCCTTGCATGTTTACATAAGGATCAAAGTCAAGTTTCGAAATATAGAACTACTGTCTGCTATGTGTAAGATGCTAAAAGAACACAATGATGATTAAAACCAAAAATTTAGGAGCATTTGAGAATTGGAAACTTAGAATAATATATTTCAGTTTATGTAAATAGTCTCCAAACCACATACAACAAATTAGCCAAAGACTTATAGTCTGGACACTCAATTAACTAGCTTAGAATTGCTTTTAGCATAGTTCAAAGTGAAGATACGTTATATGAATATTAGCTTTAGAATGACTCAATAATAATATTCAGAAAGATATTTTATTGATATGAGGTATTTTAATGATTCATCAGCACAGGAAACTTTGGACCATATCATAGCAAAATTTCTAAGAGTTTAATTTCTAAAGGGCTACATATTAATGAGCTATATGCCAAGTCAATTTTTATGTGTGAGGCCTCAATTTACTATTTTTCAAATCATGTACTTAAATTTAACTGAAAAAGAAACTGAAGGTAGGTAGGTTATAGAATCAGCTGTTATATTTTAATTCTAATTTCCACTCAAAGTTGCTTTCTTCTCCTATTGTAACCATCACAGAGGCTAGCTTTCAATAATTACAATTTTTATCATGTTTAACAAAGGGGAAGTTGTTAAATTGGTTTAAAAAGTATTGGGGAAAGCCGGGCGTGGTGGCACACGCCTTTAATCCCAGCACTCAGGAGGCAGAGACAGGCAGATTTCTGAGTTCGAGGCCAGCCTGGTCTACAAAGTGAGTTCCAGGACAGCCAGGGCTACACAGAGAAACCCTGTCTCGAAAAACCAAAAAAAAAAGTATTGGAGATACTTTTCTCTTTCTTCTTCAAATATATTCTAGTATAGCAGGAAAAAAAATCCTAGCTTGCATTCCAGTCTAGCAGTGATCAGGGCAGAAGAATTCTAGGCAAGTTAGACAGAATAACAGTGAAAATTGCTTCAAAGTTACCCCAATCTTGTCTTTATCCTGTTGATAGTTAAATCATTTTCACTGTCTTAATATACTCAAGAGCATCCGCTTAGGAAGAATGTAAGATGATGTTATTAGGGATTGACGGAGATGTGAGATAACAGAAGAAGGAGAAGAAGGAGAAGGGGTAGGAGGAGAAGAAAGGAAGAGGAGAAAGAAGAGTAGGAGGAGGAGGAAGGGAGGAGTAGGAAGAGGAGGAAGAGGAGGAAAAAGAGGAGGAGGAAGAGGAGGAGATAACTAGATCTAAGATCTAGCTAACTATAAGGTTCCTAACATGATAAAAGCAGTTTTGCTCCATGAATTTATCAAGAAACCATATCATAAACATCAACAGTTTGTGCAAGAATTATAGGGTGCTACTAGTAGAAGAGTACTGGGAAGTCCACATTCTCAATAATTTTGGGTCTTAGTTTTCCTGTGTGAAAAATAATTCTTTCTCTGACTAAACCTTAAACCAGAATCCCTGAGACTTCTTGCTACATCTCACCTAACATCCACATTATCCCCCTTCCTCTTTTTTTTTTTTTTTTTTTTTTTTTTTTTTTTTTAGCATTTGAAGCCCAGTTACAGGAAAAATCCAACCAAATCAGTTTAGTACCTTTCAAACTCTAAATCTCCAGTAGTTAACATCTGATCAAGTTCCTCATTCCTCACTCTGATGTCTAAATCCTTGGCCTGCCTTCAGTGAGAATCATATGAAGTAAGTGTAAGACTCCTCTTGCTTTCTAGTACTTCTTAGTAAGTTTCAGTCAATAACTCTCTCCTTATGTCCCTGGAAGTCTTTGTTTCTGTTTTATTTGGAGCTGAGTTTAGTTCCTTTTCTTTGTTATAATGGGGTCTTCTCTATTACAGTTGTCATGATAAAATTTGTCTTCAGAGCTTGCATCTTTAAAATTTTCCTAATCAATAGATCTTACACATAAAACATTTTGCACATATGTGTATGCATGTATGAATGTACGTGTGCATGGGTTGGTATGGTAGAAATAAATCAAGGAATCAATTGACATAGAGAATCATATCTCCCTCCCTCTACAAACTGTGGTGAATATAGGCTCTGCCAGAGCCTGACAAATACAGAAGATGCTTGCAGCTGACCATTGGACTGAGCACAGGGTCCCCAATGGAGGACTTAAAGGACTGAAGGAGCTGAAGGGGTTTGTAGCCCCACAGGAGGAACAACAATATCAACCAACCAGACCCCCCAGAGCTCCCAGGAACTAAACCACCAACCAAAGATTATACATGGAGGGACACATGGCTCCAACTGCATATGTAGCAGAGGATGGCCTTGTCCGAAATCAATAGGAAGAGAGGCCCTTGGTCCTGTGAAAGCTCTATGCCCCAGTACAGGGAGGCAGAAGTGGGTGGGTGGGTTCATAGAAGCAGAGGGAGGGGGGTGGGATAGGGGATTTAGGGGGAGAGGGGACCGGGAAAAGGTATAACATTTGAAATGTATATAAAAAAATCCAATTAAAAAAAAACCCTCCCCATTTTCAAAAGTCATATCTCAGGATTATATTTTGACCTATTTTACTTCCTTTCTACAAAAGAGAAAAGGACTATTTATCTTGAAAATAATAAATATATTGAGATGTCCATGGTTAACTTTTTATACCAGATTGGGTACACATTTAAAAAAAAAGAAAAAAGAAAACTAGAAGCAACAGATCTTTTTTTTTCCAACCCTGTGAAGTAACTCTTGATAATTTTTCTTTGGCATAATTTCTTGCTACGTGTGATGACCATATATGTGATTGTGAGCCTTTAATCTGTGCTGGTTACATTAAGTTATATTTTCCTTTATGCTTATTAGTTCTTCACAGCAAAGCAATTTAAAAATTATGTGTCAAAGGACCTGGATAGATGTCTCAGTGGTTAAAAGTAGACATTGCTCTTGCAAAGGGCCCAAGTTCAGTTCTCAGTACCCATTTTAGACAGCTCACAACTGTTTGTGACTTCAGCTCCAGGTGAGTCTTATTTTTTTATTAGATATTTTCTTTATCATTTCATATCTTATCCCTTTCCTGGTTTCCCCTCCTAAAACCACCTATCCCCTCCCCCCTCCACCTGTGCAACAACCCACCACTCTCACTTCCTGGCCCTGTCATCCCCCTACACTGGGGTAAAGGGCCTTCACAGACCCAAGGGCCTCTGCTCCCATTGATGACCAACTAGGTTATCCTCTGCCTCATATACAGTTGGAGCCATGAGTCCCATCATGTGTATTCTTTGGTTGGTGGTTTAGTCCAAGAGAGCTCTGGGGGTACTGGTTAGTTCATATTGTTGTTCCTCCTATGGGGCTGTAAATGCTTTCAGCTCCTTGGGTACTTTCTCTAGCTCCTTCATTGTGGACCCTGAGCTCAGTCCAATGGATGACTGTGAGCATCCACTTCTGTATTTGCCAGGCACTGGCAGAGCCTCTCAGGAGACAGCTATATCAGGCTCCTGTTAGCAAACACTTGTTGGCATCCTCAACAGTGTCTGGGTTTGGTGATTGTATATGGGATGGATCCCCAGGTGGAGCTGTCTCTGGATGGTTATTTCTTCAGCCTCTGTTCCGAACTTTGTCTCTGTAACTCCTTCCATGGGTATTTTGTTCCACCTACTAAAAAGAGTCAAAATATCCACATTTTGGTCTTCCTTCTTGAGTTTCATGTGTTTTGCAAATTGTATCTTGGGTATTTTAAGTTTCTGGGCTAATATCCACTTATCAGTGAGTGTATATCATGTGTGTTCTTTTGTGATTGGGTTACATCACTCAAAATGATATTCTCCAGATCCATCCCTTACCTCAAGCTGTACTGCGGAACAATTGTGATAAAAACTTCATGGTATTGGTATAGTCAAGGGCAGGTAGATCAATGGAATAGAATCGAAGACGCAGAAATGAACCCACACACATATGGTCACTTGATCTTTGACAAAGGAGCTAAAGCCATCCAGTGGAAAACAGACAGCATTTTCAACAAATGTTCCTGGTTCAATGGCGGTCAGCATGTAGAAGAATGAAAGTTGATCCATTCTTATCTCCATGTACAAAGCTCAAGTTCAAGTGGATCAAGGATCTCCACATAAAACCAGAGCCACTGAAACTTATAGAGGAGAAAGTGGGGAAGAGCCTTGAAAATATGGGCACAAGGGAAAGATTCCTGAACAGAACAGCAATGGTTTGTGCTGAAAGATCAAGAATCAACAAGTGGGACCTCATAAAACTGCAAAGGACAAAGGACACTGTAAAGCAAAGGACTCTGTCAATATGACAAAAAGGCAACCAAGAGATTGGGAAAAGATATTTACCAATCCTAAATCTGATAGAGGGCTATTATTCAATATATACAAAGAACTCCAGGTGAGTCTTATGCCTCTGATATTAGTGGGCACCTGCAGCCCATATATATACACACAAATATGCTCAGAAGTTAAAAAATGTGTAAACCTTTGAAAATATGTGACAAGCCAAAATATGAAGCTGTTTGAAAACCTTATAGAGGTGTGTTTGTGTGTGTGTGTGTGTGTGTGTGTGTGTGTGTGTGTATCAAATCAAGGATTTCATTACCTACATTATTATTATTATTATTATTATTATTAAAGATGCTTTTCTGAATGAGTTTAATTTTATTGCATTAAAAGTTTATAATGCAATAAAATACTTTCTAACAAAGGAAAAGCATACTTTGACAAAATTGAGTACTATAAAATCTCAATTAAAAATGACACAGAAGTATGAATTTTGAAGTATTTAATTTAGTCCATCTCCATGATTGGATAATTTGGAACCATTCCAAGGGAAATACTTGGCGCTACAATATTCTGACAACTTAGGCCCAGGCCACCATTTCAAAACTGAATTGGCATATGCTCTTAAAATATATTTAGAACCTTGAAGGCATTACACACATACATATATAAGCAGGCACATATGTGTATATACACGTATATAAGTACATAAATACATTGATAAAGTTTCAAATTTCATGCAATTACTACTTTGGAGTTAAGGAGCTAACCTGGAGGACCTGGGTAGGGATGGAAGTTCACCAAAGCCCAATGTCATCATTAACAAAAAGGAAAATATCAAAACTGTTAGAAACATCAAGAAACTATAGCATTATACTAAATACTCTCAAGTTAAAGTTGAATTTAATAATAGAACTCTCTGAAAGTTCATATTCATGCATCTTATATAAACCAAACTATCTCTATTAAGCATTAATGTTAAAAGGAAAACTACACGTAATAAAGTTTGAAAGTTCAAAAAAATCATATTATGATGTTCATTGTTATGAGCTCAAATTTGGAACATTTAATTCTAAGAGAAATTGATTTAACACTTTATTTTAGATCTGTAGTTTATAAACAAATCAAGAAATCAAACATTCATTAGATGTGCATTCTTCTTTGGAGAAGGTTGATTAGTCTTTAGAAACAGTGATTGCAAAATCATGTTTGTGGCTACTGCTTTTCTATTACTATTATTACAGAAATGTTCAACTGAGAGCTCCACTCCTAGTTACAAATAAGTGCAGCGCTAATTAGAATATAAGGGGATAATAGTTTGGTTTATTTGAATTATGACAGGCAAACAAAGCAAGACACTGGCTTCAGTTCTTTATATTGCATGCAAGACAGTTAATGTGGCTGAGAATATTTCCTCTGTCTTTCTTCAGTGGTAAACAAAGGAAAAAGCAACTCTCTTCAGAAACAATCAAGTCAGATCACATTACAGCTGACTTTGAAAATGATGTCCCGAATTCAGTACATTATACTGCTTAATTCATGTTTTAGGGCACATATTAGTAAAATCAAGTTCAATTCTTGCAATATAAATATAACTTTTAGTTTTATGATATACTTTAGAAATGAATTAAGAATATTTGAGCAATGAAAAGACAATTGTTTTGTTTCTTTCTATCTCAAATTTCTCTTCTTTAAAAAATAATAAAGGCAAAATTTTCAGTTACCCGCCCAAAATGAATAGTAAGTACCTCAAATGTTTTAATAGGCTATCAACAGTGATTGAGCTATTGAGCTCAGCAACATTAACCTGGGGTTAGAATGAGCATTTCCCAATTAATAGAATGGAATGACGCAGCAGAGACACAAAAATGAGAATCTGGCCCTTGGATGCAAAATTGATCTACTAAAGAGTGAGCACAGGAAAGAGAGGGACAGACATGAGGTATGAAGAGATTATGAGTCAATTTGACCATGCTGTGCTGCTGAAGATAAATGTGATTGCCTAGTTCCTAGAGATTAAGTTTTTATTGTGCCTGGTGACATTTGCTGATCATGTGACGGAACCATAGCAACAGCTTCTGATATGGAACACAAGCATGTACTTGGTGATCACTAGAATGATTTCTGTGATGACATGCTAAGAAGCAGACATTAAAAAAGGTGCAGGTTGCATTTTGATGCCAGGTTATCTTTAATAACAATACTAACAAAACCTTACCATTTTCTCTTTTTTCCATTCAAGATGAACTTTAGGTAAATAATACATGCATTATTGAAATGAATGTATATATTGCAACAAGCTAGGTATGAACCTAGCTATTTTCTTAAAAGAAGTTCTCACATGACAAATTCTAAAATCTTGAAGACTGAATAACCTGCCAGCAAAATCAACTAACTGAACTGGTAAACAGGGCATTTTTCATACCACACACGATCATACCTGGTCTCCCAGGAGGGCCTTGAGGCCCAGGGTTTCCTTTGGGACCTTCCAAAGCTTGACCAGGAGAACCAGGAGGACCTGGGGGACCTGGCATACCAGGGAATCCCTGAAAGCCTGGCTCACCCTTTGAACCTGGAAGGCCAGGATTTCCTGGAAGTCCAGGTGATCCTCCATCACCCTTTTGTCCTGTAGAAGTAAAAGTGTAATTAGGGATACATGCAGTCATACTGAATGCTGAATCATAAGCTCACCTATAAGCCTAAAGCTACATGATAAGCTAATGAAATTCACTAGGGTAAATTTGCTTCAAACACATGCAAAATCTTTTCTCTTTATTAAACACATGTATCTGTCATCAGAAGCAATTATTAGCAATGAAAAACTAATGCCGGCATCCTTCATATTAGAACAGAGGGCAATTATAACATGACCGGAAGTTATGAGGAAAAAAGATAGACCAGATATAAAATGTATAAAAATATCTTCAAGAATTGGTTCAAGATGGATGAAGACAACTATCACAGCTTTGGATCTAATTTTAAGACTAATGAGATTCAATGGCTGCTATTATATTCAGACCATGATATTAAAAGTTCATAATCATAATCTAGACAAACTGCTCTTGACATTTTATTATGAAATACTAATACTTACAAACCGTAAGACAGTGGTATATTAAACTTTCATGAAAAGCATACTGGAAATTTTAGGAGATAGATTTTTAGTTTGAGAAAACTTCTATAGAACTGCTAATGATCATTTCAAGGTATCAACATGCATATCTGTAGTTATTCAGATTTGTGTTAAGAGTTTAGGACTTAGCCGGGCATGGTGGCACATGCCTTTAATCCCAGCACTTGGGAGGCAGAGGCAGGCGGATTTCTGAGTTCAAGGCCTGCCTGGTTTACAAAGTGAGTTCCAGGACAGCCAGGGCTACACAGAGAAACCCTGTCTCAAAAAAACAAAAACAAAAAAAAAAACAAAAAAAAAAAACAAAAAAAAAAAAAAGAGAGAGAGAGTTTAGGACTTATTTTAAGATCACATACTAAAGAGGGAAGATAGATATGTATTCACACATAATGGCCTCCTCTCACCTGAGAACTTTGGATAGCCCAGGCCCAGGTTGGCACAGAATTCATAATCTACCTGCTTCAGCCTCAGGTGTATGTCATTATGTGTAGCTCTTAGATGAGTTTTCAAGAAAAATTCTTACTCTTGGCATGTGTTTCTACAGAAGTGCCTCATATGTTCCTATGATACTACTCTGGCAGAAGAGAAGAGTGGTTTTCTGGACAAATGAAAGCTTCTAAATTTCCTGCAATTTTCGCCTCTTTTCTGCGTCATGTCCTCAGTATTTATGATTTGAATGAAAGGCTATTTATTGAAGTCTCTGTAAGGATGACTTTCTTAGTAACATAGGCTATTTGCTAGGAATAAGAAGTACCCTAAAAATAGGTTGAGCTGTTTTCTAAAAATTTCAGATGTATTTTATAATAGTAAATGGTAGAGGTAGAAAAATAAATGGACTGAAGAATATTTTTATTTTAACTTGTTTGGTTAAAGTTTACCAGAAAGTCCTGGGAGTCCAGGAGGTCCTGGGATTCCAAAGCCTGGTTGACCTGTTAAGATAAAAAAAATAGCTGATTGTTGAGGTTCCTTCTAATAAGTGTTATATATTATATCAAACATGCTAAAGATTAACTTTTTTAGTCCCCTCTCTTCTTAACCCTGTGCTTACTCCATCCATTTTTCTTCTGTCCTCCCCAACTCTTCTTTTCTTGGACAGACCTAGGGCTTGCACATTCTAGAAACACGCATTACCACTAAGTTAATGCTCTTCCCCAGAAGATTGACTTCTAACATAGAATAGTTTCAACATAAGAAAACTATAGGGACCAGAGTTTCAGCTCAGCTGCTCTTGCAGAGGAAGTAAGTTTAGCTCCCTAATCCCACATGATACTTCAAAGACTTCTATAACTCCATTTCCAGGGGATCTGACACCTTCTTCTGGCTCTGGAAAGCTCATGGTGCATATAAGAAAACAAACTCTTTTCGAGACTGGTATAGGATAATTCTTTATGTTGTCACAATCTACTTGATATTTGTCAGTTATTCTAGAAAGGAAGCTACATAGCTGGAAGGATGGCTCAGTGAGTAAATGTGCTTTCCAGCAAGACTGATAACCTTTAGTCAATCTGCAGTCATTTTGAAAAGAAGCAACGCACGCACACATGCACACACACTGTACATGTGATGACCCTTGGAGATACTTTGTACACTTGGATGAAAATGCATAAGTAAAGTACAGGTTGGACAATGAACGAAACACTTGAAAATGCCTAGGTCAGTACTTGTAAAAGGAAGTGGACAATATAAATAACTTTTTTCTTCAGACAAAAGCAACTTGTTCAACAAAAATGAGCTGTTATTTTCAGGATGCCAAGGAAGAAGTTAATTAGGAAGGGGGAACTGTGTGGGACCTTAGAAGATTGTAAGGAAGACAGAGTTTTATTGTAGCTGTAAAGAAGGCCGTGAGGTAATTAGAAAATTCAAAAAAATGAAACAAACAAACATACAAAAACTATAGTACCTGGTTCTCCCTTTTGTCCTGCTGGCCCAGGAATGCCATCTTGACCTGGCTTGCCTTTTTCACCAGGAGGTCCTGGTGGTCCAGGACGCCCTCCGGCACCTAAAGAACAACACTACAGGTTACACTGATCCTTTCAGCTTCCTTCCACATCCTTCTCCAGTCTTCCTATTAAAGCACCAAATAATCCTAACAGTAACAACGTGGGCTGGAGATGGCTCAGTTGTCAAGAACACTTGCAGTTCTTCCACCGGATCTGAGTTCTGTTCCCAGCGTCTGCATCAGGTCGTTCATAAACCCCTGTAATTCCAGTTCCCGCAGACTGGCACATGTCACCTCCATGCACAATACCTACCCCCCATAATTAAAAACAAACCAAAATTTCAAACCCCAAAGTAACAAATCCTTCTGAAATGCTCCTCTAAATTATGAAATCTTATAGAACAAAGAGTAAAGCAAGGTAATGATGAGCAAAAATAACAATAACTCATTTTAGTCTAACTTCACGATAATCGAGAGGAAAGGTGTTAAGGAGGGATGAGGTGCTTTTCAGGTAAGGGCCAAGACGGGAATTATTTTAAAAGTCAATAAACAAAGATATTGCTACAACGTGACCTTCATAGAGAGAATTACTCTCCCTAGAAAATGTGAGCTGGGACAACAATACCTGCTAGAGATAAATTTTGATAATTTTAAAATGAAATTTATTCAGTTCATGTCCGATATGAAGTGATAAGTGAATGAGCACCCTGTTTCTTCTTCACAGCAGGAGCAGATTTGACTATGAAAAGCTTTAGTCTTACAGAACAGCAATGCTGTCTTTCTTACTTACCTACAGGACCAGGTTCTCCGGGAAAGCCAGGGTTACCAGGAGGACCATTCATACCTTTTGGTCCAGGAAGTCCTGGTGTTCCTAGAATAAAAAAACCTCAGTTTAAGAATTAAAAAAACTTTATATGCCCCAGTACAGGGGAACGCCAGGGCCAAAAAGGGGGAGTGGGTGGGTAGGGGATTGGGGGGGTGGGTATGGGGGACTTTTGGGATAGCATTGAAAATGTAAATGAGGAAAATACCTAATTAAAAAAAATAAATAAAATGCTTCTGAACACTCAAAAAAAATAATTAAAAAAAGTACATTCCTTTATGAGTTATAAATGAAGCTTAAATTTAGAGAATTAGCATTGAAATAATAAGGACCAAAAGTGAATCCAAAACATGTTGATGATTGCTAGATAATTTCAAATTAATTTGACGGGAGTAGATATCATTATGTATCCATAAATATAAAAATAATTTCAGTGATACTGTACTGGTAATAAAATTTTTAGTATTAGATTTAATACTTGGTTTTAAATTCAGTATCCGTTGTTGGACATGATTTTGTTGCCAGGTTTTTTTAGGTATAATGAATAAAGTGGCTATGGACATTTTGCATGACTTCTTTTATTTTTGTGAAAATATATGCCTTTATCTTGAGTAAATGGCCAAGAATGGAATTTCTAGGTCAGACTAAGATTTGTTTTATGTTTTATTAAAATATAGAAGTTATTTTAGATTTAAAACAGCCAGTTGTTCCAGATCTATGCACAATATATGTTGTAATATCAACATATAAAACTGTTGCTTCGAAAAATTCAACAGTTCCTTGGAAGGCTCGGCCAGCACCTGACCAATGTAGATGCGGATGCTTGCGGCCAACCATCAGACTGAGCTCAGGGACCCCAGTGGGGGAGCTGGAGGAAAGACTGGAGGAGCAGAGTAGAATTGCAATCCCATAGGAAGGACACTGTCAGCTGGCTGGACCACCCAGAGCTCCCAGGGAATAAACCACCAACCAAGGAGTACACATGGAGGAATCCATGGCTCCAGATACATATGTAGCAGAGGATGGATGGCCTGTGTGACATCAATGGGAGTGGAGGTCCTTGGTCCTGTGGAGGTTTGATGTCCCAGCGTAGGTGGATGATGGAGCACTGAGGCGGGTAGGGTGAGTGGGTGGGTGAGGGAGCACCCTCATAGAGTCAAAAGGAAGGGGGGAGAGGGCAGAAGGGATGGGGATTTGTGGAGGGATAACCGGGAAGTGGGATATCATTTGAGATGTAAATGAATGGAATGATTAATTAAAAAAAAAACTAGGAAAAAAAACAGCCACAGTGTTAGTCATGTGATTTTAATGTGTTTACTTCCATGGTTAATGGCATTGGTCACCTTCTCATGTACTGACCAGCCATCAGCATATATTCTTTTGTGAAATATCAGTTCAAAATTTTTCTCATTTCTAAAAATTGAATTGTATTTCTTCTTACTGAGTTATAGAAGTTATTTATATTTGTCAGATACCAATCTGTCCCATATGTCAATTGATTTTAAACTTTACTTTTCCTATTTATTTTTATAATAACTTGCTTTGATAATCAGAGTTTTAAATTTTGCTTAAATGAAATCTTTCAATTATTTTCTTTTGAAGTTGTTGTGTTTTGTATTTTAAGAAAGCTTCAGTGATGGCCAGAGAGATAGTTCAGCCATTTAAGGATCAGTCACAGCCAAAACACCAAGCAACCTTCATTGTATAGCCTTTATTTTCCATTTTGTAAAGAAACTTTATTCAGGTCACTTTATTGTATAACATGGGTCTTTTTCTATGCTCTCTTACTTACTAATCTTTATGTAAGTATAATACCACCTTAATTACTACACACCTGGAGATCATGGAGTGCAAGCCTACCAACAAAGCTTTTTCAATGAAGGTTTTTTTCTTTTTCAATACTATTTGGCATATTCAACACCCTTTCCATTTTAGCATTAGTTTTTAAATTTTTTCTTTCTCTTTTTTGACTTATTTTATGTATGTGAATGTTTTATATATATATTACCATATGAGTGTCTCTTGCCCTAGAAATTCAGAAAAGGTTGTCAAATGGCCTGGAACTGGAGTAACAGATGGTTATGAGCCAATATGAGGTGCTAAGTATTGACCTGGGTCTGCTGCAAGAGTAATCACTGCTCTTAATCCCTGAGAGAACTCTCTAGTTCCTATTTTTTTTAATTGTTTGACTTATGAACTGGAATTACTTTGAATTGATGGGCCATTCTTTCGACAACTCAAATTAAAAAAATTTATTCCATGAATATGCTATCTGTATTATAATATGTATAGATATAATTGTTTTCATTTGTTTAGGTGTTTAAATTTTCTTACAGAAAGATATATAACCATATGAAAGTGAACACTAGACGTATTTGGAGTGGAGAAGAAATTGAAGTATAGCTAGAAGAGCAGTGTATTCATTTTCTATTGTTTTGCAAGAGATTATACCACAACAGTGTCATCAATCATTACTCCATCTCAATAGGCACTAGTACAGGCGCAGCTCAGGCACGTCTTCTGTTTAGTGATTCATTTAAACAAACTAAGGTAGCTGTGTGGTTAGGTTCTTAGTTTGAAACTTTGAAAAAGGATAAAGTTCAAGCCTACTCAAATTATCAGCCATATTTGGTGTCTTGTGATTATATAACTTCAAGAAGTTCCTATTTCTTTGGAGGCTTTTTGTCGAAAGTCATTCCCGTTTTCAGACTTTTCACATTTCTATCCTGTGGAGCGTTTTCATCTGAGTAAGGGAGATGCTGTCTTATGTTTAATCTCTTACATTTTGACTCTCTCTGATTTGACTTTTGCTATGAGTTTGGGGAAATGTTCTGCTTTTAAACAGTTTATTTGAGGGTTAGAGAGATGACTTAGCAGTTGAGAGCAGTTGTTGCTCTTGTAGAGGAGCTGGGTTGGATTTCTTGCCTTCACAAGTTGGCTCACAGCCACCCATAACTCCAGTTTCAGAGTATCTGATGACCTTGCCTAACTTAAACAGGTACAAGTAACATATTTAGTTCATATAAATATATGCAGGCAAAAAAATCACATACATGAAAAAATAAATCTAAAGACCTTACATTATTACTATGTGAGACATACAGAAAATATTTTTATATATTAAAATGAATTAGTTTGAGAGTTGTCAATTTGCAAAGTCATCCCACATCAGTACCACGATTAGTCTTTGATTTAACAAGGAACTGCAAATGTTCATGGGGGAAGGCATCTTAGAAATAATTGATAAAATTGAATTAAGGAACAATAAAAATCTTCTAATGAAAGACAGCTAAGAAGTTTTACTGACAATATACTTTAATGAATGAAAACATTACCTAAAAAATTTCAACGGAAATAACTCCAGAAAATCCACAGATTAAAAGGAAAGCTCATATACCAGGTCTAGGAGGTACAGTTAAGGGTAAGGGCAATGGAAATTCTCCATTGTAATAAAGCCTAAATTCAATCAATGTAAGATCAAGTTGATTTTCAAAAAATGGATGACCTGATAGAATAGTCAACGTTTTTATAAAGAAATTTGACAGAATCTGGAATCCCTATGTGTACCGTTTATAACATTCAGTGCATGTGGTGGTTCGAATGAACATAACCTCTAGTTGATGGAAGTATTTTTGAATGATTACTTCTAATGTGGCCTTGTTGTAGGAGATGTGTCACTGGGAGTGGGGGGCTTTGAGATTTAAAACTCCACATCCATCCAAGTTAGCTCTCTGTGCATCATAACTGTCTCAAGAGGTGAGCTCTCAGCTACTGATGCTTGCCTGCTACCATGTTCTCAACTATGATGGTTATGAACTGTAACCCTCTTCAACTCTCAGACACTATTAAAAGTTGTCCTTGGTCTTGCAAAGATTATATGCCCCAGTACAGGGGAATGCCAAGGCCAGGAAACAGGAGTGGGTGGGTTGGGGTGCAGGGCGGAGGGAGGGTATAGGGGACTTTTGGGATAGCATTTGAAATGTAAGTGAAGGAAATATCTAATAAAAAATTGTTTTAAAAAAGTTGTCTTGCTCATGACATTTTATCACAGAAATATAAAAGTCTAGACAAGGCACAACAAGTGATACCTCATATGAAGGAATATCAATCTTAAACAGTATAGAAGAGCAAACAGCAGAATGAGACTCCTGAATTATTAGAATGTTAAAATAAGTAGAAAACTTCTTTAAAATTGATTTACCAATGTGGCCAAGAACCTACAGTCATAGGAATTGGTTATAAAACTCAGGAGAAAATGTATGTACATGTGTTACACTGAGTTCATTGCCAGCACCAGAAATTAATAAGAAAAAAATCTTCAGATTAAAATGCACACGAGTGAAAAATGGTCAATTTCTGGTGAAATAAGGTAACTCTTTGTGTGTGTGTGTGTGTGTGTGTGTGTGTGTGTGTGTGTGTGTGTGTGTGAGGTAACTCTTAAAAGGAAAAAAACCCGCTATTTTTCTTATATATAGCAACAGCATAAAGAACAAACCAGAAAAAACCGAATCAGTAAACATGAAGATAATTAACAGCTGTGAAAGTAAAATCTAAACAAAACCAAAAACTTGAAAGGAAATATGGCCAAAGTTGATGAGATAGTTCACTGAGTAAAAAGGTTGCCGTCAAGCCTGATAACCCAAGTTTGAGCCTCAAACCCCACATGGTGAAGGAACAGAACAAATGACCTCTGGTTTTCCCTTGATATCTGCATGTACGTACACAGACACACACAGACACACACAGATACACACAGACACACAGACAAACACGAAAGAATGAAAGAAAGAAAGAAAGAAAGAAAGAAAGAAAGAAAGAAAGAAAGGAAGGAAGGAAGGAAGGAAGGAAGGAAGGAAGGAAGGAAGGAAGCAAGCAAGCCAAAACCTCCAAAACAAATGAGACAATATTGAATAACCTATTATTACTATAAATGGGAAAAATCTGAAATAACTAGATGAAGAGGAAATAGATGGATCTTCCTAAAATTCTTCTAAAGTAACAATTTTATAGATGCAGGAATATCAGTAAATAATAAATAAATAAATAAATAAATATAATGACAGCTCGTCACAGGAGAATGGAACAAATCAATGGTACTAGCTGGAGAGAGAGCTCAGTATTTAACTTAGCACAACATTCTTCCAAGGACCAGAATTTAGTTCCTATTATGCCCATTAAGTACAGAGACTCCCAACCTTACAACTACCTATAACTAGAGATCTGATGCCATATCCTGTGTATCTTCATGGATGATCTCATATCCTACACACATACACACACACACACACACACACACACACACACACACACACCTTTAAAAATGCTACAGAAAATGCATCCAGAAAAAACCTCAGTGTATAATATACAGGAAATAATTATTTTAAAATATGGATTTATTATTAGGACAATATTTAGATAAAAGATAGTGGAAAAATACTCAGTGAGGGAACAAATGTCAAAGATAGACTTGCTGCTAGGAATGTGGTTCAGTGGACAGTGCTGCCTTAGCATGCAAAAGACCCACAATTCAAACTCTA
Organism: Mus musculus; assembly: GCF_000001635.26. Lineage (NCBI taxonomy): Eukaryota > Metazoa > Chordata > Mammalia > Rodentia > Muridae > Mus > Mus musculus. The sequence continues at coordinate 141,647,881 of NC_000086.7, read as the reverse complement.
AAGGCCCAATACCCACAGGGCTAAATTTTTCTTACACCGATGGTGAAATAAAGACATGTTTAGGTAAATATGAGATCTTTTGACACCAGTAGGCACTTCATAATAAATGACAGTGAAAGTAGATCAGGCTCTAGGGAATAATAGCAAGTGTAACTGTGCTGTAAAAAAAATGTAGAACAATTCAAATGGAAAATAGATAGGTACGTGGAAAAATGTATTCCCCTTCCTATAATAAATTCTTGAGGGTTCAATAAACTCTAGATAGAGCTTAAAACACATATAAAGCTAGAGACGCAAGTCAGTTGTAGAGCACGTGCCTAGCAAGCATAAGGTCTTGTGTCCTGACACCAGCAATATAAAATGATAATAGCAATTAATTGTAAGATTCATCATGTACATAAAAATGAAATGCATGGAGACAGTCAGAAAGACTTTCATAAAGAATAGAATTACACTGTTTACATTTACTTTATATTTTATATGAAATGGTATAATGTTGCTATTGTATGAGAACATAAAGAGTATTGAAATGTCTAGGACAGTCACTAAAAGAGTATAAAGGGGTTAAAAACCAACAGAAGAGAAAAAAACTGAATGAGTTATGTATGAGTTAATTTTCTACAATTAGTAAAGCCCAATGAATAACTAGAGTACTGATTTGAATATGAATCTCCCCTGAAGGCTTGGGAGTCTTAGTGCATGATCCCCAGTTAGTGGTACTACTTGAGGAGGCTTAAGAAGTGTGGCTTCTATGTATGCATGATGCTTCTGGTGTCAACAGTTTCTTGATGAGAATTTGGAGTAGATGCATTGAACAGATTCCAAGCCACAGTACAATGTACTAAAAGAAAGATCAGTGTATTTTGAAAATGAGATAATTTACAACCTTCAGGGGGGGAAAATAAACACAAAAGGAGTTGAAGCATATATATAGTCTTTCTACCTTGGATCACTGAATTCACATCTCCTGATAAATGTATCAGTCATATACAGTATTGGTGGCTCAGTTTTAAGCAATTATTTGATATATTAGCACTTTTTATTTATGGTTTGTAAAACAGCAAGTCTTTAATATTTGATAGAAAGCATTACATTTTGAGAGTTCATAAAAAATGTAAACATCTTGAAAAAACCGCATGGCCTCTAAAAGACCCATTTTAGAGTTAGCAAATAACAGGCATAAACTTATTTATAGACAGGAATATTTGTGTACTTTTCTCTGTATATGTTATACTTCCATTAAAAGGTTAGGAGAAAAATAACCGAGTGGGGCAGTCTCTGGATGGTCTTTCTTTAATTCTCTGCTCCATACTTTGTATGGACCTCTACATATTTGTATTTGCTCCCACGGGTAGTTTGTTCCCCCTTTTAAGAAGGACCAAAACACCCACATTTTGGTCTTCCCTCTTCTTGAGCTTCATGTGGTCTGTGAATTATATCTTGAGTATTCCAGGCTTTTAGGCTAATATCCACTTATCAGTAAGTGCATACCATGTGTGTTTTTTTGTGACTGAGTTACATCACTTACGATGATATTTTCTAGTTCCATGCATTTGCCTAAGAATTTCATGAATTCACTGTCTTTAATAGCTGTGTAGTACTCCATTGTGTAAATGTACCACATTTTCTGTATCCATTCCTCTGTTGAGGGACATCTGGGTTCTTTCCAGCTTCTGGCTATTATAAATAAGGCAGCTATGAACATAGTGTGGAGCATGTGTCCTTATTATATGTTGGAGCATGGCTCTATCCCATATACAAACACCAAACCCAGACACTAATGTGGATGCCATTAAGTGATTTGCTTGCTCACAGGAGCCTGATATAGTTGTCTCCTAGGAGGCTCTGCCAGAATCTGACAAATACAGATGTTGATGCTCTCAGCCATCCATTGGACTGAGCATGGGGTCTCCAATGAAGGAGTTAGAGAAAGGACTGAAGGAGTTGAAGGAGTTTGCAACTCCATAGGAAGAACAGCAATAACAACCAACCAGATCCCCCAGAGCTCCCAGGGACTAAGCTACCAACCAAAGAGTACATATGGAGGGACCCATGGCTCCAGCTGCATATGTAGCAGAGGATGCCCTTGTCAGACAACAATGGGAGGAGACGCCTTTAATCCTGTGAATGCTCAGTGCCCCAGTGTAGGGGAATGCCAGGGTGAGAAGGCAGGAGTGGATGGGTGAGCACCCTCATAGAAGCAGGGGGAGGGAGGATGGAATAGGGGGTTTCCAGAGTGGAAACAGGGAAAGGGGGTAACATTTGAAATGTAAATAAACAAAATATCTAAGAAAAAAGAATAAAAAGGAGAAAAAGAGAAAGAAACAGCAGTTTACTAGAGAGAGAGACAGAGAGAGGGAGAAAGAGACAGAGAGAGACAGAGAGAGACAGAGAGACCCAGAGAGAGAGACTGAGAGAGAGAGAGAGAGAGAGAGAGAACCAAAGACCTATCTGTGCCACTGTGAAATTCAAAAGCCAAAGTAAAAATTACATGGAAGCATGAAACAACAGATACAGCAATCTAGGTCAGGCTGTCTACTGCACTACAGTGCTAAGTCTCTTTGCTTGAATGACTCAGTCCTTGTCATCTGAATGAACACTGGAATTGTTCTACCAACAGCCGCCAGCTGTGTGCCTGTGGACAATGTTCTATCAGCAGCAGGCAAGAGCTCGACAGAGTACATTATCACCTGAAAAAAAATAGTAAAGGCCCCACCAAACTAGTGTCTCTGCCCACAAGATATTGTACTGCTGAGGCAAGAATACTCATTCTCTCCTTCTCATTCTGTACAGAAAGGCATGTGGGCAAAGAAGCATTAACATTCTACCTTGAGGTTATGCTGCTAGCCGGTACATGATGCAAGTCTGCCAAATAAGAGATTGCTTCCAATACTAATTAGAGGGGAAAAGAAAGGAAAGGGGAAAGGAACACCTACCTGGGAATCCAGGCAGGCCCGGTTGACCTTTTGCTCCAGGGTTTCCTGGTAATCCAGGAAGACCAGTCTCTCCCACCGACCCTTTGATACCTGGGTTTCCTGGATATCCAGGCAGACCAGGTTCACCCTGAAAACATGAATAAAGACAAAACTAAAATCTCTTCGTGACGTTGATTGCATAACAATGGAATATTATTTATAAGGCTTTTATTGTATGCTGGAAATTCTATTAAGGGCTTGATACAAACTGCAGTTGGGTGAGATACATTTGTCATTTCCATGGAAAAAATGAGAAGGCCAAATCTCAGAGAAGTCAAGAGCCTGAAGTCTTCAGTAAGTAGCAGAATTAACGTTTGGCCCGAAGTCTATCAGATACCAGAGCTCATGCTATTCCTGTGCTTTGTGGCTATGTCACTCTCACTAATCCTTACCAATCCTATTAGGAAAAAGCATTGCCATCTGAATGTTCTAGTGATACTGTTAGCAAGCAGTAGAGTTTGAATTTTGACTTTAGAACTTGTAGTGTTCATGAAAATATTCTTTAATGCGTTGCACTGCTTAAGCCAGTAGCTACACTTGGTTCTAGTGAAAAGGCTGGGTTTTATCTTACCATGAACAATCCACCAATTCTTCAGTGGATATCTAATAATCGTCATCTTTCATGAAATCATTCTTGACAAGCAATCTATGTGGATCATGGGTGGCATGTAGCCAAAAATAGCTATGAATGTGGCTCAACATAGTAGTACCAGGTTGTGCTCTTAATTTTTATTTCCCTGATAACTAATTATGCTATTGAACATTTCAATATATTTTTATTAGATATTTTCTCTATTTACATTTTGAATATTATCCCCTTTTCTAGTTTTCCCTCCAAAAATAGCCTATCCCCTCCCCCTCCCCCTGCTCCCCAACCTACCCACTCCTGCTTCCTGGCCCTGGCATTCCCCTATATTTGGGTATAGAACCTTCACAGGACCAAGGGCCTCTCCTCCCACTGATGACCGACTAGGTCATCCTCTGCTACATATGCAGCTGGAGCCATGAGTCCCACCATGTGTTTTCTTTGATTGGTGGTTTAGTCCCAGGGAGCTCTGGGGTTATTGGTTAGTTCATATTGCTGTTCCTCCTATGGGGCTGCAAACCCATTCAGCTCCTTGGGTACTTTCTCTAGCTCCTTTATTGGGGACCCTGTGCTCCGTTCCATGGATGGCTGTGAGCATCCACTTCTGTATTTGTCAGGCACTGACAGTGCCTCTCAGGAGACAGCTTTATTAGGCTCCTGTCATCCTAAGTGTGGTAACCCAATCACAAAAGAACTCGTAGTATATGCCCTCACTGATAAGTGGATATTAGGCCAGAAGCTCAGAACACCCAAGATACAATTTGCAAAACACATGAAACTCAAGAAGAAGGAAGACAAAATTGTGGATATTTTGATCCTTCTTAGAAGGTGGAACAAAATACCCATAGAAGGGGTTACAGAGACAAAGCGTGGAGTAGAGACTGAAGAAATGACCATCTAGAGACTGACCCACCTGGGGATCCATCCCATAAAAACCCACCAAACCCAGACACTATTGTGGATGCCAACAAGAGCTTGCTAACAGGAGTCTGATATAGCTGTCTCCTGAGAGGCTCTGCCAGTGCCTGACAAATACAGAAGTGGATGTTCACAGCTGTCCATTGGACTGAGCACAGGTTCCCCAACGAAGGAGCTAAAAAAAGTACCCAAGGAGCTGAAGGGTTTGCAGTCCCATAGAAGGAACATCAACATGAACTAACCAGTACCCCTAGAGCTCCCTTGGAACTAAACTACCAACCAAAGAGTACACATGGTTGAACTCGTGTCTCTAGCTGCATATGTAGCAGAGGATGACCTAGTCGATCGGTCATCAGTGGGAGGAGAGGCCTTTGGTTCTGTGAAGGTTGTATACCCTAGTTTAGGGGAATGCCAGGGCCAGGAAGCAGGAGTGGGTAGGTTGGGGAGTGGGGGGGGGGGAGGGATAGGGGATTTTTGGAGAGGAAACTAGGAAAGGGGATAACATTTGAAATGCAAATAAAGAAAATATCTAATAAAAAAGAAAACAATACTACACATAAAAAAAATCTTTGTGGCAACAGGCAATGTACATGTTGCTATGTTTCCTCAATGAGTATTTACATTATATTTCTTTCAATACAGTCTTAGAAGAACCTACGAACTTTAACAGTTTTAAAAGTTTTCCTAAATACTGATGAAAACAATGCACCATAATTCTAAACGCCTACCTCAGCACTCACTGCTCTGCTCATGAGGATCATAGCCTCTTTAACAGCACATTAGTGTTCAATACCATCTACAGAATGTCTCCTTCTTATACTTGCTTGAGTAAATAAAATTTGCCATTTGAAACATTTGTATTTCTATATTATGGTAATAGTTTTTTAATTAGTGACCCATTTCCTTACTTTTTTCTTAACAGTTTAAAAATGTTGGGCTAAGCATGTATATATATATATTTTTTCTGAACCTTTATAAATATAGCACATTTTGGGGATACAAAATGGGTATCTACTAACAACTTGGCTGAAATTGGTTTCACATTAGACATTTATGCAGATAACCTAAGTGCTCTGTCATAAAGCTTCATCCTTCCAGGGCCTTAAGTATTTATGAATGAATTAAATTTATATACTAAAATAAAACATAGAAAGAAATTCTAATATTCAGTTAGGGACAAACTACCTGGAAGGTACCCAACCCACTTCTATTTATGATAAGTAAAGTATGCCAAATTCTACAAGTGATACCAGTCTCTAAAGTGTATTACCTGTGTCTCTTCAAACAATTTACCACCCTCCTGGCAAGTAAATTTTAAACACTTTATAAAGATTTCTGAAATGAATTAAATTTACTAGCTTAAGCTTTATCTAATATTTACTGGGGAGACTATGTGTTTCAGAAAAAGATAAGTTTTAAGGAATAAGGAGAAGAGGATCCCGAAAATCAAAAGATCAGACCAGGAAACTCGTGCATCTCCATAGGAAAACAAAAACAAAATTAAAATCAATTTGTGCTTTTAGTAAGGCTAGGATACAGTGAAGCTGAAATTTTTTGCATTTATTCTACACTCAGCTTTGCTATGATTTTTGTAAGGTCCCTATCCTATGGTGTTTCACATATAGTTTGAGCAGACTAGGAATTCCATTTCGTATCTTTTCTCTTGCTAAAATTCAAACTGGCAAACTAAGTAGGTTGACCAAAGTCAGCCTTTACTATACCTTAGCAATATTAGCATCTTCTCTTTCATGCTACAATCTATGTCCTTAAAATATAGCTATAGTTTGCCCTATTTTATAAGTAATATCAAAGCAAATGGGAAAGCTAATCTGTCTTTTTGCCTGAAATCTTAAAATTGAAGAGGCAATGGAAGTAGGAAAACCAAAAACAATAAATGGAAATTTTTTCATTGGATAGGAGAAAACCTATATCCTTCTGAGTGGTAGCCCTCAGTTGGAAGTTATAGTCCATATCCAGTGATACATTTTTATTGCTCTAGCCACACACACATAGCTGATGACTACTACTACACTATAAGTCCTAGTTCTACCTTAGACCAAGAAAGGTAACAAAAATTTGTCAAGCAGAGCTTCTATACTATCCAGCAGGCCTGCTTTTAGCTATGTACACAAAGAAAATAAACTACCTTCACTCCCGTGCTTACCACAGCTCTATTGAAAATAACTGGAATGTGTGTCCACCAACAGACAAGTGAATAAAAGAAATGCTGCACACTAAACTACAAGTAAGCTCTAAAACAGCATGTCACTATGACAACAGGGATGGAGCCAGGGTATGTTACGTTCATTGAAATCAATTAGAGAAAGATAAGCTACGTGTAGAATGCTGGTTACCACAGATTATGGAAAATAAATGCAAGAGGCTGGCAGAGGGTTTGGGCACCAAGTATGCATTTAGTGCCAGATAGATGAAATAAATTTACATGTTACATAGCACTGCATAGTGAACATAATGAATAAGTCTCCATGTTTCTAAAACATAGTTTAAAATAACCAGGGATTTAACACTATTTTCTGGACACAGCAGGATAGTTACCCACATGATCTTCAGCAGTTGTGACAGCATGTGCAAGACTTGTGCAAAATAGAGCCAGACAATAATCTCAGCATGGAGCATATGAGCATGGGAGGTGTGGACATGACTTCCTACCCCATGCAATGGTGCTAGTGGCAATTCATGGAGGCTGGGAGAGGAAGAACCAGCTTTCTTCAATAATGCAGCCCCTGAGAGGTTACCCATCAAGTTACCCATCAAGTATATGGCACATCACCCATGCACAAATAAACTCACTATTTTTTTTAAATAACAAGAAATTGGTAGGAGATAATAGGAAGAAACAGGGAAGCTTATTTGATTAAAAATGCAACATGAAATTATCAAACAATAAAAATAAAATTAAGGGAAACTATCTCCCCAATGTATACACAAATCAAAACATTATGTTTATTTATTTATTTATTATTCTCTTATAGATGCAAAATGTAAATCAAAATCCAATGAAAGTCAATTGATAAAGATGATTTAACTTTACGTGCAAAAATTTGTACATAGTAAATGCATACGTACTTTCTGGATACAAGCATGTAATCATGATATAATCTAAACAGAGTTACTGCCAATATTCTCTTTCTCACTCCTTCTTGTGTGTGTGTGTGTGTGTGTGTGTGTGTGTGTGTGTGCGTGTGTGCATAAATGAGTATGTGAGAGTGTGTTTGTGTGCATGCACACATTTTTTAATAACAGTGCTTAAAAGAGCTGGGTATAGTGATGTATGCCTATAATCCCAGTAGTGGGAAAGCTAAGGTGTAGTAGGATATAGAATTCAAGACCAGCCTGGGCTACATAGTAAATTCTAGGACAGTCTCAACTACAAAGTGAAAGTCATATCGAAAACAGCAAAACCAAACCAAACCAACCAAACTTAATCTACATAGCACATATAATTAATCTGAACATTTTAAGATGAGTAATACTGTTAGCCATATTTACTGTATTGCACCAGAGATTGCTAGACTTTACTCATCTTGCTTAAGTGAAGTTTTGAACATGCTGAATAACACTGACAGCTTAACAACTAAGGATGAGAGAGTATAAAATGAGTGCTTCAAGTTTTCTATGTATTTAGCTCGTCCAATCAAGGGAATATTAAGTCAATAGGGGAAACTGTTAAATCATACTGCAAGGCTGCTTGGCCAGGCCAAATAGTACTACAGAAAGTTTAAAGCATGTATGTGAAAGGTGATGAACATAGAAAAAACCCAGCACTGTATTTTTTGTTTGTTTGTTTTGTTTTGTTTTTGAGACAGGGTTTCTCTGTGTATCTCTGGCTGTCCTGGAACTCACTCTGTAGACCAGGCTGGCCTCGAACTCAGAAATCTACCTGCCTCTGCCTCCCAAGTGCTGGGATTAAAGGCATGCACCACCACCGCCCGGCAATATTATTGTTGATTACTCAATAAAAGATTATTTATTGAGAAAAGGGAAGGAATACATCCTTTGCTCAGAACATGCCTTGTCATTCTGTGGTTTGTTTAGTGAAGAATTAGAGATGAGCACAGTTAAAGACAAACTGAAACTTCTCAGACACATGATCAGACTAGGATTACCTTTGGGCCAGGAAGACCTGGAAGTCCAATGCCTGAAACCCCAGGCTCTCCTTTACTTCCTTTCTGGCCAGGTAACCCAGGAGAGCCAGGTTGTCCAGGAAATCCAGGAGGTCCAGGGGGCCCATCTACACCTTGAGGGCCTGTTGAAAATATGCATTGTATATTATTTGATAATATAGGCTTTACTCATGTCAAACCTAAGATGAATGTGACCTAGCAGAACTATCTTTGGAAAAAATTCCACAAACTGAGTATATATAATGACCCTCACACACAGGCTTACATAACAACCTATTTCTAAGAAATTTTGATGAAAGAAAAAAAGCTAGAGAACACATGTGCTTGTGAATTCTAACTTTCTAATGTCTTAAAATTCTGTTCTTCATTACTTTAAATATCTGTTTGTAATGATATATATATATATATTGGTTATTTGAGAGAGTGTCTTACTATGATTCTATCAATGCTCAGGGCTCATATATACTATCACTTAGCTACATACCCAGACCTTATACTTAACATCTTTTCTGATAAAAAGAGGTGGGGGCCATGCCACAGCAGCACGTGTTCCACTATATTCATAGCGGCCTTGTTTGTGATAGCCGGAAGCTGGAAACAACCTAGATATCCCACAACAGAAGAATGGATACAGAAAATGTCGTTCATTTACACAATGGAGTACTACTCAGCTATTAAGAACCATGACATCCTGAATTTTGCTGGCAAATGGATGGAACTAGAAACTATTATCCTGAGTGAGGTAATTCAGACTCAAAAGGACATGCATGGTATGTACTCACTAATAAATGGATATTAGCAAAAAAAAAAAAAAGTACAGAATACCCAAGGTACAGTCTACAGAACTCAAAAAGATCAACAAGCTGAAATGCCCAAGTGAGGATGTCTCAGTCATACTTGGGAGGGAGAAGAAAGCAATCACATCACAAGTGGGGAGGGAGGGAGGGGCCTGGGAGGGAAAGTGAGTGGAGGTGAACCTGATCTGGTATTGGGTGAGGGAAAGGACTAAAGCCCTGAGGGCCAGCAGAAAGAATGGAAACAGGCAACCTCAGGAAAGAGGAGGTTGTGGGGGGGCGGGGCTACAGAATATACCAGAGACCTGGTAGGCGAGATACCTTAGATGAAACACTGGACAGTAGGGAGAGGGAAATTATAGAGCCCACCTCCAGCAGGAAGACAGGCTATCAAGTGAGGGATGGGGTTGCCATCCCACAGTCACATCTCTGATTCATAATTGTTCCTGTCTGAAAGAATAACAGGGATGAAAATGGAAAGGAACCTGAGGGAAAGAAGGCCCAAAGTGGACAGAAGCTGCTGAGGTCAACCCTGTAGGAGGACCAGCTGTCTCAATTAATCTGGACACTCCCTCCCAGATCTCTGAAACACTGGACCACCAAACAGACAGCATACACCAGCTGATATGAGGCCCCCAGCACACATACAGGAGAGGACTTCCAGGTCTGTGTTCATTCAGAGATGATACACCTAATCATCAAAAGACTGGAGGCCCCATGGAGTTTAGAGGTCAGGTGGGGTGAGGGTTGGGGACATCCTCATGGAGACAGGGGAGTGGGAAGGAGGTATGAGATATGGAACAGTTGGAGGGTGGATTGAGGGGAATACAATATGGAGTATAAAAGATTAATTAATAAAAATAAAATATTGTAAAAAGAGGTAGGGGATAAAAAGGAGGTTGGGTCATAGGTTAATTGGCAGAGTGCTTGCATTGTATGAATAAAGCTGTAGGTTCAATCTTTTGTACATTATAAACATGGTATAGTGTCAAGCACTTATAATCCCAGTAGTTTGTGGGTAGATACAGGAGGACTAGCTATGTAGCAAGTTCAATGATAGTCTGTGCTACATGAGACCCTGTCTCAAGGGAGGGGGGGAATAGTGACTATTAATAGCACTAAATGACTTTAACTTTTTCATCACTCACCAGGAAAACCCATGTCACCAATGTTTCCTTTTGGTCCAGGAGGTCCTGTAAGTCCTGGTGGACCAGGGAGACCAGGATTACCCTTGGGACCTAGAAAAGTAATGTTGATAAAATTAAAGCAGAGTAGTGGGACCATGCATTGCATTGGAAAAATTAATTGCATTGCGTTATAGGCTACAGACATAACTTAGTACAAAATGAGCAATGTGTCCCTCAGAAGTCTGTTTAGTATTATACTGCAATATAATTATGCAAATACAGATCTTTAAATTCAACCTCATAAAAATAAAGGCAATTTTATTGAGCATCTTGGTTCTTCTCATAAACTAATTCCATGCATTTGGTGTTCTGTTTGTTGCACATAACTACCCACTTTCTGTTCTCACTGATAAATCCAATATAAGAATGTTTAATAAAACTTCAGCAGTAGGTTTGTGTCATGACAGAGCCTCACTATGATAGGAGAGAGAGAGAGAGAGAGAGAGAGAGAGAGAGAGAGAGAGAGAGAGAGAGAGAGAGAGAGAGACCTATCTCCTGGGTTGATGAAAAGATGCTAGATTGACCTGGATGTGTTTGAGGATTCTACTTTTAACATCACAGGTGCTTGAGTTGAGCTGTGTGATGTCACTTAATCATTTACCACTGCTACCATAAATGTGTTTTTCTTTTTCTTTCACAGTGACTTCCAGCTTTAGATGGAGAATGCAAAAGATGTTGGGAAGAAATCAGGAGCGAGTCCATCTTTCTGACTCCTTCAAGATGTGGTATGTGAATAAGATGGCACATAGTTGGCCTTCAGGGCTTTTTACTTCCTTGGGGATGAACTAAAATAAAACAGCTGAAAGTTTTATGAGAATTAAGATAAAAATGAGGATTTAAAAAAAAACCCTGTTCATTGTAAGAGAATTTGGGCTGTAACAGACTACAAGGAGGGCTGTGAAATGTTCATCCTTAAAATTTTTAAAAATTAAAATAGCAATAATCTGTTTTACATCGCAGAATTATGGACTTGTCTGATATTAACAAAGAATCAAAACAACTGGAACAGGTGAATTATTCAGGCTTCTACCTGATAATTGTATTTCTTTCTATGTTGGAGAGTTTGTAATAAAATATAGCACCTTACATGAATCAGAGTTCTAAATATATTATGTTGTGAGCAAAATATGAATCTGAATAAGCAAAATAAAACATCCTATATATCTTATCTGTTAAAACTTGGAGCACATGCCAACAATTTTGTCAAGCCTAGCTGCACTTAGCATGAACAGATCTAAATCATCACTAAACTGTAAAATGACATAAATACTTCCTCAGGATCTTTGTCAATCATCTAAGTACCACAGTGATGTATTTTACATACCTGGGAGTCCTGGTGATCCTGGTTGTCCACTCAGTCCAGGTTGCCCTGGGTCTCCAGGTAATCCCTGGTAGCCTTTTGGTCCTGAAAGTCCAGGAATACCTTCCAAAGACAAGCATAAAAATCAAGTTAGGCTGATTCTTACTAATAAATTACATGATTTTGCCAGAAAGCTGCTTAACTGTTGAACTGCATATAAGTAAAATGGAGAAACTGCTGTCCTCTCTGTGTGTCTATCTCTCTGTCTCTGTCTCTCTTGGTGCATGTGTGAGTGTGTGTTTATGTGTGTATGTATGAGTGCATGTATGTGTGTCCATATGTGTATGTGTGTGTTGGAAGGCTGCTGCACTTTAACTATTTCCCTAATTCTATGTTCTGTGACAAGGTCTTTTTCTGACAGTCCAATTGATTTCCCAAATCAAGAAGATGAAGTTCCCAGGACAAATGAAAATGAAATGACTACCAAAAAGATCCTATGAACATCAACTTCAAGATGATGTCTAGGGATGATAAAATGTTATGGATAAAAATGATCCCTGACATAGCACTTGGGAGGGCAAGGATGCTCCCCAGGTTGTCTGCCACGTTCTGGGGATAATTTAGTAAACTTTCTTAGAATTGGCAGTGGTAGTTGCAGCATCTTTGCCTCTCACTTTTTTTTTCCATTTTTTATTAGGTATTTAGCTCATTTACATTTCCAATGCTATACCAAAAGTCCCCCATACCCACCCACCCCCACTCCCCTACCCACCCACTCCCCCTTTTTGGCCCTGGCGTTCCCCTGTACTGGGGCATATAAAGTTTGCGTGTCCAATGGGCCTCTCTTTCCAGTGATGGCTGACTAGGCCATCTTTTGATACATATGCAGTTAGAGTCAAGAGCTCCGGGGTACTGGTTAGTTCATAATGTTGTTCCACCTATAGGGTTGCAGATCCCTTTAGCTCCTTGGGTACTTTCTCTAGCTCCTCCATTGGGAGCCCTGTGATCCATCCATTAGCTGACTGTGAGCATCCACTTCTGTGTTTGCTAGGCCCCGGCATAGTCTCACAAGAGACAGCTACATCTGGGTCCTTTCGATAAAATCTTGCTAGTGTATGCGATGGTGTCAGCGTTTGGATGCTGATTATGGGGTGGATCCCTGGATATGGCAGTCTCTACAAGGTCCATCCTTTCGTCTCAGCTCCAAACTTTGTCTCTGTAACTCCTTCCAAAGGTGTTTTGTTCCCACTTCTAAGGAGGTTTGCCTCTCACTTGATAGAGATATGGATCATGAATTCTTAAGATGGCCTGGAGAATGATGGGGTAAGAACTATCCAATCATCAGATTTGACCCCCAGCACTTCAAACAAGAGCAACAAAATAATATTCAATGCCTGGCCCTACTCACCTGTATCAACAATAACACTGGCCAAATTGGTGATAATTTGATGTAGTATAAACTATTAGTTTCTTCATTTGTTTACTGTTTCCCACCAAGAAATTCAGATCAGCCAAATAAAGTCAACTTTCTCTTTGTTCCTGTCTCAATGTCTTTTATCATTATTAACTCTACAGTACAAGTCAAGTATATTTTACTGTCCTATAATTTGCAAAGCCTGGTTAAAAGATGAAAGATAATAACAATAACCCCAGGAGCTGATAAAACTGCTCACTTGATAAGGGAACATGCCACCAAACCTGAAGCCCTGAGTCCAAACTTTGTAGCCCACATAGTGGAGTAGGAGAAGTATAATTTGTCCTCTGCAATTCAAATGGGTACTGTAGCATATATATATATATATATATGTATCAATCAATTAATCACCAAATCAATCAATCAGTCAATCAGATCTGGTTTTTAAAAGAAGAGATAACTAAGAAAGACATTTCATTTTTGTTATCCTAAATTTTACCTCTTTTGGTACTTTTAGAAAAACTTTAACATACAAAGTAATTTTAAGGAAAAATTTCATTAAATCATGCCCAATGAGAAACCCATAACATTTATTTAGAGATGTGCACACACACACACATTTACAACTGACAGCAATAATAGAACACAAAAAGTTGCAAGTGCTTTTTCAAAAAGTATGTTTCTTTTCTATAGGTGCCATATATATATGTGTGTGTTTATGTGTGTGTGTGTGTGTGTGTGTGTGTGTGTGGTTTTTGATAAACCACATTATATTTCTAGGATAAGAAACCAATATTTTTATAATTTAAAACTTGTTGTATAGAGCATAATACTATTCATCATCATTTGGTTTCTAGGTGAATAAAATTAAAAAGAACCACCACAATTCCTAAATACCAAATTTGCTGTCCTCAAATTATTGTGGCTATATATAATTTTCTCTTTCTATGCTTCTGTGGTACTTCTGGAAGCCTGAAGGTAGTTATTTAAGTCTATATTATTTATGAATGTATGTACTTAGATATGCATCTATGTATGTGTATATATACATGCTCATAGGTTTGTTGGCCCATGTGTCTTTCTTAGGTCACACAGAGGCCCAAAGTTGAACTTGGATGTCTTCATAGATTGCTCAGCCTTTTGTTTTTTGAGGACAAGTCTCTCACTGAACTCAAAAATCTCCCAGAGTTTGCTCACCCATGTCTGCCTCAAAAGTGTTCTGATTATAGGTAGGTGCCTGTGCTGCCTTTATATGGGTTTGGTGGATCCAATCTCCAGTTTCATGCTTGCATAGCAAGCAATTCACTTAGCCAACTCCCTAGCTCCCCAAATCTGCTTTAAAAACCCCATAGCTCATGACAGGTATATGACAAAGAAAATATTCAAGCAGAAAGGTAATCAATGAAACAACACAAATGAAATGAAAATATTCACTACCAAAATGTCACATATGTAATTGACTTGTTAAACATAGTAACTCCAAGTTACTTCTCTGGTACTTAAAAATAAAATGTCAGGAGCAAGGGAAGATGGCCCAGTAGGTAAAGGTGCTTTATAAAAAGTCCAATGAATTCAACCCCTGGAATTCACAATGTGGATGGAGAAAACTAACTTCTGAAAGTTGTTCTTTGACTTCTACATGTACACACACACACACACACACACACACACACACACACACCATACATAAATACATATATACATGAATAAATAATATGTGTAAAATCAAACTTCAGGAACTGTGTGTGAAAGAGCATTTGCTAGTATCCATATGATTTGTTCGCCTGTAGGACAACTAACAAAATAACCTAAAAAATATTAAACCTAAGATATGCAAAAATATTTGTGAATATATCCACCCACTTACCTGGTAAGCCGGGCTCACCCTTTTCTCCTTTCGATCCCAGGAAATCTGGATGCATTGGTCCAGGAGGACCTGGAAGGCCAGGCTCTCCCTTACCGCCCTTTTCTCCTGCAGGGCCAGGGAGACCTGGCTGACCTTGCATGCCATCATCACCTAAAGTCAACAAAGCACACCAAATTTCTTCATCCATAATCAATGCATGTAAAATTATCACATGTCTCATAACTTAGGTAAACTAAGCCTCAAAACATGTATCTAACCTAATGTCTGTCAATAAATTACTTGAGTGCATATATGTTAATAAACACAGGTAATAATTTATCTCCTTTCTGGAATGTGTTTACAGACTCACAATAAGGAAAACCTGAAGTTCAATTCTGAAATTATGGCCTAAGCATTTACAATGTTTCAGGTATACAAATTAAGTATATCATCAAACTGAAAAGAAGACATTACCAGCTTCTGGCTATCACAAATAAGGCTGCTATGAACATGGGCCTCATGTGGGGGAATTGGGTTACTAACTCACAGTCAATATTCCTGACTCAGAACTGTTGCTGTCTAAAAAGAACTGCAGGTTCAAAATGGAGAAGAGACTGAAGATAAAAGTCTAGCATGGCTGTTCCCTGAGAGGCCCTACCAGTAGCTGACTGAGACAGAAGCAGATACTGACACCCAACCATTGGACTGAAGTCCAGGACCCCTGTGGTTGAATTTGGGGAAGGACTGAAGAAGCTGAAGGGAAGTGCAACCCCACAGGAAGACCAGCAGTCTCAACTAACACAGATCTCAGGGAGCTGGTAGAGTCTGAACCACCAACCAGGAGCATACACTGGCCTGTTCTGGCTGCAGTGAGAGAAAATGCACTTAATCCACCAAAGACTTGAGACCCCAGAGAAGGATGATGCCTGGTGAGGGGAGCACTCTCTTGGGGGAAAGGGGGAGGAGGAATGGGATGAGGAACCATGAGAGGGAGGACTGGAAGGGGGACA
Organism: Mus musculus; assembly: GCF_000001635.26. Lineage (NCBI taxonomy): Eukaryota > Metazoa > Chordata > Mammalia > Rodentia > Muridae > Mus > Mus musculus. Next base: position 141,631,706 of record NC_000086.7, on the reverse strand, counting down.
AAAAGTGAAATGTAAATAAATAAAATAATTTTTAAAAAGAATGTTTATGTGATTTTTTTCAAAAGTAAAGTCAACAAACTGTAGGCATTTTATTATTATTAATGTCTAAAATAATAATGATAATATATTCTTAAATATTTTATCTTTTAAATTTATTAATACATTTTATTCTTTAACAGTTTCATAAAAAATATAAAAGAAGACACTTTCAATTAACACATCCCAAAGAAACAAAATACTAAGCACTGTCAATTTTAAAATAGAAAAACCAGAAACTGTATTGACAGAACCCAGGGTTTAATTTTCTTTGTTAGACATATCTGTCAGTAAACTGCAGTTCTTACCTTTAAGACCAGGAGCACCACTCCTGCCAGGAATTCCCAAAGGTCCAGGTGGGCCTGGAGGTCCCATCATACCCATTTCGCCTTTGACACCTTTGGAAAATATCAGTTACTAAATTTCCTGGGTTTGGACTTTGGAAAGATAAGATAGACTTTTAAAGATATCCTTTGGAAAGCTATTTAGGAATGAAAGGAAGGCACAGTGAGATTTTCCCCTTTCTTACTGGAAGCTTAGCACTCACGCCTGAACAAAACGCACAGATACTCACTGTGGTAACTGTTCTCCACAGAAGATAGCACTACATATTAAGAATTCACCAACCAGGGTGCCCTGAAACTAACTTTCTCCCTCTCCCCCTCCCCCTCCCCTCCCCCTATCCCTCTCCCCCTTACCTCTCTCCCTACCTCCCTCCATGACTCCTTCCTTTCCTTCCTCCCTCCTTCCATCTCGCCACTTTCCTTCTGTCCCTCTCTCCCTCCCTCCCTCCCTCCCTCCCTCCAAAAGCACGTTTTTATTTTCATTTTATGTGTATGGGTATTTTGGCTGAATATGTCTGTGCTGTGCCTCACGTGCTTGTAGTACCCCCCAGAGACTAGAAGAGGGCACTTGATCCCTGGACCTGGAATTACAGGGAGTTGGGAGCTGCCTTGTCAGCACTGGGAATCCAACCCCAGTTCTCTGAAAGAGCAGCCAGTTCTTGTAACCACTAAAATATCTCTTCAGGACCTCATTTTTGTCTCAGGAAATTCTTACTTTGGGAAGCCACTTGCAATGGAAGGATGAAAAAAAGATGAGAATGGGGCATTATGAATGATTAGATGTCACATGAGCTAAAGAATACCCAAGTGTCAGAAAAGAGTCACCATAGAGTTAGATTCTGCAACTCTAATCATTCTTATTGGAGTCATATGAATTATAGAAAATAATCTGTTAAAGGCACCCTTTGATTTCTGACCCACAGAATCTTAAGCAAAATGTTTGAAAAGTTACTTTCAACCATCATACTTTGGATCCTTTATTATATAGTAATATATTACTGGTACTATCACACAGTATAAAAAAAGTATAGCACAAACACCAACGGAGTTTTCAATACTCATACATTTAACAGTCTTCCTTAATAGATAGTGTAAAGTCATAAAATTTAGTATGAAAATGTTTTGTCAGTCATATAAATATTAGTTTCATTGATTCACAGTCAGACAGATTATTAAACATTACCTGGAAATCCAGGGACACCTGCTTTTCCAGGGACACCAGGTGATCCTGGAGGTCCTATAAGACCAGGGGCTCCAGGGAGCCCTGGACTACCTCTCTCTCCAGGGAGTCCTGGAACATCAAACCCAGGAGGTCCTGGGTCCCCCTTCTCTCCTGGAATCCCATGTAAGCCTAGTTAACAACATATTAACATTGTAAGTATTGATGCAGTCTCCACATTACACATCTGGTTATTTTTCTATCAAAGAAGTGACGTGATCTGCAGATGATATACTTAGGAGAGTGCATTACAGAAACTTTAGCCATCGTGCATGTGAAAATGATTAATGAAAACCAAACTTTAACATTTTAAGTCATATTTCTGGAAGAGAGGTTTTGCTCAAATTGTTTTGGTTAAAACACAATTTTTAAAAAATTCCAGTTAATTTTTGACTAACTTTTTAATTAAGTACAAATATCCTTAACCAAACCTTGAAAAAAAAAAAAAGCTCAGTTTTCTGGTTATATTATTCAATAAATAGGAGCATAGCTTTAAATTGTCAAATTTGTAAAATTTTTGAATGCACACTCTCAATGTTTTTCTCATCGTAGATTGTTAACATCTTATGCTTTGCCATTGTTAACATCTTATGCTTTGCCATTCATTGGCCCGCTGACCACAGGTGGATTTTCACTGTTCCATTACATTACCAATTATTTGTGCATATAATGTTGACCCTTCTGAATGATTATCAAATAAGTCAATTTGTTTTGGTTTGATTTAGGCTTTGTCTTAACATGTCGTTTTAATAATTATACAATCAGTTCTTACTATTTTGTATTAAGTTTTCTGTTGTATTATCTCATTTTAAGTTTTATTTTAAATTAAGTTTTATATTTAATGTTATTATTTGGTATTGCATTTTTGATGCAACAGAAAACAAGTATATTATGTAAACTGGAAGTTTCTGTCATGCATTATAATGCAGGTCTAGCAAGATACTATAATAGTGTTCTTGCTGATCGACCTTCTATGTAAGAGTCAATATAGTTAAAAAGTGTTAAATTAATATTTTCCTTTGGTGATGATAATAACATTTATATTAAAATGAATGTATATATTGAGAGTCCATTGAATAATTTTTATATTTTTTGTTAACTGCTGAATACAATTGATATAAAAGTCTATGGCAAAGAAAATATTTACAAGCAAATACATGAAGGTGAATTAAAAGTTATTAACTAGCACTGTCCTGATATTGTGCAGTGTTTATGCTACTGGGAGTTGGAAAAAAGCAGTAGAGAAATAGAATAGTAGATGTCTTGACAAAAAATTGCAAGGTATTAGCTATAGTTTTAAATAAATATTACAATTTTATATTTTAATTCAGATGCTTGTTAACAGTGTTTTAAATTTCCATGCAGCTCTCATGTAAGAATTCAAAATGCTTCGACAGCGTCATGTACTTTTGCAAACTAAAAGAAACAACAAAATGCAAAAGAAGTGATAAAATCATTACACTGTTGTTTGTGAAATAACAGTTTAAGTCAGTAATAATCAAAACTAAAAATACATTTTTCTTCAAGATTCCACTTCTATGCAGGTTGGGCAGAGTGGTTTTTGTTTTTGTTTTTGTTTTTGTTTTTTTTTTACAAGAGCACCAATCTATTTTTACTTATTTACTCTCCATAAGTTTAAATCCGGGATGGATACAGCATCAAACTGATTCTGTGTAGATTTCTTAATGAAAAAAGATCAACCAAACACATATAGAGATGGATTCCGATACTCTCCAGCGCCTGTTGCTGAAGATTTAAGTGGACCAATGAGGGTGGCTTGGGCTTTTTTGATGCCTTCTCCTTACTTTGTAGACAATGTCCACAATGTAGACAATGGCCTCTGCAGGAAGGTTGCTTTGGAATTTGGCAAGAACCATTCTACTGTTTCTGTGAGCCCAGGTACTTTTTTCCAGATCACTCTGGGTTTGTTTGGTTTGCCTCCAGGAGTCGCTGTATTGGTTTTTGTTGTTGTTGTTTGTTTTGTTTTGTTTTTTGAGTCATACACACAAGCACATGTCTTGCCTAAGTAGAACTCTGTTTCATCTTGGGCATAAACGCCTGCAATCTTAAGAGCCGTGTGCTCTCTTTAGTTCCAGAGACCTTGCTTGGAACCAACAAAAATGGCCTTGCACCACAGCCTTCTAGACATACTTGCTGTTAGAAGTCCTGTTCCCAGCAGGCCTCCACAGGAGCCAAGATGGTGGAAAAAGCTTGTTTTTGTTTTTGTTTTGTTTGCTCTTTTTTTCATGAATGATGAGGCAACTATAGCAACCTTGTTCGAAACATGACTGCAAGTTTGCTTATGTTTTTCTTATGTAATGCTTGCCAGGGGGCTTTAAAAAAGTACAACGTGCCTTCAAATTGAGTTTTAAAATGGTGAACAAATAAAAATAGCCTTTATGGGTGTTTTATATTGTTAACCATAGTTTAGAAACTCTTAAGGCAATTACCAACAACATATCTGGTGTCATTTAAGGTCAGAAAATACATGTGTTCAATATATGTGCATCTGAATTGTGTTCAACTTTCTGTTATGTTCATACGAATTAAAAAATAATGTTCCATGTTTGTTTTCATTTTATGAACTATTACAATATTCAAAATAACGAAATTCAGGGCTGAGAATGTCCCTTACTGTACCGGAGTAAATAGATAATGTGAATTCACTCAGAATCCACACTTACTACAGACTCTCATACAGATATACAACAGCCATGTGATTCTTTATCCATGGAGGCAAAACCATGAGCTACATGTTACAAGACCGTTTCAAGTATCTAACTGAAGAAAGAGCAGCTTAGCGCATGCTCAATTACAGTTATTCCCAGTACAGGAGAAAAAAAAAGAGAGATCCACTTTATTCTTTGGTCTGAAATAATAAGCACAAATAGTTTGAGTTCTGTTTTTAAAACTCTGTATGTTCAATGATTATATGGTAATGGTAAGTACAATTATCAAATTTCATTACTAGACTAAATGGATTTTTAGGTGAACAGAAGGGGGAAACATCAAGTAATAAATTAGCTCTTATGATGTGATCTATAGTTTACAATTGGATAAAAAATATATATATACACACACGGATTACCACTTTAATCACATTACTGGAAGACAATCATATACACTGCAAGTCTTATAGCAGGCACATTTACTGTAATCTTACCAGGTTGGCCTATTGGCCCTGGAGTCCCTGGTGGTCCTGGTGGTCCCTGAAGACCAATTCCTGGCAGCCCTGGAGGCCCTACTGGGCCAGGTTGTCCATTTGGTCCAACATCACCTTTTTAAAAAAGCACAGTTTACATGTTAAATATAACCATATTTTTTCCTTTTCTGTTATTCTTCTCTCATACAATATATCCCAAACAGCAGTTTTTGCCTCCCTCCACTCCTCCAGTACCTTCCCTTTCACCCAGACCCACTGCTCTTCTCTTTGCCTTCAGAAAAGAGCAGGCCTCCCTGGGGCATCAACCAAACAAGGTAGAAAAGGATGCAATAAGACTAGTTTATCCAGGAAGAAAAGGACAAGTACCCAAAGCTGAAATCCCATTCATAGTTGAAGTCTTATTTAACACAAGGCCAGAAGTCAATGTCAGTGCTTGTCTTAACTTCTCAAAACAGCAACAAGATTGTAGTCTACTTCATACTGGATAACTCTTTGGTTATAAAAATATTTTTTAATCACTTCAGCTTTAAGCAGATAGACAGCAACATCTTTCTTTTTATTAACTTGAGGTTCTAGCTGAAAATATGCTCTTGCCTACAATATTTTGACAGTTGATACTTTACTCTCTGAATTTCCTATCACTCACACTTTTCAAACTTATCACATCTATTAAGATTTGCTTAGGGATCATTGAGGAACAGGAGTGGGAGTGAATGTAAGAGCCAGAAGTTAGGAAAATCCAGAGAAAATCGGTGTCTTCTAGATATGACCCGACAACTGCACTTAGATACTCAATAGTAGCTGTAGTTGCCTGCACACGATCAAATCAATCAATTGTCCTGCTTAAGGGGTGTGTGTGTGTGTGTGTGTGTGTGTGTGTGTGTGTGTATGTGTATGTGTGTGTGTGTGTGTGTGTGTGTGTATGTGTATGTGTGTGTGTGTGTGTGTGTGTGTGTGTGTGTGTGTGGTGTGTGTGTGTGTGTGTGTGTGTGTCTCATGTACCTCCATTTCTAGTAGAGGAGGTATTGGTAGTTGATGGCTTCTAGGGAAGGTAAAGTCAGTTTTCTTTAAGGGTGTGGCCTGTGGTATGTTGTTCCTGTTCTAATAGACATGAGTGTGAGATATACACATTGGACCTAGTGGGTTACTTTTTAAGATGATGTAAAATTGGGAGGCGCAGAGAGGTGAAGGATAGATCTTGAGGGCATTATAGGCAAGAGTCAGAAAACTACAGAGTATGTATGAATTTCTAAAAAACTAATACAAACATTGTATTTTTTGAAACCTGTTCTTTCATCACACACTTGGATGCATTTTGAGAAATCTGTACGGTTGTAAAACTGCCATTAAATCCAGATTTAAAATCATTTCACCAATCCTCAAAAGGACCAGCGATCAGTTGTTGCTCCTTCTCCATATGCCAATAATCTTGTGACTACTCTGCTACTTTATTTCTTATAGGTTTTCTATTTCCAGAATGTCACAAATGTAACCATGCAGTATGTAGCTTCTTGAGTATGTCTTTTTCCCCACTAAATGTGATACATTTGAGATTCATTTATGTGTGGTTGTGTATACATATATCCAATCATATTTAGCACTGTTTGTTGAAAAGATTTATTTTCCTACTGAAATTGACTGTGTAAATTTTTGAAAGATACATGTTGGGCTACGATTTATGTCAGCAGTGAGAACGTATGTTTAGCATGCATGAAGTCCTGGACTTGATTCCCAACAGCACATATTGAATATTTCATTGTATAAATACTCTACACTGTGTTAGTCCTTGTTGTTTGATGGACATTTGGGCTTTTTACAATTCTTGTTGATTATGAATAAAGCTCCTATGAACATAGACTTACAGATTTTTATGCAAAGCTTCAGAGTTTTCTTTAATAAATACCTAGAAGTGAGTTTGCTGTTTCAGAGAGCAAGACTGTTTTACTTTCTAATACACTGGCACAACATTTTCAAAGTGGACAGAAGCTCTTTGGTCCTGTGCTGGAGATTGAAGTGACTGCACTGTTTGGGATTCTAACTAGCTGTGTAGAGTTCTCTATTAGTCTACATACTTGGCAATTTTTCTTCTTGAGAAGAAAGCTAATTCTTATAGTTTATCTATGTATCTATGTATGCATGCATGTATGTATGTATGTATGTATGTATCTATCTATCTATTATCTATCTATCTATCTATCTATCTATTTCATTGTTGCTTAAACCTATATTTTGCAGAAGACTGTATGGAATCTTACATGCATTTGCTTGACATTTGAATGATTTGTGGGGCAAAATATAAATATATTTAAATTGTTGCCAACATTTTTCAACTCTACTTTTAACTTTGGTAAATGGTTTCTGACTGTTGAGTTTTGAGGATTTGTATATATTATGCTTACAAATAATTTGTTAGACACATAAAATGAAAATATTTTATTTTAGTGAAGTCCAAATTAGCAGTTTTCCATTTTTATGAGCTTTTGTGTCCTAGCAAACAATTCTTTGTCTAGGATATGATCATAAAGATTTTTGTTCTATGCTTTCACTTAAAAAAAAACTGAATTTGACTATACACCAGTGTTTACACTATCTATGAGCTGAGAATTAGTTTTATTTTTGAATCACATGGTACTTAATATTGATTATCAACCTAACAGGATTTAGAGCCAAGCCTCTAAACAGGCCTGTAGGGAATTATTTAGATTAGACTGTGGTGAGATGATCCACCCTAAAAGTGGCTGACACTATTCAGTGGGCTCTGGTCCCTGCTTGTGACTAGGAGAAAATGAACCAAGTACAAATGTTCATCTTTCTTTGCTTCCTAACTATGGATGTGATAGGAAGAGCTGCCTTAAGCTCTTGCTCTCAAGCCATCTCCTTCTTGATGCTCTGTGCCCTAGAACTCTGAAGGGAAAGAAATTCTTCTCTAAGTTTCTTTTGTCAGTTATTTTGTTGCATTGATGAGAGAAGCAGATGACATATCCAAAAGGAGAACTTGTAAAACAAAAAATGTCCTCTGCTAAATCTAAAAGATTCCCTTTGACTTTTACCAGAAAAACTTGCAGTGCTTGCATTCTAGAAGCGTGAGGGTTTGAAGCTTTATGTGTGGGTCTACAATCTGTTTGGAGTTAAAATTTGGAAAATTTGGAGGTTCACTTGTTTTGTTTGCTTGTTTCATGGTCACCTATACAATAATAGTTTTTGTACTATTTGTTAGAAGTTTCTTTTTCTATTGTACTTTCAATTTATGAGAAACATTTTTGTGAAGATAGAATTTACCTCAGCATATGCTTAGAATACAAGAGTGCTTGGATTTTATCTCCAGCTCTGCACACACAAAAAATCAAAGACAATTCTATTTTTAGACCCATGTGTCAGTATGTCATATATTACAAGATATATCAGTCACTTTAAGATTGTTTTAAGTCTTCAAATCAAATACTTTGAACTCTCTAACATAGGACTTTCTTCATTTAATTTGGCTACTATAAGGTATTCACTTTTCCACATAAGTGTTTGACCAATTACAAATTTCTGCTGTGTTTTCCTTAAGGGTACAATTAGTCTATTTGGACAGAACTGCTGTCTTAAGGAAATTGGGCCTGCCAGTACATTGGCATAATATATCACTTTATTTAGTTATATTTGGCTTATGACATTTATATTTTGTACTTCTTTAAAATATAAATACTACACTTATTGTTAGAACTATACATATGTCAGAACATTATGATACTTGGTACTATTTTAAATATTATTTTTTATCTAATTCTAATTGGTAAACCTTCACTTTGTTTTGTATAGTGGCCCTAATACTTATATTGTAAAATTAACTTTCTGTTCCAAAGGTTTTATGTAAGATGATTTTCTAAATGCAAAGTCAAATCATGTATGAATAGATAATTTCTTCCTTTTCAATCTCTATGCTTTTAATTTATTTGTCTTAACTTACAACAATGGCTAAATATTTCTAGTATAATGATAAATTTTCTGGCAAACAACTCTTTGTTGTAGCCTATTTTTTGGAGGAAAGTATTCAGTATTTCACCATCAACCATACTTGATTAAGCTTTTAATAAATGATATAAGACTTACAATAAAAGAGTAGATTATAAAAAGGAGCTTTGGAATTTCAATATTGATGACAAGGCTTTTTTGCTTTTCTGAAACAGGGCTTTTCACTGCCCTTCTGAGTAGCCTGAAATCCATCTGCCTCAACCCACCATATGATGAGTCTATAGGCTGGCTAACAGGTTTTCTTTAATTCATAATTTTCTAAAAGTATTTTTTTCAGAAATGGATGTTGAATTATATCAAATAATTTGAACAGTATTTCAGGTGCATAGATGTAATTGTTTGGACTGTTGAAATAGCAAATTATGCTGAATACTTCTCAGATGTCAAAGCAGCTTGTATTCTGAAGACCTTGATGGTCATTAAAGTCATGCTAGAGTTTCTTTTTATATATTGTAACATTTGATGTGCTAATGTTTGGAAAAATTCTTACCTATTTGTTCTTCAGAGATTTTGGCCTATAACTTAGATATTTTTCATTGTATTTTTTGTCTATTTGTTTGTTTTTCTGCCTGGTTTTGATATTAGAGGAATTCTACCCTCATAACCATTGGGAAGTGAACAATCAACAGTATTCTTCCAGGGAAGAAGCTGTGTAGAGATTATATTACTGCTTTTTAGAATGTTTTATACAAATTCCCAGAGATGTCTCCTAGAATTATTTTTGTACCCATCAACATAATGTCAACTGTATGTACTAATTAGATGAGGATTGGAAGTAAAAACCACCTAATGATGGACATTATAGCATCACAATTTTCTATCTGAAATTTTGCTCACAGTCAGCTATTGGATGGATCACAGGACTCCCAATGGAGGAGCTAGAGAAAGTACCCAAGGAGCTAAAGGGATCTGCAACCCTATAGGTGGAACAACATTATGAACTAACCAGTACCCCGGAGCTCTTGACTCTAACTGCATATGTATCAAAAGATGGCCTAGTCAGCCATCACTGGAAAGAGAGGCCCATTGGACACGCAAACTTTATATGCCCCAGTACAGGGGAACGCCAGGGCCAAAAAGTGGGAGTGAGTGGGTAGGGAAGTGGGGGGGAGGGTATGGGGGACTTTGGGATAGCATTAGAAATGTAATTGAGGAAAATACGTAATAAAAAATATTAAAAAAAAGAATTGCTGAAATTCTATAAACTTATTCCTGTACAGGTTTCCAGTCTTATAATATCAGTGGCATTTTAACCTGCATTAATGTGTATTTGGTAAATACTAAGGTTTTAAATCAGTTACATGAAATGCTTCTGAATTATTACTTAAATTCTCATTGAAATGATTCATATTTATAAATGGGGATAATTGACAACACCCAGCCTTCTCACTAATATGTAGGAATTTTTAAAAACAATTTTAAAATGTCATGTTATTAATAATAGTTTATAGTTTCCTTATAATTATATATATATATATATTTAATGAAAATCAACTCAATACGATTTGTGAATATAAATTTAATTTAGACAATTCTCCAAAATATTTATCCTGAGAATTCTATTCTTTGCAAATTAAACAGTGAAATCAAATCAGCCAAGCTAGTTATTTTAAGCCTATTCCTTTATATATTTAAAGACATCACTGGGTAGTGGTGGTGTATGCCTTTAATCCCAGCACTTGGGAGGCAGAGGCAGGTGAATTTCTGAGTTTGAGGCCAGCCTGGTCTACAAAGTGAGTTCCAGGACAGTCAGGGCTATACAGAGAAACCCTGTCTTGAAAAAAACCAAAAACCAAAACCCAAAAAAGAACAACAACAAAAAAAAAGATATCAAGTTTAAGAAGGTTAAAGTAGTAGAGAAATTGGGATATCAACTGTAAGCAGGGAAAATAAGGCTCTAAAATGATACATAGTTAATTCACTCAGAGTAGGGACACATACATTTGAACTATGTTGAGAAGAAAGGCAAAGTACATAATATAGTTTAAAATTTTTAACAAGAAAAGTATTTTTTGGGTCATATATATATACATATGTATATATATCCATGTAAACAATGTGATACTAGTTAAAGGATAGTGAATCAAATGAGTGAACAGAAAATAGCCCATCTATACATAGTATTTGATGTGATAGAAATGTCCAAATAATCTACTGTTCGACTTTTATTTTTAATAAATGATATAAATACAAAGTATTAGAGATTAATGACACTATGGGTCAGAATGTCTTGATAGTGCCTAGCAGGTAATTATTTCTTAGAGAAGACACAAAATTATGATAATGGGTAACATAAATAAAACAATAAAATCAAAACTCTATATCGAAATACTCTAGAAATACAAATAGGTAACCAACACAGGAATAAAATACTCCTGAGTTTGCTCTAAAAAAACACAAGTATTCAGGGTGTACTAGGAACACCTTCAACTTAAGACACAACACAATCCATCAATTTAAACTGGCAAATATTTGAATGTCTAAATAATCCACAAGAGCGGATAAAAATCTGGCCATCCTATGTCATCAGAGAAATTAAATTAAATTTGTAATTATGACACAACCACAAAGCAAGTAAAATGTTAATATTGGGGAGAATCATGAATAACTAAAAATGTTATATCAGTGTGAATTTTAAAGTGTCAATATATGTTGGAGAAAGGTCTAAACAAGTGAACACACTTATGAGCACAATTCTAGTCTTAGCTATATGTACAAGCATACTCAAAGCATATATCCATCAAAAGACTCAGAGATCTCTTCTAACAGCTTCTCTCATAATACTCAGCAACTTGACACAGCCCAGGGATCCTAACAATGGCATCTTCAAGAATTTACTAGAAATAAGTACTAATGAGGATATTTTTCTAAAAACATGCATATTGCATGATTCCACATACAAGGATTAAAGGACAGACAAAAGCTTCATAATGATATTGGTATGGTTATTGCACACTAATTGGAAACTGGAATAAGGACGTGTGTGTGTGTGTGTGTGTGTGTGTGTGTGTGTGTGTGTGTGTACCAGGACTTTGAGCATGGCAAGAAAATGCATTTCCAATGAGCTGCATCCCAAGCCCTGGAATATATCATAATATATCATATTAGATTTTGTTTGTCAATACATCTGTGGATTTTATATAGAAATAAAACACATAGGCAGCTTTGGGATTGTAAGAGTATTAGGGAAAAGATTACCACTTTTGCAACTTTTTTGATATTCATCAAAAGGAAATTGATGATTATATAAAGAGATATATAAATGGACAGATAAATGAGAAAGTATGCATAAAACATTCACCATAAGATGGCCTAGTAGGCCATCACTTGAAAGAGAGGCCCATTGGACTTGCAAACTTTATATGCCCCAGTACAGGGGAACGCCAGGGCCAAAAAGGGGGAGTGGGTGGGTAGGGGAGTGGGGGTGGGTGGGTATGGGGGACTTTTGGTATAGCATTGGAAATGTAAATGAGCTAAATACCTAATAAAAAATGAAAAAAAAAACATTCACCATAGAACATCAGTGATGGGTGCATATAGCAGTCATGGTATTGCCTTTTCTACCTTATATTACATATAACATTTCCATTTCTGGCATTGAGGAATGAATCCAGGTCCTTTCATATACTAGGCAAGTTTTCAATTGGAGAGCTCCATCTCTAGCTATTGCATCTACAGTATTTTATTTAAAAATCCTTTTGAATGAGACAAAATATCATATATAGGGTCTAAGCAGCAGGCAGATAGCCATTCAATGTATAATTCTTTGTAATCTTTCTGTGCATTTGAAAACTTTGCAATGGAAATTTTGTTGTTGTTGTTTTTAGTTTTTTTTGTTTTTTGTTTTTTTTTTTTTTTTTGGTTTTTCGAGACAGGGTTTCTCTGTATAGCCCTGGCTGTCCTGGAACTCACGTTGTAGACCAGGCTGGCCTCGAACTCAGAAATCTGCCTGCCTCTGCCTCCGGAGTGCTGGGATTAAAGGCATGTGCCACCACACCTAGCTTGGAAATGTTTTTAAAGTATACTGATAAAGTGACTTCTACCAGGCTAGAAAAAGTCAGGAATTTTTTTGTTTGTCTTTTTGTTTTGTTTTGTTTTTGTTTTTGTTTTTGTTTTAACTACAGTTGGGAAGGGGTTGGATGAAACAAGTGCTTCATTCATTGTTGGTAGGAGTATAAAATAGCTCAGACAGAGAGACATTTCATACTACCCATAGACGTTCTTACCTTTTACTGAGAATATTAAGTTTTGCTACTCTAATCTGCTATTGTACCTGCACACATCTAAATAACATGTGTGGTATTATTGGTGTTAAGAAAAGGTTGGCAAAAATCCATTCCTACAAGTAGTAACTGATAGTATACACATGTAATTCAATACTAAGTCAGTGAATTCTTTCAAATTTAAATTACATGGAGTAATTATTAAATTAAAAAAGTACACAAAGCAAGTAAATCAAAAGACAAGAGGCAATTATATCCTCTGTTTTGACAAATGAAAAAAACAAACAAACTAGTGGAATATAAACAAAATTAAAACAGTGGCAGACAGGCATCATGGGCTTTCCAGTGAGCTTGCTTATTACCCATAACCTTTTCCAAAGGTTTCAACATCAATGAAAGTTTAAAACAAATTGAGAAGTAGCAAGAGCCTCCATACCTTTTGGTCCAGGTAGCCCATCCAAGCCAGTGCGTCCTGGAGGACCTGAAGGTCCTGGGAAACCACGATCACCTTTTGGACCAGGTGTTCCTTTGAAACCTGGGAATCCTGGTGGCCCAGGTGGCCCAGGTAACCCAAATCCTGGCTCTCCCTTAAGCATACACATGACAAAACACAAGGAAAAGTCCCGTGACTTTCCTGACGCTTACCATTTACTACAGAGAATTTAAAGCATCGAATACAAAGTAATATTTTTTCTTCCATATTAAGAAGAGGATAGTCAAATTTAAAAAATGATGGGTGTGTTAGAGAGAATATCTGGAAGGGACAGAAATAGGGTTTAGTGAGAGCAAATTAAATGAGTTGGATTGTTTTCAAAGTACAAAAGTTAACTGAAAACAAGGGATTAAACCACACTCTACACAAGTGAGGGAATGTGAAGAGGACTGAGGATCAGATAATGCAAAGAATTAGTTTTAACATGACTTAAGTAGTATAATGTCATTGTGGTTTCTGCATACAATTTTCATTTAGTTACATATGAATGGCAAAGCATTTGTAAGTGAAATGATGTAATCTTGAGATTTGGGTTAAGTGAGACCACCCCCTTCCTGAAAAACAGGAAAAGATCAAGGAAGTGTTACTATAATCTTAGCAGTTTTGTACCTGACTGACACATCTGTCAAAGTTCATTAGATCATTTCTTGGGCTTTTGTGTTTATTTGAAAATGTTCATCATGAAATAAAAACAAGCCAAAAGAGATGCATTTTTTTTTTATGAGAGTCTGTCAGCTGTTTTTCCATGAGGAAAACAAGTAATAAGGATGAAATCCACTGAGATTAGATCATTTAAGCACGGAATTCAGGAAGAGTAGGTATAATTACATGCTTTAGCAGTTTGCTGAAGGCTGACTGAAAAGTGTTTAAGGTTAAATAAGTTACAGTGGAAAAATATAAAGGGAGTTATTTATTAGTATTACCAAATAGCAGTGATTTGGTTTATGTATATTTAATGGAATTGGAACAGAGGAAACAATACAGGAAGGGCTTGATATATCCAACACAATCTTACCAATCATCACACATGTAAAAGTATGAAATGGGTTACTGTTTGTCTACATAAACATAGGCCAAGCTGATCATTGGATTCTTTCACGTAATCCAAAAACCTAGCAGTCTAAAACAATGTCAGAGACTTTGGATCTGGGTGTTAAGTTCTATTAAAGATGGTTTGGGATTGGTTATTTTTAAATGAAAATATAGCTAAGTATTATCAATATAATAAAGACTTGGGACAATGTCTAAGACGAATAGGAACTGGATCGAAGGACAGTAGAGAAGACTGTCTTTGTGAAAAAGGGCTAGTTTAAAATGTTCTAGACTGGGGCTGGAGATGGCTCAGAAGTTGAGTGCTCTTGTAGAGAACCCAGGTTCGATTCCCAGCACCCACATGGTAGTTAACAACTGTCTGCGACTTCAGCTCTAGGGCATCTGAGCCCCACTCCTGGCCTCCACCGTCACCACACCAGGCACCCATGTGCTACACATATATACACATGCAGACAAATCACTGATACACATAAAAAATAAAAATAAATATATCCTTTAAGAAATTGTTTCAGACCTTTGGTCCTGGGAAGCCTGGTGGCCCAGGAGGCCCATCTGGACCCATTCTTCCAGGGGCCCCAGGAGCTCCTGGAGGTCCCGGAATTCCTGGAAAACCTGTAAAATAGCAAGCCATTGTTTTAACCCATAGAAAGAATAAATTTGAAGATAGGTAGTCACATTCTCATCTCCCTAAACACATGCTTTATACACTGACACGTTAAAAGTCCAGGAACATTGTATATGACCACTTAGAATTAAGTCTAATATTCATCTGAGAGTCTCTCAATCAGCTTATCCTTTCAGTTCTACGGGGTAATTAGATGGCTGTAGAAGAAACTATGCTCTTTTGAAGTATATAACACATCAGAATTAAATATAGTGAATCAATGCCATACATAAATACAGACCTGCCCTTCTGCTTACATTGTGACATAATGTGACAGAATGCCGAACATGTACTTCTACAGATGAGCTAGATGCAACTGTATGTGTTATATAAGCATTCACACATGAAATCAAATCTGTCATTTATTAAAAAAAAATAAGGGAGACCTAAGGAACTGTCATCACCCAAAGGTGCTGCCCTGTTATTCATAAGAATACATTCTGGGAGGAGTAAAGCACAACTGTAGAAAAAAACTAAAAATATCAATAAATCAAGGGTGTATTTTATTTGGGATAAAATATTGCATATGTGTATAGTGAATCTGTTCTGATTAATAGAATCTATTAATTCAATACATATCTATGTACTTCTTGTTACACTTCCAGGAACTCTTCAAGGCTCTAAGAATACAATGATGAACACAAATGTCATAATTCCCATGATGTTCTTTAGCATATGAATCATTTTGCATCCCTCAAATGTAGATAGTTTCATCACTAGACTGTTTTAGAAAATGAACTCCAGGTTCAGTGAGAGATCCTGTCTCCAAAATTAAGGTGCATATAATGACTTTTCTTCTTTAATGTTTATTTTTATCATTTCAATTTTATGTGCAAATGTGTTTTGTCTGCATGTATGTACATGAACCAGGTATGTGCCTAGTGTCCTTAAAAAAAAACAAAACAGAGTACAGCATTGAGTCCATTATACTTAGAGAGTTAAGAGTGGTTAGGAGCTGCCATGGAGATGCTAAGTAAACTCTTGTCTTCTGGAAGAGCAGGCAGTGCTCTTAGTCACTGAGCCATCTCTGCAGGCCCAATGTGACTTTTTCATTTACAGATTTTAAATGGCATATACCAAAATAAGTTAAATCTACTTTGTTCTATATTATGAAAGAATAGTATCTTACTAATCAGGTAATCTACACTGCCCCATACCTCATCCTACATACCTTTAGGACCAGGTGGTCCAGGAGGCCCAATCCCAGGGATACCTGGTTCTCCTTTGCTACCAGGTATTCCTGGCAGGCCTGGTTGGCCTGGAAGTCCAGGATCACCTACAAAAAAAAAAAGCACTGTAAGAATGGGGAACATCCAAAAGAAAGAATTTCAGTGATGAAGTTGTTTTGAAATAAAATAAATTCTTTGCATACCTGGAAGACCCACTTCACCATCTCTGCCTGGACTACCTGGCAAACCAGGCTTTCCTGGCTGGGTTATGGTCTGGCCTGGATCTCCTTTAGGACCTGAAAACAAATGGAACACTCCAAGTGAGAATCATTTACTTGACTAATAATTACAATCCCATTTTGCATATTCTAGGAAGATAGCAAAGAGAAAGATAAAATTTCAAAAAAAAAGAAAGAAAGAAAGGAAAAGAGAGAGAGAGAGGAAGGAAGAAAGGAAGGAAGGAAGGAAGGAAGGAAGAAGGAAAGAAAGAAAGAAAGAAAGAAAGAAAGAAAGGAAGGAAGGAAGGAAGGAAGGAAGGAAGAAGGAAAGAAAGAAAGAAAGAAAGAAAGAAAGAAAGAAAGAAAGAAAGAAAGAAAGAAAGAAAGAAAGAATGAATTTTAGGTACTTCCATGATTGAGGATGTTTGATAACTAACTTTAGATGTCAGGGTGACTAGATTAAAGGATATTTAGATAGCTGATAAAATAATTATCTCTGCTTTATGCCTATGGCCCATGATTCCAGAAGACATAGGAATTTAAATCAGTGCTTTAAGGAAGGAGGGTCTGCCTTTGCACAATATGGACCATTATCATCCAACAGAAGAGGATGTGGATAGTACAACAACAACAAAAAACATAGGAAAAAAATCTCTCCCTCTTCCCCCCCCCACATCTCCTCATTCATCTGGAACACCTATCTTCTCCTTCCCTTGAGCATCAGAACATAAATTGGGATGGGATGGTAGCTCCATCAGCAAAGTGCCTGCTGAATATGAATAAAACTGTAGCTATAGCACCACATAACCCATATCCTGAGGGTATCTTGGATAGTACTGGCTAGCCAGCCTAGCAATATCAATGAACTCCGGGTTCAGTGAGGGACCCTGTCTCCAAAATTATGGTGCATGTTTTTGACACTCAAAACATATACATAAAGGTAATGCTATACAGACCAAGCAGGTTGTTTTTATGTATTTAGGAGTGTGTATGTGTGTGTGTGCTGTGTTTAGGAATGTACATGTAGGAACACACACATATGTAAAAGAATATTTGAAGTAAAGGGATTTAACTTGGAAAGAGAGCAAGGGGTTACATGTGAGATGGGAGGAGTTAGAGGGATAAAGGTAAGGCAGAAAAATTTATAATTATAATATCATTTCAAAAATATTAATAAAATAGTTATGTGCATATCCTTCCCAGTTACATGGATACAACTACACTAACATATATTCAAGAACGAAATACAAAAAACACTACAAACTTAGACTAAGTTAACAAGAAATCTCACTTTAAACAAAAACAATCTATTCCCTTCCTATAAGCATATAGATGGCTAGAGAAACACATTTCCCAGGAATTTTTTAAACTTTTTATATCTATCTGTCTGTCTATCTGTCTATGTGTCTGTCTACTTTTAAAATAGAAAAGACAACAAAGGTAAACATACCTGGTAATCCCGGCTGGCCTGGATTTCCTGCCACACCTTGTATGCCTTTTTCGCCTATGGGGCCTGGAGGCCCAAAACCAACTGGGCCTGTAGGTCCCATATTTCCTGGGAGACCTGGTAAACCTGGGCTCCCAGGAGGACCTCTTTCACCCTTAAAAGTAATTCCACCCTGAAAATGGAAATGTTTAAGACAGAAAGCATTGGTGTAACAACGTCATGTAGATTAGTCTAAATGGATACAATCAGGGGCATGACTCAGCCATAAGTATGCCTTTTAAAGTTATGCTAAAACTGGGTTACGTTCTTTTATCGAATCTATGATTACTTACTCACTAATTACCTCCTTCAACAAATATCTCAGAACGCTATCTTCCAGTGAGTGGTATAAGCTGAGAAGATGAGTAAATCAAAGTCTCTGCTCTCAAAAATCTCACACCGTACCATGAGATGGTTATTGTCTATTTATACTATTAAAATATATTTCTCATTCAAATATCCTCTACTGGATGTTGAATATAAAAAGAGACTGTTCATTTACGCTCAGTGTTTGGCTCTGTAGTATCTTAATCTGGCTGTACGCACACACACACACACACACACACACACACACACACATATATATAACAAATTGGGTTTTTTCATGCTTAAAAAATTCCCACAGATGTTTAGAATAATGAATCCCTCTCTGACTCCTAAGCATTTTAACTTCCTCTCCATCTAATCATAGTTAGTAATAATCAATACTATACTGAGTTAATAAGGAGTTTATAGAACTGAAGGAAAACAGTAAGGAAACTCTAGTATCAATGTACCATTTCACTGTAAAATCGTATTATTTTAGGCATTAGTATTCATCTATGTAATAGGCTCCTATTTTATTTTAACTTACCAATTGCTTTAGGAGGGTTAGAGAGTACTGAAAATTGAATTTAGGTACTTCACACAAACCCAGTACAAGTTTTACCATTGACATAGAACTTCATCCTGTATGAAACATTACTAAATGACAATTTGACATAAAAGCAAGTATATTAATCCAACTCACAGGCTCTCCTTTGGGGCCAGGGAGTCCTGGCAAACCATCCTTTCCAGGACTACCAGGTAGACCAGGAAGCCCTGGAGCTCCAGGGAAACCCAACTCTCCTTTGTCACCTTTCATTCCTGGAAGAGTGAGGACATCCCCAGGGTCACCCTTAGACCCTGGAAAGCCTGGAGCACCTGGAGGTCCAGGTATGCCCTGAGTTTGAAGAAAAAAGTGGGAGAAGAAAAAAAAAGTAAGTTAGAATATTTTCTAACATTTTCCCCTCCAGTTTGCTCCATTAACCTATACAATAATATTTACCATACAAAGTAGCATATGAATTAAGGATAGCAAAGCATCCCTCAACTGAGGAATGAATACAGAAAATGTGGTACATTTACACAATGGAATACTACTCAGCTATTAAAAACAATGAATTTATGAAATTCTTAGGCAAATGGATGGATCTGGAGGATATCATCCTTAGAGAAGTAACCCAATCACAAAAGAACACACATGATATGCACTCACTGATAAGTGGATATTAGCCCAGAAACTTAGAATACCCAAGATACAATTTGCAAAACACATGAAACTCAAGAAGAACGAAGACCAAAGTGTGGATATTTCATCCCTCCTTAGAATGGGGAACAAAATACCCATGGAAGGAGTTACAGAGACAAAGTTTGGAGCTGAGATGAAAGGATGGACCACCCAGAGACTACCCCACCCAGGGATCCAACCCATAATCAGCCACCAAACGGAGACACTATTGTACATGCCAGCAAGATTTTGCTGACATAACCCTGATATAGCTGTCTCTTGTGAGGCTATGCTAGTGCCTGGCAAATACAGAAGTGGATGCTCACAGTCATCAATTGGATGGAACACAGGGTCCCCAGTGAAGGAGCTAGAGAATGTACCCAAGGAGCTGAAGGGGTCTGCAGCGATATAGGAGTAACAACAATATGAACTAACCAGTAACCCCAGAGCTCCCTGGGACTAAACCATCAAAGAAAACACATGGTGGGACTCATGGCTCCAGCTGTATATGTAGCATAGGATGACCTAGTCGATCATCGATGGGAGGAGAGGCTCTTGGTCTTGCAAAGACTCTATGCCAGAGTATAGGGGAATGCCAGGGCCAAGAAGTGGGAGTGGGTGGGTAGGGGAGCAGTGTGGGGGAGGGTATAGGGGACTTTCGGGATAGCATTTGAAATGTAAAAGAAGAAAATATCTAATAAAAAGGGATAGCAAAGCATAGAGAGAGAAAGAATAAAATAAATTATAATTTAAACTAAATTTATATGTATCTGTTCATAAGTGAAAAATCAAAGGACACATGCATCTTTCAGTACTTTGTGGCTCATAATAAAATAATCAAAGCTTACTGGCAATCCTTTCGGACCAGTTATCCCAGCTTGTCCTTTGTCCCCCTTCTCTCCAGGGATTCCAAGAGATCCTAAGACACACATAGGTCAGGTGAGCACTGAGCCGTAAGCGCCCCCACCCCAATCACACGCATCTAGAAATCAGCACATCACAAACTTCAATTTTAAACAGAGAGCTCTACCACATTTAACTCAGACTCTTTCCTCTTTTGTGTTCTCAAGAGGAAGAAACCAAAGTTTCTTATAAATTAATATATAACAGCACTTAAAGCACTGCATCCCCAGGTCTTTTCTAACTCCAGAGTATTAATTTGCAAAGTTTGCAGCCACTAGAAACTGTGAGGTTGGGCATGAGTTCTTATCCCCATCCTACTGCCACTGGGAGAAGACAGGAAAGGAGCCTGCTTATCTTTATTTTCTTTATTTTTAATATTTTTTATTATTACGTATTTTCCTCAATTACATTTAGAATGCTATCCCAAAAGTCCCCCATACCCTTCCCCCCACTTCCCTACCCACCCTCAGTTATACAATCTTCCTATATCTTTCCTAGCTCTTTCTTTGGTTGGTCATTCCTTAAGATTTGTTTTCAGAGATGTTTAGTACCAAACATTACAGGAAAAAAGTTACTGAAGCATCAGTTATACAGGCGAATCTTTGCACTAACTGCATTATTTACAGCTATGTTACTAGCTCCTAGTGGCAGCTATGAAGCTTGCTTAAGGTGTTTCCTAACTTCTTATGACTTTGTGTCATTGATACATGTACTAGACTGGTAATCAGTCTGGAGTCTATCATCAGCCTGGACACACATTTTATATATAAACTCAAGAATATGCAATATTAGCATATGTAAAGAGCTAATGGAGTAGAATGGTTGTGATTCTGAGAAATGATTCAAAATTAGGAGGGAAGCCATATATGTACAAGGAATATTGGCAGTTGGTTGCCAGAAGTTTAATAGAAACCTTGTTCCTTAATGACAATATGAAATATATTCCTATGACTCTGCATCTGGAAACCATACTCATGGTCCAGAAAGTATGAATATTCTCCCTAGTTTTCTAGAACAAAATTCTGACTCTAAATGTCATTTCACTTTTGAGAAAATGTAATTCTTTGAATAATGCCAAATACTGTGATAGAGAATGTTGGTAACTTCCAGTTACATACACAAGTGCAATTTATTTCATAAGAGAGGCATTTCATACTCAAAAATTTCTAGACATAAGTGACTAGCTAAAAATGGCAAAGTAACATCATAAAACAATTAGCATGCTCAAAAGAACCAAAGTATTTTAAAAGATTGACTATATGGAGGATATTTTACCTGGAGGACCTGGGAGACCTGGTAAACCAGGTTGGCCTGGAGGCCCTGAAATGCCAGTTCCAATACAGTTGAAGCAAGTATCACCTTTGTCACCTGGCAAAAAAACAAATATTATTGGAAGGATTACTTAAACTTTCTTTTGATGGGATTCTAAAGAAGTCAGCTGTAGGGAATAATAGCATTCCTACCCACCACTGTGATTAGAGAAGCCTGTCTAAAATTAAATTTTAGACAAATACTGAGTGCCTAGTATATATAAAGAACAACTTTAAGCATTTGTGACATGCCAATATAGAAAATAGACAAAATTCCATGCTTTTGTGAAGCTAACTTCCTACCAATAAAAATAATAAACAGTAAAGATGACAAATTATTAAATTACACTTTAAATAGTTTAATATAGTGTTAAATCCAGTAAGCTTTTAATTGTATATTAAAATACATTTGTACAGGGAAAATGGACTTAGGTGTGACTGAGTGTGTGCTGCGGAGGCTTAGGTGGGAGAAAGATTTTAAATAGGGTTAGGTCAGGATAGATCTCATTGACAAGATGTCTACATAAACAAAATGAAAGGCATGGCATTTGCATAAGAAGTATAGCATATATATGCTACATATAGGCAATGAATGGCCCATAGATCAGTCTGCTGAAATGGAATAAGGAAGTAGGGCCAAATTATAGATTTAAAGTGAAATGAATGACTTATGGTGAAACATACAAGCCACATTAACATGTAGCTTTCACTGTGATTTATATGAAAAGCAGGTGGGTATTTAACAGAAGAGCCATCATTATAACAGACTCCATTTTCCCACAAGCAGACTTAAAATAATGACTTGCACATTCATATGTTAGGCATATGCCACTGGTTATTTGGTCTTTAATACTACAAGGGAATTCACTATATATTTTGCTTAAAGATTTACAAACTATCCTACCCTACTCTACCTTCATCACCCTAGAAGAATTTGTGGCAATCTTACAAATCTAGCTATATCATCTACCCTTACTTGGTAAGCTATTCATATTATTTACTTATTTAATTTTTCATACAGTTTTCTTCTTGTTTAGTTTTTCAAGCCAGATTTTCTCTGTATAGCACTGGCTGTCCTAGAACTCCCTCTGTAGACCAGGGTGGCCTCGAACTCAGAAATCTGCCTGCCTCCAAGTGCTGGGATCAAAGGCATGTGCCACCATGCCTGGCTCATGCAGTATATTTTCATCATATTCTTTTCCCTCTCCCAACTACTATATACCACACATGAATCCTCCTCTTCAACATTTTCGATAGTCTGGATTCTTTGCATTAATTAATTTTAAGAAAACAACTCTCATTATTTTTTATTGGGTATTTATTTCATTTACATTTCCAATGCTATCCCAAAAGTCCCCCATACCCTCACCCCCAACTCCCCTACCCACCCATTCCCACTTTTTGGCCCTGGTGTTCCCCTGTACTGGGGCATATAAAGTTTGCAAGACCAAGGGGCCTCTCTTTCCAGTGATGGCCAACTAGGCCATCTTCTGCTACATATACAACTAGAGACACGAGCTCCAGGGGGGTACTGGTTAGTTCATATTGATGTTCCACCTATAGGGTTGCAGTTCCCTTTAGATCCTTGGGTACTTTCTCTAGCTCCTCCATTGGGGGACCTGTGTTCCATCCAATAGCTGACTGTAAGCATCCACTTCTGGTTTGCCAGGCACCAGCATACCATCACAAGAGACAGCATTATCAGGGTCCTTTCAGCAAAATCTTGCTGGCCTAAGCAATGGTGTCTGCATTTGGAGGCTGATTATGGGATAGATCCCTGGGTGCAGCAGTCTCTAGATGGTCCATCCTTTCATCTCAGCTCCAAACTTTTTCTCTGTAACTCCTTCCATGGGTGTTTTGTTCCCAGTTCTAAGAAGGGGCAAAGTGACCACACTTTGGTCTTCCTTCTTCTTGAGTTTCATGTGTTTTCCAACTTGTATCTTGGGTATTCTAAGATTCTGGGCTAATATCCACTTATCAGTGAGTACATATCATGTACGTTCTTTTGTGATTGGGTTACCTCACTTAGGATGATACCTTCCAGGTCCATCCATTTGCGTAGGAATTTCATAGATTCATTCTTTTTAATAGCTGAGTAGTACTCCATTGTGTAAATGTACATTGTCTGTATCAATTTCTCTGTTGAGGGACATATGGGTTCTTTCCAGCTTCTGGCTATTATGAATAAGGCTGCTATGAACATAGTGGAGCCTGTGTCCTTCTTACCAGTTGGAACACCTTCTAGATATATGCCCAGGAGAGGTATCACTAGAAACTCTGGTAGTACTATGTCCAGTTTTCTGAGGAACCGCCAGACTGATTTCCAGAGTGGTTGTACAAGCTTGCAATTCCACCAGCAGTGGAGGAGTGTTCCTCTTTCTCCACATCCTTGCCAGCATCTGCTGTCACCTGAATTTTTGATCTTAGCCATTCTGACTGGTGTGAGGTGGAATCTCAAGGTTGTTTTGATTTGCATTTCCCTTATGATTAAGGATGCTGAACATTTTTTCAGGTGCTTCTCAGCCATTTGATATTCCTCAGGCAAGAATTCTTTGTTTAGCTCTAAGCCCTATATTTAATGGGGTTATTTGATTTACTGGAGTCCACTTTCTTGAGTTCTTTATATATATTGGATATTATTCCCTATCTGATTTAGGATTGGTAAAGATCCTTTCTCAATCTATTGGTGGCCTTTTTGTCTTATTGTCTTTTGCCTTACAGAAGCTTTGCAATTTTATGAGGTCCCATTTGTCGATTCTTGATCTTACAGCACAAGCCATTGCTGTTCTATTCAGGAATTTTTCCCCTATGCCCATACCTTCGAGGCTTTTCCCCACTTTCTCCTCTATAAGTTTCAGTGTCTCTGGTTTTATGTGAAGTTCCTTGATCCACTTAGATTTGACTTTAGTACAAGGAGATAGGAATGGATCAATTCGCATCCTTCTACATGATAACCGCCAGTTGTGCCAGCACCATTTGTTGAAAATGCTGTCTTTTTCCCACTGTATGGTTTTAGCTCCCTTGTCAAAGATCAAGTGACCATAGGTGTGTGGGTTCATTTTTGGGTCTTCAGTTCTATTCCATTGGTCTACTTGAGTGTTGTTATGCCAGTACCATGCAGTTTTTATCACAATTGTTCTTTAGTAATGCTTTAGGTCAGGCATGGTGATTCCACCAGAGGTTCTTTTATCATTGAGAAGAGGTTTTTTGTTTTTTGTTTGTGTGTGTGTGTTTTGTTTTTGTTTTTGTTTTTTTTTTTTTTTGGCTATCCTAGATTTTTTTTTTTGTTATTCCAGATGAATTTGCAAATTGCCCTTTCTAATTCCTTGAAGAATTGAGTTGGAATTTTGATGGGGATTGCATTGAATCTTTAGATTGCTTTTGGCAAGGTAGCAAAATTTACTATATTGATCCTGCCAATCCATGAACGTGGGAGATCTTTCCATCTTCTGAGTTGTTCTTTGATTTCTTTCTTCAGAGACTTGAAGGTCTTATCATACAGATCTTTCACTTCCTTAGTTACAGTCACACCAAGGTATTTTATATTATTTGTGACTATTGTGAAGGGTGTTGTTTCCCTAATTTCTTTCTCAGCCTGTTTATCCTTTGTGTAGAGAAAGGCCATTGACTTGTTTGAGTTAATTTTATATCCAGCTGCTGCACTGAAGCTGTTTATCAGGTTTAGGAGTTCTCTGGTAGAATTTTTGAGGTCACTTATATATACTATCATATCATCTGCAAATACTGATATTTTGACTTCTTCCTTTCCAATCTGTATCCCCATGATGTCCTTTTGTTGTCAAGTTGTTCTGACTAGAACTTCAAGTACTATATTGTATAGGTAGGGAGAAAGTGGCAGCCTTGTCTAGTCCCTGATTTTAGTGGGATTACTTCCAGATTCTCACCATTTACCTTGATGCTGGCTACTGGTTTGCTGTAGATTGCTTTTATCATGTTTAGGGGTGGGCCTTGAATTCCTGATCTTTCCATGTCTTTTATCATGAATGGGTGTTGGATTTTGTCAAATGCTTTCTCAGCACTTAACGAGATGACAATGTGGTTTTTGTCTTTGAGTTTGTATATACAGTGGATTACGTTGATGGATTTCCATATATTAAACCATCCCTGCATGTCTGGAATGAAACCTACTTGGACAGGATGGATGATTGTTTTGATGTGTTCTTGGATTCGGTTAGCAAGAACTTTATTGAGGATTTTTGCATCGATATTCATAAGGGAAATTGGTCTGAAGTCCTCTATCTTTTTTGGGTAATTCTGTGGTTTAGATATCAGAGTAATTGTGACTTCATAGAATGCATTGGGTAGAGTACCTTCTGTTTCTATTTTGTGGAATAGTTTGAGAAGAACTGGAATTAGATCTTCTTTGAAGGTCTGATAGAACTCTGCACTAAACCCATCTGGTCCTGGGCTTTTTTTGGTTGGGAGACTATTGATGACTGCTTCTATTTCGTTAGTGGATATAGGACTGTTTAGGTCATTACTCTGATCATGATTTAACTTTGGTACCTGGTATCTGTCTAGAAATTGGTTCATTTCATCCATGTTTTCCAGTTTTGTTGAATACAGCCTTTTGTAGAAGGATCTGATGGTGTTTTGGATTTCTTCAGGATCTGTTGTTATGTCTCCTTTTTCATTTCTGATTTTGTTAATTAGGATGCTGTCCCTGTGCCCTCTAGTGTGTCTGGCTAAGGGTTTATCTATCTTGTTGATTTTCTCAAAGAAAAAGCTCCTCATTTGGTTGATTCTTTGAATAGTTCTTCTTGTTTCTACTGTTTCTACTTCGTTGATTTTGCCCCTGAGTTTGATTATTTCCTGCCATCTACTCCTCTTGGGTGAATTTGCTTCCTTTAGTTCTAGAGCTTTTAGTTTTGTTGTCAAGCTGCTAGTGTGTGATCTCTCTAGTTTCTTTTTGGAGGCACTCAGAGCTATGAGTTTTCCTCTTAGAAATGCTATCATTGTTTCCCATAAATTTGTATATGTTGTGGCTTCATTTTCATTAAACTCTAAAAAGTCTTTAATTTCTTTCCTTATACCTCCCTTGACAAAGTTATCATTGAGGAGAGTATTGATCAGTTTCCACATTATTGCTGGCTTTCTATAATTTATGTTGTTATTGAAGAGCAGCCTTAGTCCATGGTGATCTGATAGGATGCATGGGACAATTTCAATATTTTTGTATCTGTTGAGGCCTGTTTTGTGACCAATTATATGGTCAATTTTAGAGACGGTACCATGAGGTGCTGAGAAGTAGGTATATCCTTTTGTTTTAGGATAAAACTTTCTGCAGATATCTGTTAAATCCATTTGTTTCATAACTTCTGTTAGTTTCA
This sequence comes from Mus musculus, assembly GCF_000001635.26. Classification (NCBI taxonomy): domain Eukaryota; kingdom Metazoa; phylum Chordata; class Mammalia; order Rodentia; family Muridae; genus Mus; species Mus musculus. The sequence continues at coordinate 141,604,529 of NC_000086.7, read as the reverse complement.
ATCTGGCCCTGTTTAGTTTCTGTTTCCATGATCTGTCCATTGATGAAAGTGATGTGTTGAAGTCTCCCACTATTATTGTGTGAGGTGCAATGTGTACTTTGATCTTTACTAAAGTTTCTTTAATGAGTGTGGCTGCCCTTGCATTTAGAGCATAGATATTCAGAATTGAGAGTTCCTCTTGGAAGATTTTACCTTTGATTAGTATGAAGTGCCACCTCCTTGTCTTTTTTGATAACTTTGGGTTGGAAGTTGATTTTATTTGATATTAGAATGGCTACTCCCATAATTAGCCTCCAAACGCTGACACCATTGCATACACTAGCAAGTGTTTGCTGAAAGGACCCTGATATAGCTGTCTCTTGTGATACTAGGCCAGGGCCTAGCAAACACATAAGTGGATGCTCACAGTCAGCTATTGGATGGAGCACAGCTCCCCCAATGGAGGAGCTAGAGAAAGTATCCAAGGAGCTAAAGAGATCTGCAACCCTTTAGGTGGAACAACATTATGAACTAAGCAGTACCCCGGAGCTCTTGACTCTAGCTGCATATGTATCAAAAGATGGCCTAGTTGGCCATCACTGGAAACAGAGGCCCATTGGGCATGCAAACTTTATATTCCCCAGTACAGGGGAACGCCAGGGCCAAAAAGTGGGAATGGGTGGGTAGGGGAGTTGGGGGCGAGGGTATGGGGGACTTTTGGGATAGCATTGGAAATGTAATTGAGGAAAATACGTAATAAAAAATATTTTAAAAAATTAAAAAAATAAAATACTAATAAATTCATAACTCTTAAAAAAAAAGAATGGCTACTCCAGCTTGTTTCTTCAGACCGTTTGCTTGGAAAATTGTTTTCCAGCCTTTCACTTTGAGGGAGTTTCTGTCTTTTTCTCTGAGATGGGTTTCCTGTAAGCAGCAGAATGTTGGGTTCTGTTTGTGTAGCCAGTCTGTTAGTCTATGTCTTTTTATTGGGGAATTGAGTCCATTGATATTAAGAGATATTAAGGAAAAGTAATTGTTGCTTCCTATTATTTTTGTTGTTAGAGTTGGCATTCCGTTCTTGTGGCTGTCTTCTTTTAGGTTTGTTGAAGGATTTCTTTCTTGCTTTTTCTAGGGTATAGTTTCTGTCCTTGTGTTGGTGTTTTCCCTTTATTATTCTTTGAAGGGCTGGATTTGTGGAAATATATTGTGTGAATTTGGTTTTATCACGGAATTCTTTGGTTTCTCCATCTATGGTAATTGAGAGTTTTGTTGGGTATAGTAGCCTGGGCTGGCATTTGTGTTCTCTTAGGGTCTATATAACATCTCTTCTGGATCTTCTGGCTTTCATAGTTTCTGGTGAGAAGTCTGGAGTAATTCCAATAGGCCTGCCTTTATATGTTATTTGACCTTTTCCCCTTGCTACTTTTAATATTTTGTCTTTATTTAGTGCATTTGTTCTGAGTATTATGTGTCGGGAGGGATTTCTTTTCTGGCCCAGTCTATTTGGAGTTCTGTAGGCTTCTTGTATGTTCATGGGCATCTCTTTTTTTAGGTATGGATAGTTTTCCTCTATAATTTTGTTGAAAATATTTGCTGGCCCTTTAAGTTGAAAATCTTCATTCTCATCTACTCCTATTATCCATAGGTTTGGTCTTCTCATTGTGTCCTGGATTTCCTGGATGTTTTGATTTAGGATCTTTTTGCATTTTGATTTTCTTTTATTGTTGTGTCCCTATTCCCTATGGAATCTTTTGCACCTGAGATTCTCTCTTCCATCTCTTGTATTCTGTTGCTGATGCTCATATCTATGGTTCCTGATTTCTTTCCTAGGGTTTCTATCTCCAGAGTTGTTTCCCTTTGGGTTTTCTTTATTGTTTCTTTTTCCATTTTTAGATCCTGGATGGTTTTGTTCAATTCCATCTTCTGTTTGTTTTAGTTTTCCTTTAACTCTCTAAGGCATTTTTGTGTTTCCTCTTGAAAGGTTTCTAGCTGTTTACCTGTGTTTTCCTGTATTTCCTTCTTAACTCCCTCTATCATCATCATAAGAAGTGACTTTAGATCCATGTCTTGCTTTTCTGGTGTGATGGTGTATCCAGGACTTGCTATGGTGGGAGAGTTTGGTTCTGATGATGCCAAGTAACCTTGGTTTCTATTGCTTCTGTTCTTATGCTTGCCTCCTCCCATCTGATTATCTCAAGTATTTGATGTCCTCAATATATCTTATTGGAGCCTCTCCTCCCTATAATCCCAGTTAATTCAGGACTCCTCAGAGTCCAGTTTTCTCTGTGATCCTTTGCTTGTGGGCTCCTGTGAACCTGAGATTCTGGTTATGTCAGAGTTCTTGGCAGTCAAGTTCCTCTGAGACCCTGAAATACTGGTGTGACCAAGCTCCTTTTATCCTGGGATCCTGCTGTCAAAGATCCTGGTCGTGTTACAGTTCCTGGAAGTGGTGTCTCCTTTGAGGAGTGTGGAGCTTTCTGGTCAGTGGTCCGAAGATCACGTGAAGAGTCCTCTAGGGACCGTGGGGGGTCTGCCAACTCTGAGCACAATGTTACCAGGTACTGGCGCCAACCGGAAGGGACTTGTGACCCTGGTCAGGCTGGTTTTCTGCTTCCCTAATGCTGTCTCAGGTCCCGCGTGATTGGATTGGAACAGAAGTTGTGTTCCACTCACTAGTGGTCCTAAGATCACGTGGAGAGTCCTCTAGGGACCTTGGGGGTGTCCGCTGACTCTGCGCCCAAGGTGACCCGATGCCGGTGCCGACAGGAAGGGAATTATTCAATTTCTAATATTATCAAATTCAACAAAAAACCCTACCTCATAATTTGTTAATAATACAACTCTAATTAACTCTATCAAAAGCCACCATTAACACCTTCAATAATTCAAATAGTGTATCACAGGTCTGAATTCCTTTCTACTGATACTGCTGTAGAATAGGCAAATGCTAGCATCACTCCTAAAACAAACAAACAAACAAACAAAAAAACTAATGCCACAAAAGACCCAATCAAACCTTAATATAATCCCAAACTCAACACTACCACTTAACACTAACTTCAGTCTACCATAAATAGGTAGAAATGTAAGAAACTCTTATAAAACAAAACAAAAGTAAATAATCATGTACATTAGAATTTCCATGTAAAATTAAAGCAAGACTAATGCCAATAGAAAACCATTGTTATTTTTCAACTCTAGTGACCACTATTGATCCCTTTGTCGTTAATATTATTAGCCACTTATATGTTGATTTCCAGCCCCAACCAATTTCATCAAGACAAAAATATACTCTTACAAGGCAGCTGCACGATACTACTAACTTATTACCACAGTCCTCTATGTAGTAATATATTGTACATTAGATAAGATGGTTACATTTTCATCTGTCATGTCTGTCTGCTAGATGACTTATCCAGCATTTTTATTCAAATAGAGCTTCTATATTTTTCATCGGTTTGTTTTGCTTCCCGTGAAGAACAAGGTTTATACTATGGTAATTAACTTTCCTGGAAATACTAGGTAAGAATTTTTTAATCAAAACTCTTAGGGAAACAGGAGGCCACCCAGACTACCAGGCTTCAAGAACAAACAGTAACTATAATTAGTTAAGAAGGTACTGCCTGGGCACAAATGTAATTATCTCTGAGTATGTGGTGCCATAGATCCTTGAGAGTGTTTGCTATTATTTTGTCAATGAAGAAGGAAGCAAGTTAAGAATCTTAAAGTGATAATTACCTATAAGTATAAAAAGAGAAAAGAAGGCCAGGCAGTTGTGGCGCACACCTTTAGTCCCAGCACTTGGGAGGCAGAGGCAGGTGGATTTCTGAGTTTGAGGCCACCTTGGTCTACAAAATGAGTTCCAGGATAGATAGGGCTATACAGAGAAACCCAGTCTTGAAAAAAATGAGAGAGAGAGAGAGAGAGAGAGAGAGAGAGAAAGATGCTAAACCTTAGTTCCAAACAAATAAAAGGAAGTGAGGAAATAAATGAGTCAAGCTTAATAATAGAGTTGATTTCAATGAGTGGTCATGCTAATTTAAGGAAAATTAAGAGGAAAGAAAATATACCATTAAGCTATGGCTAATCTAAAGTAAGTCTCAATGGGAGGTGTGCTGGAGTCAAGTTATTAGAAGTTGTAAGCTAAAAAGAGCTGAGATATGAAACCAACATTACAAAAATATACACTATTTTTAAGGAGATGATATGGGAATAGCTTTTTTAAGATAGAAGTTAGATGCAGGGCATTCCACTAATGATGTTAAAGAATGAGAAGATGTTTGGGATCAAACCTTTTACTCCTCGCTCTCCTTGGAGTCCTTTATCACCTGGAGGTCCTGGAGGCCCAGGAGGGCCTGCTTTACAGATTTCATCTCCTGAGGTTAAAGATAAAATAGCAAGTTAATTATCGTTAAGCATTGAGAAGACTAGAGGAAAAAAAACCTCAGAAAGGCTAGAAAAATACTTATTTTCAATTATTTCTCTGTAAAAATACAACTCAATAAGCAATATGGCAACATATTGTTAATAATCAACACGGTTTGAAGACGAATGACCAAAACCACAAACTAAAAACAACAGTATAATCTCTTAGATATCAGGAACATAAATAACGATGTCAAACTTCAGTCAGATTCACTTCTAAATGACGTACAGCAGAACAACAGCCAAGCATGTCAGGATAAAAGCACGGCTTACTGGATGGCAACTGGGGGCCAGGGGGGCCAGGAGGTCCTGGAAGGCCAGGAGCCCCAGGCTGTCCATCAAGTCCAGGAGATCCAGGAATACAAATTCCAGGGGGACCTTCATCACCTTTCTGGCCCCTTTCACCAGGATATCCAGGAGGACCAGGGGGACCCACAACTGCTGTTCCTAAATGACAAAAAGTATATGATAAAGTGACCAAAATGACCTTATCTTGTACACAATTACAAGATAAAATGATAAAATCTGCCTTTAATATAATATTGGTTGGATTTCCTTATTGTATTTTTAAAAAAAAAACTGTATTTTTAGTAAACAAAACATTGGGTTGCATTATGCCATATATACATATGTTCATATCCACCCCACAATACCTTATCCATCACTTGTCCTTCCCTTCCTTACTCTCATTTATCCACCCAGTCTTCTTTCTGCTTCTATGGCACATTCTACAAGGCTAAATTAGATTCTGCATGGAAGAGATGATGTGCACTATTTTGTCTTTCTTCTCCCCATTTGCTGGCTGCTCATGTTTTAAACCCCTTCCTACCCAACTTAGTCCCTGTTCAATTCTTTTTGGTCTTAAGGTTTTCTATGGTAATTAACACTTGCAAGGAAGAATTCTTTAAATGATGTAACACTTTGAGTATAAGGCACAATTATTCAAAGTAATAGCCCGGTGGTGGTAGTGCACAACTTTAAACCCAGCACTCAGGTGACAAAGGAAGGCGAATCTGTGAGTTTGAGACCAGTCTGATCTAGTGAGTTCCATGATAGCCATACATGGTGACACCCTGTCTTAAAAATCAACAAACAAAAGCAATTTTATGAATTTTTGAAGTTAATAATAAATTAATACACTCAATTTGACATGATAATGTTCTATCCCTAGAAATATCGTTCCTTTAAGGGAGGGGAATGGGAGTAGTTATGGGGATAGAGAGAAAGCTTAACAAAAACTATGGCTGCATGAAAAAACATAGAGGTGTGCCACAAAAGGCTGCCATTCAGATATGACATGGCCATTTCAAATCTGGAATACACAGCAGCTATGGATCCTTTTATAAGACGGGCCCTTCAGCACTTTATCATGAAAAAAGAAAGTACTTCGGGGATCTCCTCTTTCCTGAGGACCTTTGGAGTGTTGATGGTTGATGGATGAGTGGTGTTACTTTTCATTAATAGTGTTGTCACTGGGGGTGGGGAGAGCTAGTTAGGAAGAAGGGGCTCAAAAGTAAATTAAGGGAGATGACAAAAGTAAATGAGACTGAATATAATCACAGTATATTACACACACATATGAAACTGTCAAAAGGCAAAGAGAGAATGGGTACTTAAATATGATCAAATAAAATGTAACTCCATTCCTGGACATTTTTCAGCCTCACAGCCTATTTTGTACATAAACACACTTTATGTTTTTTTTCAAAACTACTCAGGAAATAATTATACATTTAAAAATTATTTTCTTTTTAAGATTTATTTATTTATTATATGTATGTTATACTGTAGCTGTCTTCAGACACCCCAGAAGAGGGCATTGGATTTCATTATGATGGTTGTGAGCCACCATATGGTTGCTGGGACTTGAACTCAGAACCTTCAGAAGAGCAGTCAGTGTTCTTCACTGCTGAGCCACCTCTCCAGTCCCCTAAAAATTATTTTCTATATTTAAAGTTTTACTCTTAATTAATTTTAAGAATGACTTGTAAATTTCTCTTTAAAATCCAATTGGAATCTGGCATCTGATGGCCAGGAATTTAAAGGATGAGTTCTTAATATAATAAACTTTAAATTATTGATCTCTTACATAAAGTGTATCTTGGTATATATTTTAGTAATTTTTTATTATTCACTGTGACTATATATTTTAAATGTATAAGTATGTGTGCAAAGCTGGATGATTTTATGTGCACCATTTTTGTGCTGGTGCCTTTAAGGGTAAAAAGAGAGAAAAAGATTCTTTGGAACTGGAGTTAGCAGTTATAAGCCACCATGCAGGTGCTGAGAACCAACCTTGAGTCCTCTGGCAGAGCAGTTAGTTCTACCAACCACAGAACCATCTCTCCAGGCCCACTCACAAATATTTTACAAAGGTCTGTAAAGAGTGGATTTCACTGTTTGTTGCTAGTATCAATTTCTATACATTTATTGTTCTATCCTTTGGTAATGTAGTCAGTTAAAGCAATGTAACATAGAAACATTTTTGATATCTTGGGAAAAATTAAACAGCGATAACATCATATATAATTTATAGAGAAGTGGTAATTTTAATTTAGCATTATTATACTTTGTTCATGAATAAGATTGAATAATTTTTATTTACAGTGTTTTTCCTTGGCTGATTTGCTATTAGTATTATTAGGTTTTCTACTTATGCCTTGAAATAAAACAAAACATGGGGATGTGTTTTACAGTTTGGTATAATTCATCCGTAAAACTATAAAAGTGCATGTAAATCAACATTTCTTCATATACATCTTCAATCTTCCAAAATTACCTATGTTAATTGACTTACTTAGACTTCCTATTCACAACTTTAATAATTTTGTTTTCTTGCTTAAAGAGTTTATTTTTCATCTAAAATATTAAATATATAAGTAGATATTATAGTTTTCCAATACCTTACAATAAAAATTTATGGCAATATCCTTTTTTCTTTATTAATTTTAGTTTTTACCATTTGTGAGTTTAAACCTTCATATTTTAGTGTCCATGTTGAGCTGTATCTGTTTCAGTTTTCACTTTACAGACTTTTTTCATCCTAGTAAAGTGTTCCATTCTACATTTTGTGCTTGTTTCTTTTTGTTTGTGTGTGTGAGTTAAATTTAGCCCATTTTGTCTTCTTTATCGTTTCTAGGGATACAACCTCATTCTTTGTGTGTGTAATGCAAGTACATTTTACCTGGGCTACATTCATATTTCTCTCTTAATTTTGGTATTTGTAGTCTGGTGACAGAGTGGGGGTACTGTTTGCTCTATAGTCAAAGAGTTTTGATATGAAGCACATTTTATTGTGGCTTAGCATTTAGTGGCTTAGCATTGTCATATAATGCCTGCTTTATCTCTGGAAGTACTTTTAACTACATCACCATACAAATATTATTATAAGGATATTTGATGTTTTTCCAGTCTATTTTACTGTAGCCATAGAGAATCATACACAAGGATACACACAGTAGATTCTTTTCAAATAAAAAAAGAGTCTATTTTTATATTCTATGTACATCTACAAAGAATATATATTCTTTGCTTCCTAGAACAGTTTCCCTCTCTTTCAACATATAGCTTATTAATGTTGGTCAAATTATTTATATGCTATATTAATACACTCAGTGTGTTAAGGACCTGTCAATTGACCCCCTGAAGCTTATCAATTTTATTATATAACTGAAGGTTATTCATTAGTTGTGTAAAGGTTCATGACTTTAATCACTGTATCATTTATTAATATCTGAGTCATTAATGCATTTTTCATTGAATTTTCTTTCATTTGACATTAGAATTAAATAGCTTTCTTCTTCCATAAATCATTTAATTAATATTTCTTGCACCTACTTTCAAGTTTCCTCTTTCTGCTTCAGATATACATATTCTGCATACTATACCAGTATTTTATTTTATTTTTCAGTTTTTTATCTCAATTTTACATTAATACCATCTATCATTTATCTTTTCTTTATTTTTTTAACTTCTTTTTTTGTTAGATATTTTCTTCATTTACATTTCAAATGCTATCCCCTTTCCTAGTTTCCTCCTTGAAAATCCCCTATACCCTCCCCTCTCCCCCTGCTCCCCAACCCACCCACTCCCAATTCCTGGCCCTGGCATTCCCCTATACTCTGGCATAGAATCTTTGCAAGACCAAGGGCCTCTTCTCCCATTGGTGACCGACTACGCCATTCTCTGCTACATATACAGCTGGAGCCATGAGTCCCACCATGTGTTTTCTTTGATTGGTGGTTTAGTCCCAAGGAGCTCTGGGGTTACTGGTTAGTTCATATTGTTGTTACTCCTATAGGGTTGCAGACCCCTTTAGCTCCTTGGGTACATTCTCTACCTCCTTCATTGGGGACCCTGTGTTCCATCCAATCGATGACTGTGAGCATCCACTTCTGTATTTTCCAGGAACAGGCATAGCTTCACAAGAGATAGCTATATCAGGGTCATGTCAGCAAAATCTTTCTGGAATATGCAATAGTGTCTGGGTTTGGTGATTGTATATGGGATAGATCCCCAGGTGGGGCAGTCTCTGGATGGTCCTTCCTTCAGTCTTAGCTCCGATCTTTGTCTCTGTAACTCCTTCCATGAGTATTTTGTTCCCAATTCTAAGAAGGAACGAAGTATACACACTTTATGTTTGTTGGAGTTAATGATTTACTTTTCACTATCTTCTGTGTCATCTTATACTTTATTTTCTATACATCTGGGTTTATCTTTCTGTGTTTTAATTTTACCTTCTACTATATAGATTGATCTATTTTTTCCTCTAACTGGAGATAAATTGTACATTTTATTTCTATTCTTCTTAATAATGGTACCTATACATGTTGATCTATGTATTTAAGTCTATATTTTTCCTCTTTCTCCTTCTTTTCCTCCACCTCTCTTCCCTCTGAGGCCATGTACCACACTGTCCCTAGATTTTTATATCAGTGTCAGGGATTCAAACCTAGGTCTTCATGTTTGTGTAGCAAACATTTGTTCCACTGAACCACTCCTAAAGCCCTTAAATCTGTATTTCTCTAAAAGCTTAGAGTAAATAATGCTTATGTTCTCACATACTAATAGTAAAAACTAACAACTGCACCACTGGCCAACTCCTCATTCCCTCTGTATTTGCCCATACCATGTAAAGAATATTCACACACACAGTCCTGGGTTTTTATGTAAATCATATTTTTATGAACTGAGTTAATCAAAGTTATTACAATCTTTCTTAGTCCCTGATTCTTTTACCCTACCTCCCACCCCTACTTTATCCTGAATTTGTCCCTTACTCTCCAGTATGTCTGGAGGAGGTAAACCTTTTAACTATTCCATCTTCATACCAGGATGGCGGTTTAGGAGAATATAGGCTCCAAAATTCATAGTTATTTGTCCTTTTTACTGTGAAAATATGTTCCATTATGTCCTACAAACTTACTGTTTCAAAGGCAATGTGCCTCCCCCTGCACACACCCCCACTTAGGTAGGTTTTCATGAGTTTTTGTTTGTTTGGTTGATTTTGCTTTTGTTTGTTTGTTTAATTTTATTCCTAAATTCTGAAATTTCCACGAGTCTGAGTCACATAGTTATGTGGCTTTGTAATTTTGTTATTACTTTTTTCTTGTTTAATTTAACTTTTCCTTTCTTTTGTTTAGTTTAATATTTTTCACAAAGGGGAGAGAGAGAGAGAGAGAGAGAGAGAGAGAGAGAGAGAGAGAGAGAGAGAGAACACATGTGTGCACTTGCACAAACATGTACTTTAAGTAAGTGGAAGATCACAGCCATTACTTGTTTTCAAATACTGCTCCTCACCCCGTTCTTTTGTACTTCGACTCTCACATGATAGTTTTGGGAAATACAACTTATTCCCTGATCCCCTGTGCATTATAATTTTCCTTTATATTATTCAACTCCTGAGCTCTTACTGTATTCTGGAAAAATGCCTCACGTTAATTATCAAGACATAACAAACATTTACCTCACTTATTTGAGATAAGGAATAAAAAGCACATACTTAGACCATAATGAAACTCACACTTACTAGCTTCTTTCTTGGGAGGTGTCACTTTCTTCCTCATGACAGCTGTTCCTTAGTTACACACTTTTGCATGAAAACGAACTATAATCCATTGAATACATGTGTGTGCCAGATACTGAAACAGACACTACTGTGAAGTTTACATAAAATCTGATAACTTAATGAACAGGATATATAAGGGCATTTTAATTTGCAGCCAACTTTTTTTGTTTATTTATTTATTTTTTATTAGGTATTTTCCTCGTTTACATTTTCAATGCTATCCCAAGGGTCCCTTATACCCACCCCCCAATCCCCTACCCACCCACTCCCCCTTTTTGGCCCTGGCGTTCCCCTGTACTGGGGCATATAAAGTCTGCAAGTCCAATGGGCCTCTCTTTGCAGTGATGGCCGACTAGGCCATCTTTTGATACATATGCAGCTAGAGTCAAGAGCTCCCGGTAAGGGAAAGCTATAAAAGTCAGCACTGAGTCTTAAAGTTTTATTGTGTGGTGAAATCACCTCGCAGATTTCTAATTCATTGATTCTGGGATTCTAAGTGGACAGTTCTGGTTAGTACTGTTATATAGGAAATGAAGAAATGTTAGTAATTTATTAGGTCAGTATCCTGTCCTCTGACAAAATGAAAAGTGTGATGATTCATGTACAGGATCAAGGACCTGTTTGGTACAATATTTTTTTTCTTTTTTTTTGGGGGGGGGGTTGAGACAGGGTTTCTCTGTGTAGCCCTGGCTGTCCTGGAACTCACTATGTAGACCAGGCTGGCCTCGAACTCAGAAATTCGCCTACCTTTGCCTCCCAAGTGCTGGGATTAAAGGCATGTGCCACCACTGCCCGGCACAATATATTTTTAATAGAAGGTAAAAGTGATTTTTACAAAATTTAAGTAAGCTTTTAAAAGTACATGTGAAGAATTTGTTGTGAAACACAATACAGCTTTGGTATACTTGGTTATTTAGAAAGTCCTCATTTGGAATGGGGTAAGTGTGTAAAGGGTTTTTAGGAAAACATAAGGACCTGAGGTCATATCCACAGAAACTACTTAAGAGCCTGGAATGGTAATAATGGTAATATAACTTCCATTCTGGTGACACAGACAGATTGTGGGGGCTAACTGACCAGCAAGAGTAGACTTGCTTAATGAGGAAAAAAAAGTGTAGAAAGACTTTTCAATGTCAAATTATGGCCTCCACCGGTACTCACATGGGTGAGTTCATCCCCACACAGACATTTATCATACACAAACATACAAGGTGTGAAGCCTGAACCATTCACATCATCCACTGTCATGCCCAGTCAAACCAATATGATAAAATTGTATGTATGGGTTACCTCACTCAGGATGATATTCTCTAGTTCCATCCATTTGCCTAAGAATTTCATAAAGTCATTGTCTTTAATAGCTGAGTAGTATTCCATTGTGTAAATGAACCACATTTTCTGTATCTATTCCTCTGTTGAGGGAGTCTGGATTCTTTCCAGCTTCTGGCTATTATAAATAAGGCTGCTATGAACATAGTGTGGAGTATGTGTCCTTGTTATATGTTGGAAGCATGTGTCCTTGTTATATGTTGGAGCATCTTTTGGGTATATGCTCAGGAGTTGTATAGCTGGGTTCTCACATAGCTCGATGCCCCCGTGTAGGGGAATGCAAAGGCAAGAAGACATGAGTGGGTGGGTGGGTGGGGTAGCACCCTCATAGAGGCAGGAAGAGGGAGGATGGGATGGGGGTTCCAGAGTGGAAACCAGGAAAGGGAATAACATTTGAACTGTAAATAAACAAAATATCTATTAAAAAAGAAACAAAATAATTGTATAGTAATTAGAATAGGAGCAAGAAATTGTTCACTTCACTGGAAATAATAAGTAAGAGTGGTCAAGATTTTATATTCATTGTAAAATGTAAAATTGGTTCTAATATAATAAAAGTATGTTGTATGTATTTCTGAAACCTCACAGAATTAATAAAGTTGTCACATCAAATAATTGTATGTATGGATTGGCTATGTAAGCATAGAGATATAACCATCATGTCTTTTACCTGGAGGTCCAGGAAAGCCAGGTGGACCTTGTATTCCAGGAAATCCTCGCTCTCCCTTTTCTCCAGGCAAACCAGGTAACCCGATATTTCCTTTTTCTCCCATAGTCACACCAGTTCCAGGTGCAGGAATTACCTTTTTATGGAAAAGGAGTTCAGGAATTCAGTGAAGAAGTAGCTTGTTCTTCGAAGTGTAACTAAGCAGCTACATGTGGTTATAATGCTTTATTTTCACACAGTCCTTAGATAGGAAATCCTGAAAGCCATCACACTGAGTCTCCTTAAGGCTGTTACATAGTAATCACCTCTATCACTTTGACCCTCAACCAATTAGGAAACATGTAATCCCTACAATATTAAGCCCAAGGCTTACAAAGCTAGACGTGTGTTTTGCTGTCTCTTCTCATATTATTCATAATATTCCAGTCACCTGAAGCCCTGCAATTCTTTCTAAAACCACCACAATTTCTGTCCTCATCTCACACATTAAGCTAATTTCCTCAAATCAACTTTTCTATGTAAACATTTCTCCTAAGGACATTACTTGCCTACTTTCTGTATGCGATACTACTTGGAACCCTAAACTTGGTCAAACCACTTCCTTCAGTATCACTCTTTCTTATTTCTTTCCCTATTATTTTTAGCAATGACTTCATATCTCTCAAGGCTATCTGGTTATAACCACTTCACACAATGTGCACATTTTCACCAGTGCCCTTTACAGATGTCTTCCAAACATCTGCAGCTCACACTCTTCTTTGAAAATGCCCCATCCCTTTGAGGAATACCCCTATCTTCTACATCCTCTCATAGCTTATTTGTGTTCTAAAGAATTTCACAAAAATAAAGAATTTCAAGTTGATCCAGCATACAAATTAATACTTGCTAGCCAACTATGATATTTCACTCTACCTAAGTCCAATGGACATAAAAATATTCATAAACAAGAAGAGACTTCAAAGTTTTAAGATACAAAATGAGGGTAATGATCTGAAAGGAAAAGTGTGCTACACTCTTAAAAGTTCCATTTCTACTCCTGATTTTATTGTCTTATTTTCTAAAGAGATTATTTTTTGGAGAACCGATTTTGAACTGGAAACAAGTGAAAGTGGATAAAAATTATCTAATATCTATTATACATATGGCCTCATTAGGTTTAGTAGGTTTCTATGTATTTCTGTCTGAGACTCATTAGGGTAAGGAGAACTGAAATGTCAGGAGTATAGAAGAACTTTTACAGCATTCACTACTGTGGATTCAATGCAGTGTTAAGTCTAGAGAATTAGCCAAGTTCAATCCAAAATATTACTTAATCCTCAACAGTGATCTTTTTTATTCTTGATATACTTGGAAATATACATGACTTAAATTCCACAATCAATGTAAATATGATAGAAAATCTATACTATCACCTCCTCCCAGTTATAGCAATTGCTGATTTGTTATCTAGAGCCCCAGAAAGTACACACTAAGGAAAGGAGAGAAATGTGAACCAGACAATTTCAAGTTGAGCAAACCTATTAGGACTAAATCCATGTTTGCCCTAAGCACTGCAGGGGAAACCACCAATTTCTGGTTCCCTCAAAATCCTTTCTCTGAACCCTTTGAAAGCAGCAGTTGCGCCACCTACTGGTTACTTAAGAAACGAGTTGACAATCATGCAAAACAATAATGTGTAATTTGGACCTTAACTATGAAAAAGTAACACAGAGGCAGAACCGTATAACAACTTTAAGGTTAACATGGATGATTAAACAAGACAAAACTATAATGGCTTCTAAGGCAGTAGAAGTTGATAATGACTTAGATTTTTATGTTCTGTGAGGAACTGGTAGGGAGTGTATAGCTTGTGTACAAAAATGTTGACGCAATGTTAAATTCGAGAAATGAATTCGTAAGAGAAAAACTTACAAGTCCGGGAGGTCCAGGTGGGCCAATATCACCCTTTTGACCCTGTTCAAGGCAATGTTATAACATGTAATTAGTAAGAATGACGTGGTGGTTTAGATTTCCTCAAGTAACAATTGAGTTTCATAAAGACTCATGCGTCATTCATAAAGAAATCAAGTGGAAAGTATAACATAGGTTAATGAGATACTTGCTTAAGCCTGCCAAAGACCTTTGATCTTGCCTTGGATGTACTGATTATATAATCTTGACCAAAATGAATTAACCTTGCTAGCTTTCTTAAAAGCTGAATACACTGGACAGATTCCTAGCAGCAACATGCTTTGTCACAAAGGAAGAAGACAACATTGTCATAAAGGAAGAAAACAACATTCAATTGTTATTTTTCGGGCCAAGACTTAAGAATAGATTTCTCTCTCACACTTCAAGTTCTAGGAAAGTTACTGTGCATCATAAGTTACTAACTGAGAAACAATCCCATTTAAGTATTTGATCTCTCCCTTTATTCCAATTATGTCTTTTAGTCTAAACTAAAACTTGGATCTAGTTTAGAGAGAAATCATCAGTAAAATATGTGACTTCTAGATAACTCAAGTTTGCTTTAATCTTTTTTCAGATTGGTTTTGATACAAAGCAGTTAGAGAACAGAGAACATGGAGGACTAAATATTTTGTGATATGCTAAAAATAGGGTAACTGTGTTTCACACAGGCTTTCAGAGTCACTTTTTAAAAAGGTAACTAAATAAATGACCTCAATCAGGCTGTGTCCATCCAATGGGAAAACTACAACGAATTAGTCACAGATAAACAAACAATGATTACATACAAAGTGGAAAATGTTTAGAGGAGAAATTAGAAGTTTACAGCTCTAAACTTTTCAAGAGAACCTCACTGGAATAGAGATCAAACCTCCTCTTAAAAGATTTGTTGATATATGCTTACAGCAAAGGCACTGACATTCTAATGCAAATTCAATCCCATGCATTTTCTCTGCACTGTGATTTAGAGCAATGCAAGAAAATTTAAAGGAAAGTGCATAAAAGGGAAAAAATGGGTAATGAAGGCAGGAATACAAACACTAAGTAATTATAATTTCACTTATAATCCAGTATCAAGAGGAGCACAGATTATGGTAATAAGAATAAAACCAGACACATCACAATGTAGAAAGTTTTACCTTTTCACCATCTCTTCCTGGTTCTCCAGGGTAACCAGGATCACCAGGCAAACCCTTTAAAACAGAGTATGGGGTGATATTAGTAAACATGGCAAAGTTAGGAAGATGCCAAAAATCATGTCCTCAACACAAGTAATGAGAACATAAGCTAAAGTAGTCTATCAATAGAAGAGAAGATACAGTCCCTGAAAATACAGTTATCTGGTTTCCTACAAAGATGCTGAGAAACAACACTTGAAAATGGGAAGTATTTTCAGCAAGTGGTTCTGGTAAACCTGGATATGAACATTCAGAAGAAGGAAATTAGATTCCTTTTTCTCCCATTGTACAAAATCCATCCCAAATAGATCAGTTACCCCAATATAAGATTTAACATTCTACAAATGTGAAAGCATATATATATATCCTTCAACATATAGGTATAAGCAAAGACATTCTGAATACGATTCCCAAAGCACAGAAAATAAGACCAAGGCCTGATATGGTAGTTTAAATGAGAAAGCCCCTCCCCACCCATAGGCTTTGGCATTTGAACATTTGGTGCCCAGTTCCTGGTGCTGCTTGTGGGTGTCTAGGAGATGTGGCCTTACTGGAGGAAGTATGGCACTGGGAGAAAGCTCTGAGGATTCACACCCTCACACCATTCCTAGTTTGTTCTCTCTGCTTCCTGCTATCTGTTCAAGAAGTGAACTTTTTGCTTGCTGTCCCGGCTGCAATGCCTGCTGCTTCTCTGCCATGACAGACCACAATCCCTCTGGAACCTGAAGTCCAAATAAGCCTTTCCTTTCTAAGTTGCCTCGGTCATGGTCTTTTGGCATAGAAATTGAAAAGTAACTAAGAAATCACCACGTGGGATTTCATGAAATTAAAAAGCTTATAAATAGCAAAGGAAACTCATTCAACTGAAAGGCAGCCCATAAAATGGGATGCAATCTTTGCCTGCTCTACATAATCTGACCGAGGACTAGTGTTGGGAATACACAAAGAGGAGTGGAAGAGGTGGGCAGCATCTTCAGGAAGAGACTGAGACCTGGGATAAGTGAGGTACCCAAGAATCAATGGGGGAATTCCTTAGCTGTGTCTCACAGCACTGGGAATATGAAGTCTGGGGAGACTGCCTCTGGAGTGATAGGGACACCAACTCACCCACAAAACTTTCAACCCAAAACTTATCCTATCTACAAGAAATACAGAGACTGGGGATGGAGCAGAGACTGAGGGAATGGCCAAACAATAACCAGCCCAACTTGAGACCCATCCCATGGTCAAGAACCAATCCCTGGCACTATTAATGATATTTTATTATGCTTTCAGACAAGAATCTAGCATAACTGTCCTCTGAGAGGCTCCACCCACCAACTGACTTATATAGATGCAGACACCCACAGCCAAAGAGTGGATGGAGCTTGGGAACTTTTATGGAAGAGCAGGAGAAGAATTACAGCTCCTAATGGGATAGGAATTCCACAGAATGACCAACAGAGTCAACTAACCTGGACCCTTGGGGCTCTCAGAGAATGAGCCACCAACCAAAAAATATACATGGGCTGGACCTAGTCCTCCCTGCATATATGTAGCAGATGTGCTGTATGGTCTTCATGTGGGTCCCAAACAACTAGAGTGGGGGCTATCCCAAAAGCTGTTGTCTGTCCATGGGATATGTTCTTCTAGCTAGGCTACCTTGTCTGGTCTCAGTGGGAAAGGAAGCACCTAGCCTTTCAGATACTTTAAGTGCCAGGGTGGGGGCATATCCGAGGGTACCCCACCTGGTCAGAGGAGAAGAGGAGGGGGGCATGGGGGAAGGACTGTTGGAGGGGTTGACTGAGAGGTGGGCAGTGAGTAGAATATAATGTGAATAAGTATAAAATAAATAAGTAAATTAATTTTAAAAATACACAAAGAATTCAAAACACTACATACCAAGAAAACAACCCAATTTGAAAATGGGCTACAGAACTAAAGAGAAAGTTCTCAAAAGGAAAAAAAAACAAAACAAAAGAACAACAACAAATCCAAACCTGTAGGGGCTGGAGAGGTCACTCAATGGTTAAGAACACTTGTTGCTCTTGCAGAGGATCTGTGATATTTCTTAGAACCCACATAGCAGTCACAACCTTCTAGACTCCTTAGTCATCACACACACACACACACACACACACACACACACACACACACAAGATGCACTCAGGCAAAACATCTATACACAGAAAATTAAACAAGCAAACAAATAAATGATAGATCTAAAATAAAAGAAAATAATAATAAAAAAAAAAAGAAAAGAAACATTCAAATGGACAAATGGCAAGGAAACACCTTAGCCATTAAGGGAATTCAGTTTAAAATGACGTCAGCATTTCACCACAACCCAGTCAGTCACTGGGAATATCAGTAACAACAAATGCTAATGCAGATGTTAGGAGAAGGAGAACTCTTCTATATTATTGGTGGGAATGTAACAGAGTATATCAACTTTGGAAATCAGTCTTCTTCAAACACTAAAAACTAGCATATGACTCAGCTATATCCCTCCGAGGCATGTGAGATTTTGTGCCTTACTATGTGCACATACATGTTCATTGCTGTTCTACCCAGCTCCCACACTAAAAGAGTACACCATGTATGCAAAGCTTTAGGCAGGGATGGAGAGGCAAGATTGGAGAAGTGAGGATGTGAGTGGGAAAACACTTAACACAGACAAAGAGAATATATAAAGAAACCACTTGGAAAGCAAGATATTTCCATTTGTGTGATAGCACCTTGGGATGTAACCAATTAACTCTCTGATGTGTTTTATAAAAAGATAAAAAGGTATAAGATATATTCTACTGGGGTGTGGTGAGGTATGGGGGAAGGGAATGTCTCAGCAGGCCCATGCCAAGGCATCCCTTCCCTCCTGCCCCCTACCGAGGGACCAGCCACAAGATGGTATAGTATAGAATAGAGTTTATTCAGCGAATAGGGGGAGTTAAGAGGGTAGTAGAGGCAGAGAAAGGCAGAAAGAGGGAGAGAGTAGGGAAGTAGAGGCTGGCCATGACCACATGGAAAGGAGGTGAAGGGAATGGGGAAAGGGGGGAGCAAGAGGGAGAGGCAAGATAGCAAGAGAGAGAGGCAAGAGAGAGGGGAGAGGACAAGCAGCCCCTTTTATAGTGGGTCGTCTACCTGGCTGTTGCCAGGTAACTGTGGGGTGGAGCATACCTGGCTGTTGCCAGGTAACTGTGGAGTAGAGTTTAGACAGAACGCTAACACCCTCAGAATGGATTCAAGACCCACTCAGCATGAGGCAGGTGGGAAGAGGGGCACACAATACCTAGTAGTATGAACCTAGCTAACAGCTTAGGTCTGAAGAGGAAGTATGCCCATGCAGAGAGTGTGTTGCTGATGGTTAACTTAGCAGACAGGAACAAACACCTTCTAAGTACCTCTCTTTACACCCATAGACACAAGGATCTCCAGCATTAATCAGACAATCGCCTCCTAACAATGAGCAATGGTGAATGCAGACATGCACAGCTGCCCAAGATACAGACTATAAGTGACAGCTGTGGGCCCAGCCATGAATCAGTCATTTACTTAGACCACTCCCTCTAAGGAATATTATGGAAGAGGGAGCAGGAGGTATGTTAAGAGTTCAAGGATAGGGGGAAGGGCTAATAAATGCTGTCCTCTTAATTCAACCAGCACTGGGACCATACCTGACAAGCCTTATCAACAGTCAAGGAAGAAGGAGGACCTTATAGAGCCCCATCCTGTGTTTAGTTAGGACCTTCTCTCTTGAGTCCATCAGTCTCCAACACATAGCTCCAAACTCAGTGTTACCAAGGATTTGGATTAATCTTTCTGAGCTATAAAACTAAATGAATATACATGAACATGAGAGAGATGGGTGTGGAGGTAGGGAGGTAAGAGATAAGAGTGGTCAGTATGAAAGAGGTGCATATATGAAATGGTAAAGAAGAAGAGGAGGAGGACAAGGAGAAGGAGGAAGAGGAAGAGGGGAAATTATGATGTGACAATCCAGTCTCTGTTTCTTCCAACATGCTTTTCCTGACTACTGCACGTCTTCTCTACCATGGTGGACTGTATCATTCTGTAGCCAAATAAACACTTTCATGTTTAAGATAGTTTTGTTAGTGTCTTTACAGCAACTAGAAAAGATTCTAAACAATAATTAAAGCACACCTCATTATATCTGCCTTAAAACTAGAGACATTCCAAATTCATATTCAGAAAGGTGATGATAATTTCCATTCATCTAAACTATTTCCAAACTCCATACTGTGTGCCCTCTGCTTTTCTATTACCACCCACAAATAGTGCAAATACTACCAATGTTTTTTGTTAAAGGAAAGGACCATTGCTACTCACTGGGATTCCTGGTTGGCCAGTCTCTCCATCTTTGCCTGGTTTACCCTGTAGGATGCAAAGCAATGATGGAGTGTGAACAAAACTTTGTTAGTTTGGTAATAGGAGAGGAAATACTATAGCAACCATTACTTCTGCCTTGAACTATGTAAATAGATTTTTAAAGTGCTCTTTTAAAATTAATTAAGTAATTAATTATTTTTTTTTTTTTGGCTTTTTGAGACAGGGTTTCTCCATGGAACCCTGGCTGTTCTATAAATCAAGCCAGCCCTGAAATCATAGATATCATCCTGCCTCTGCCTCCTGAGTTCTGAGATCAAAGTGCACCACAAATGTTTGGCTGAATAGACTTTTTGCATGACAGGTATTATTATAGGTTATACCTGTAGTGACATTTTCAGGCAATGCCATTAGGAACTAGAAAGAGATCTCGCACATGAACATATTTAGGCTTCTTATAAACACCATTGATGGTCATAACACTTACTCTTTTGCCTGCCTCTCCTGGCTCACCCTTTTCACCTTTCACACCACCAGGAGGACCCTGCAAAAAATCAATATTCACATTGGTTCATGAGGTATTGTCTATAGATATCAGTTCACATTAAATGATGCTAAAGAGTCTTGGAATACTTACGGGAGGACCAGGTATTCCTGGAGGTCCAGGAGGCCCTCTATCACCAGGAACTCCCTATGCAGGTATGGAGAAAAATGAAAGCACATTAGTACTAGAATATGTTTTCTCCCTATCCTGGAGATAATCACAAAACATGTTCAAGAATGTGAACTTTAGGTTCATCTAGTATTAACAGCAGAACGACATCGTGACTAGTTTATTTTTTAAAAAAATCTAATTATCCGAAGTCCTTGTTATTGAAAGAATACCCTCAATTAATAATACATGTCTATATATAGTGCCTTTTATAAGAGCAAGGTCTTTCAGTTTTAAATTTTTCATATTTTTTTAAAAAATAGATTAAAGGAGCTAGAGTTGACAAAAATGAGCATATTAAGAATGAGCAAGGTGATATCTCAATATACCTACATATTGTGAAATGATTACCCCAATCAAGCTAATTAACATATCTATAGCACAGTCTTTATCCACTTCCCCTCCCTGAGGGCTCACCTGATCTCCTTTCTGAAATTCTATGTC
Source organism: Mus musculus (assembly GCF_000001635.26). Lineage (NCBI taxonomy): Eukaryota > Metazoa > Chordata > Mammalia > Rodentia > Muridae > Mus > Mus musculus. Next base: position 141,583,458 of record NC_000086.7, on the reverse strand, counting down.
AATTGGTCTTTTCTGTTCGCTGATCTGCCCAGGTGGACCAGGTGGGCCCTGAAGACCTTGTTCGCCCTATTTACACAACAAAGATATAGTGATATTTCATAATCTACTACAAGTAACAATATTATAGGTAAACTATGTCCATCATAAGAAACAGGGGGAGGAACAAGACAGTCCAGGTGCATGTGAAAGGAGAGGCATGAAGGCTGGATGACCAACTTTTGATTACTCACTTTTTCACCTTTGGGTCCCTGGAAATTTAAGCCCATATTCCCCTGGGGAGAGAAGTTTCCATTTAAAGTCTCAATAACAATCAGAAAACCTAACCCACAGGAAACAAATGATGTGAACAGAAAGAACATTACCTTTGGTCCCGGTGGGCCTGGTGGGCCAGGAGGTCCCTTAGAAGACGCAGGAAGGAGGAAAAAAACATTTTAGTATGATGTTTCTTTAAAACTATTTGTTTTTTTTTTAATGTGACAACCCAAAAGGACCTTCAAACTCTTTTTAATTCTGGGGATATAGCTCAGAGATAAAGCAGCTGTGTACTAAAGTGAGGTACCAAGCCAATCCTATTTTTCCCCTCATAATTGTGTTTTCATCAGAGGCACACAGTTCAATTGATTAAAACAACCTAGACAAATGTAGAAAAGTCAGTGACAGGATGAGAATTGGCAGGAGTAGAAAACTAGGATCGATAAATGAGAGGGGAGATAGCGCAAGTCCCCAAACCAAAGAACTTAACTTCAGTGAACATGGTTTTATCAGAATTATGGGAAACAATGAAGTTGATATTTTTTAAAGCACATGCTCAATTTGAATTTCTAATCATGTCTCAGGACATGAAAAATTAAGTAGGCTTTTCTTGGTTACCCTCCATAACTATATGATAAGACCCAATTGTTGAACCCTCCCACTTTAGCTGCAGGATACAGAGAAGTCAATCGCAAACACACAAGGAAACTTTCTCCCTTGTGGCCAGATTTCTCAGTGCCAGCTGGTAAAATGAAGAATGCTGGGAGAGAAAACACATGAGTGTGTCAACCAGTGCTGGGTCCTGCATACTGCAATACCTACCTACCAGATAAGTTTTGCCTACTGGTACAATAGTGGCCTGACTGTTATTGGATAACTAATCATTTTCTGATTGACATTCTAGAGGAATGTCAAACCTCATATTGCAACCCTGGTCAAAAGCCCATAGCACAGGAGGTCTTGGACCCAATGATAGAATATTATTGCAATTTTATTAAACAGTCATGTTTGTCTACATGCCTTTTAGTTATTTATTTTTATACCCATGGACTTGGGTTGTTTTGAAGTTTGGTTAGAAACACTCCTTTTTGTAACAGGGCATAGTCAATGGGAGACATGGATAACTAGTCAAAGTGCTGAGAATAAGAGACTGGGTGTTCAGCCCTAAACTGGACATATCTATCAACTCTCCTGCCCAAAGCTTGGGAGAAGAGAAAGTAGAAAGACTTGGAAATGAGAAGTAGTGCTGTAAACAGTTGCCTTCTAGACATGACATGACTATTGCACTCTTGAAGTCACAAAAACTGGGGTTACCTACATTAGAAAGTCACAAGATCATGTCAGCTAAAATCTCAGCATAGATAGTATAGATGACCTCCAGTCCCCTCTTCTCACTGAGGAGCTAACAGCAGTTGACAGCTGCTAGCGAAGGGGCAATCGCCCTCTACTGAGGATGTGGCGACTCTTAGGATTCCCAGGCTCCCATGGATGGCCTCACTCCCATTTTCAAATGGACAGCAATAATTAGACTTTGGGGGTAACTTTTTTAAAAGCATGAAGCTGGGGGGGGGGGGATGTTGACAGGCATGTGGGGAGAGTTAGAGGTGAGCAACAGGAGAGAAAATGGTCATATTTTATTGTGTATATGTATGAAATTCTTACAAATAAGGACAATAGTTTTAAAATATTAAATAGGCACTTGCCTGCCTATGTATAGTGCTTTTAATATCAGTATTCTCTTTTTACTTCCATATCATACCTCAGTGTCATTTCTAAGACGTTGTTTCCTCTGTTAAATACAGGTTAATTGAAGGAATATTCAGAAGTGTGGAGGGAATCGGTTAATTAGTTTACAAGGGTTAAAGAAATTCAGGGTTTAATAACAGACCCAGATAACACCAATACTGTAACAACAGAATTATGAAAAGGTTCCATGGCCCAGAATTCCCTGATTGCACCACGTTTACAATTAAATCAAACTAATGGGGGAGGGTAGTGGTTAAGTCTTTCTAAGGACTTTCAGTAGGCTTGTCTGGAATGTAGCATACATTATTTCCCCTATTGAAGAGTAAGAACCAATAGTCACAAACAAAAGTGCATTATCCATAAAAGCATAATGAAAATATGAAAATTGTCACTGAAGTACATAGCATATAGGACACAGAAAGGCATATAAAATTACTTTGATGGGAATACAATTTTGTTGTCTTTTTAAGAGGATGGCAGCAAAGGTCTAACTCCAATCTTGACTACAATGAAATCTAAGTATTACAGTAGTATTTATCATCTTTATATTTCCTGCACTGGACAGAACAGGGCCTCATGTGTGCTCAGCAAGCATTCTACCTTAGCTATATGTCCAGCTCCCATTTCTTGTATTTATTTTTATGTATGTATTTTTTCACCTGTATGAATATATAGGGGCTTTGCTTGTTTAGATTCTTTACCATATCAGAGCCAGTGTTAAATAACAAAATTAAAGGCATGGATATTGAAATTAAGTTAACTTTCAAGTAATATAGTCAGTAATTATATCCATGGATCAGAATTCAAAGGAGAAAAAAATACAATTACAGAAACTTACCATTAAACCTGGTGGTCCTGGAGGACCACTTGGCCCTGATATACCCTTGGGACCAGGTGGGCCCTGTTATAAATGGAGTAAAGAAAAGTATGTTAGAATGTGGGGCTTCTGCTCTAAGTTAAACAAGTGCTGTCTTCATGATCACAGTGGGACAGATTAAATGTTACATTCCTTAACAAAAGGAGGATATGGACAGAGCCATCCCAGCCGATTTTATATTTAGGCCTTAGTCATACAAAGCCTCAAGATGTTATGGATGATCTAGGGTCAGGGACTGGGAAGCCTAGAGAAAGGGAGAGCTCCCTACATGGCTTCAGGAAAGCCCTGCTACATCCTGGGTAAAGACTTTTCAGTGTGGCTTTTAGGTCACTTGCACTCCTCTTAGTAACTTATTGTCAATTCTAAGTAAGTCTAATAAACTCACTGGTTCTCAGGGTGATAGATATCGCTTAGTCACCTCTCTCGCCCTCCCCCCTAGGAAAAAATCCTCAAAAACAGAGAAATCATTAATTCTATTTTCTCATGTTATTAAGAAAGGAAACCAGTAAACAATATATTTTAAAGACTATATTTTATCAATTTTAATGAGGAAAGAAGTATGAAAAACAAAATCCCTAAACTCAACCCTTTACCTCATCATATAAAGAAATAAATGTATGCAAGTTAAGTTATTTTCATAAGTCTATAACCCTGCAATACTATCAGGGCTTAAAAATTGTACAAATAGAAGGGCTAAGTAGCTTAAAAGGTAACTCAATAAGAGAGATGGGGTACAGCTTTCAGCAAGATTATGTTCTACAATGATAGACAAAAACATGATAAATACATAATGAAAAAAGAAAAAAAATGAACCATAGCAAAACAATACGAATGAACCTTAACAAGCCAAGGAAAACAGATGCATTGCAGCAGATTACGTGACTATCACATACTGTAAAGGAAAGCTGATACAGTTGAGGGAATAAAGCAACTTTAAACAGTTTGCTCAGGCTCCTAGTTATATATTGAGGCAATCAAGAAGGCTGTGGCTTCCAGGTAACATTGTATTGATTCAAAATTATTTGTAACTTTCTGTTGGGTTTAGTAGTGTTCCTAGGTGTTCATTTTGTGTTATCTCAGCATATATTCTGCATATGATCTGTTATACTTTATCTTAAATATTCATTAAAAATTATATGTATGATTAAGGAGAATATTTGAATGAACTTAAGAGATTATGACTAGTAATGTCAGGTAAAGAATAAAAAATGAACAAATGAAAAAAATCTCCAAAATTGTATCTTTGTGATCAAACAGTAAAACCTCCTGATTTGTATTTTTGATAAAGGGATTGATTTTCATAAACTATAATGAACTTCCTCATCTATAAATACTCAAAAGTCATTACTGTCTCTGTATATTATCTATAAACTAACACAATCTTTTTGTAAGATTACATTTGATGTTTACCATGCATAAATTGCATTCCTTCAACCTTCAGTGTCTGCTCAGATATCATGCATAATTGATACTGTTATAAATGGCAATTTTAACATCTTAAAAGAGAGATCGATAATTTTATTTGTTAAAAAACATTTATGGTCAACCCTACTGCTACCTATAGCAGAAGAAGAATGTCAGAAATTATTTTTGATGCAAACTTCTGTTGCCACATACACAAATACCCACAGACACTGGATACATAGATAAAAGAAAACAAATATGCCTTGTAAAAACTTTTACTTTAAAATAGAAGGAATGCATTGAGACCTTAAGAACTTCAGGTGATAATTTGTATAACTAAAACAGCAACAGTGAGTATAGAAGGTCAGGACTCATATGATCCTATGTTTTAATCATGTAATAAAGAAAAAATTCCCCATACTCTTACTTGTATTCCAGGAGGACCTGGGTATCCTTGATTACCCTTTGGTCCTGGCAGTGGTGACATGATTATACTGCCTGGTTCCCCCTAAAAGAAACCAACAGTGTAAGTTAAAATCATTATTATACATGAGAAACAGCAAGAAGGTAAAAAGACATTCTGAGAGTTCATTTTAGTACATAAATAAGTGAAAGACTGAGCACACCGGTAATTTCATGAACAAATTTACCTTTGAAAAGTCAATTAAGAAGTATCCATGGTATACCAATGTACAGTAGATTTATTAGGAGTTTGTGGCACTTTTAGTTATTCATTAATTAGAAATATGCATTAGATATAAAGTGTTTGTGGAGCATTGTGTTAGGCTCTGGACACTTAGTAATAAAGAAGTAGAGCCTCTTTTCTCCTGAGGCTAAAAACATAATGGAGAAATATAAAACATAACAAGTAAACAAGACGGTAGTGTGTTCTGTTGCAGTCTATAAAGTAAAGCAAAATGGCATAGTGAGCGATAAATAAGTAATAAAAATAGTTAACTAGGCAGTCATATTAGAGTAATGTGAAAAGAGTATGTAACTCTCAGCCGAAAGAATAAGCATAATTTCCCACAAATGACTAAAAGCTGCACTGGCTCACTGGTAGAGTGCTTATCTAGCATGCATGAAAGTCTGTCATAAAAAAAATAATAGAAAATTAAAATTCTCAAATGAGCTAAATTCAGACCAGTGAGACTAGTGATCAAAGGAAAAATGTCTTAAAATAAGGCTGTTGCTACAACAATGACCCACATGACAAGATATGCACATGGGTAAGTGGCATTGATGTTATAGAGGTGTCCAACTGCCCTGTGATTTGTTTTAAGGCACACTTCCCAGGATAAATTCTTGACTGTTAGTGTAAGTCTGACTAAGAACACATTGAAAGGAAGCTCATTGGCTCCAGGGTGTATATCTAGGACCATAGTATCAAATTTCCCTCTAAATTCCAATTGCTCTACTCATTAGATCTTATCAGTTTAACCTTTAGATCCAATGAGAGAAATGTCTTTGTGTGCTTGACAATGGTTAATGCAGAGTGCATAACTGATCAAAGTATAGAGAATGACTGTCATGGGTATTTTATTAAGTGGTATGCTCAGTCATAATGGAGACATTCATATCACACCCCTTCTTCCAAGATTTAGGGGACTTAATGGAAAGGGAGGGGTGTAGAAAATTTATAAGTACAAGACATTAAGAAGGACTGGGGCAACATAGTGTGTTCTGGACATAATGTAATTCATGGTGGTTGTAGTTGCTTGCACAAGAATAACTAGGTCATCATTGCAGTATTGAGGGAGGTGGGCCTTATAAGACCCCATCCACTAGATGAGAGAAGTTAGTGACAACAGATGGCATCTAGGTGAAGGAGAGTCCATTTCCTTTAAGGGTATGGCTCTTGACAGGATGATCATGCTTCAGTGGTTGGACTTAAACCCATGAGAATATGGACAGCACACACTGAACTCAATGGGCTATGAGAGAAGAGAGGACTTGGAATGTGGGAGAGTGGAGATAGACGTGGAAGAGTTGGGGCTAGGCATAATTCAAAATATGGTGAATGTACATGTTTCCAAGAATTAATAAGTATATATAATTTAAAAGTTATGTAGTGTATAATAACACAAACTATATATATGTTATATTCATATATATATAGTTTGTTCATGTATTATATGAATATATATATGTGTATATATATGTATATATATATATAGTGAATACACTATATATACACATACATACGTCTTGGAGATATTTGAGCAGAGATTTTTAAGGAGGGTGTTGAACTCATAAATCTTGAACTCAGAAAAAAAATCTAATTTGAAGATTTCAATGTAGATGGCCAGTAACTACCTAATCAATAAATGCCTTGAACATTATTAATATTACCAGGCATAGAAGAGCAGGAAGAGTCAGGTTTGTGTCTTAATGGCTGCTGGACAGAACAGAATGAACTTGTACTAAAGAGTGAAGGTCTATCAGATGCAGAAGAAATGCTAGGAGACTAGAGTGTTACAGAAACCAAGGATAAAGAAGAGATAATCATCTAGAGATATTCAGCAGTCAGCCCTAGCAAAATACAATCAGATAAAGCCTGAATGTGTTAGAAAAGAGAGATTTGAGCACAATGCACACTTCTTTTTCAAGAATTACATTATATAAGATTGCATAGTATACTGCTTAAACAATATACTCTCCATATGTATCCATTTGGAGACTGAACTTACAGTAATATTCTACTGCAGTTGTAGACATTCTACATATTTTATTCACACTGCTTATCTTCTTAGCATGTGATGCTTACCTTCATACCTGGGATCCCAGGAGGTCCCTATTATTAAAAGAAAGAAGGAAATTTTGTGCAAATTTGACTGTTATAAACAAAAAATATGATGTACATATGAATATAACATAAAGGAGAACAAAATGAATAAACTTTTATAGGGTCACTTTAGAATATTTTATATTAGAGGATTTTATAGGTAAAATTTATACTAGCCATCACAGAATCCTTGGCTTTAATCTGCAGGAAGTCTTTTTGCCAGTTAATCTTTGAAATTCTCTAGTTTACACTTTAAATATGTGATGCTGTTCCATTTGAGTAAACTCTGTATTCACACTTTTTCTGTTCTGTTACTTCTTGAATTCATTTTAATCCTGAAGTGTAGAACTTACTGGAGGACCTTGTAAACCAGGAAAGCCCGGACTGCCTGGAAATCCACGTTCTCCCTGGGAGTTAAAAAGGAAGAGTGTAGAGAAAAAAGAAACAGTGAAAATTTGTACGACAAATGCATACCAGATCACCAAAATGTCATTAGCATCCCCTTTCCAATAACTTCAGAATCAACTGTCTGTGGCAATTCAACCTACCAAGCCGAACACTCTTATTCGTACTCATCTACCCCAACCAAATCTAAGGAGAAAACAGTCTCACTGTCATATTCTTTTGAAAAATCTACTTTGAGCCCATCACACCACAGATTTCCAATAACCATCACATTTAATTGTTAATGATTTGCTGCAAGTTCCTGATCAGGTACTGTACAAATTCTTATTAAAAACTTACCATTTCACTTTCCTCTTATTGTAAACTATTTCAATTTTTTTTCAAAATGTAAAACATGGCAAGGAATAAAGCTAGTGATAGCACCAAGAATACAGTAACAACGGTTTTAGAAATTGCAGGCCATTAGATTTCTTAGGTACCCAATCTTTTTCATTCACTATTGCAAAGTAGGAACATAGACATTTGGTTTGAAAACAAGTTAAAATTGAGATAGAAGAAAATTAATTCAAATTCTTTCCAAATGCCTATGTATGCTATAGCAATTCTAGAAACAAACATGTCAGAGGCTTAAAGGGGCAAAATTACTACCCCACTGTGCTTTTGAATCACTATGCAATGGCCTTCTCTGAATCACCTTTTATAGATGGACAAAGTAGGTCCAATGAATCTACAGACTGCCATATCCGGAGATCCATCCCATAATCAGCTTCCAAACGCTGACACCATTGCATACACTAGCAAGATTTTATCGAAAGGACCCAGATGTAGCTGTCTCTTGTGAGATTATGCCGGGGCCTAGCAAACACAGAAGTGGATGCTCACAGTCAGCTATTGGATAGATCACAGGGCTCCCAATGGAAGAGCTAGAGAAAATACCCAAGGAGCTAAAGGGATCTGCAACCCTATAGGTGGAACAACATTATGAACTAACCAGTACCCCGGAGCTCTTGACTCTAGCTGCATATGTATCAAAAGATGGCCTACTCAGCCATCAGTGGAAAGAGAGGCTCATTGTTCATGCAAACTTTATATGCCTCAGTGCAGGGGAATGCCAGGGCCAAGAAGTGGGAGTGGGTGTGTAGGGGAGCGAGGGGGAGGGTATGGGGGACTTTTGGGATAGCACTGGAAATATAAATGAAGAAAATACCTAATAAAAAATAAACTAGGTCCAATGACATTAGAAAAGAATCCATACATTGTGGATGCAACATTAGGAATCAAATTTTACATACCTAGTGAGAAGGGTAAAAAAAGTCTAACCAGTCACCATGTACGATAAAATTACTTAATTTATATAAAACTTATTCCATAAATGATGCCCTAAAACATAAATTAATTGTTAGATATATGAAAAGACCACTTTGTGAAAAATATCTCTTTCACCATAAATATATCTGCATGTGCATTTGGTTTCTTTATTTAAAACTTTGAATACTAGTTTTCTTGTTGCAAAAGGTATGCTAGCAAACACACATGCATGCATACATACCAAACACACACACACACACACACACACACACACACACACACACACACACACACACACAAGAAAAGGAACAAAGTAAAACATAGCTATGCCACCAGAATAGGAACAAAATAGTTCACTTTCTTTTTTTTTATTTCAAAGCCTTTAACAGCCTATCTCTTTATTCATCAATTGTATATTACTCCATCACCATAGTTCACTTTCTTATGAAATGTGTTATACAAACAAAATTCCTATTGGTCCAACCATCAAAGACTGTCTCAGCTAGAATGAAGAACATAAATAAATTTCTCAATTCCAGATATTTGCCTTAATGATCTACACATTATAGGGTTGCAGACCCCTTTAGCTTCTTGGGTACTTTCTCTAGCTCCTTTGTTAGGGGCCCTGTGTTCCATCCGATAGATGACTGTGAGCATCCACTTCTGTATTTGTCAGGCATTGGCATAGACTCACAAGAGATAGCTATATCAGGGTCCTGTCAGCAAAATCTTTCTGGCATTTGCAATAGTGTCTGGGTTTGGTGGTTGTATATGGGATGGATCCCAGGGTATGGCAGTCTCTGGATGGTCTTTCCTTCTGTCTCAGCTCCAAACTTTGTCTCTGTAACTCTTTCCATGGAAATTTTGTTCCCCATTCTAAGAAGGAGCGAAGTTTCATGTGTTTTGCAAATTGTATCTTGGATATTCTAAGTTTCTGGGCTAATATACACTTATCAGTGAGTGCATACCATGTGTGTTCTTTTGTGATTGGGTTACCTCACTCAGGATGATATCCTCCAGATGCATCCATTTGCCTAAGAATTTCATGAATTCATTGTTTTTAATAGCTGAGTAGTACTCCATTGTGTAAATGTTTCACTAACCAGTACTCCCCAGAGCTGTGTCTCTAGTTGAATATGTAGCAGAGGATGGCCTAGACTCCCATCAATAGGCCTTTGGTATTACAAAGATCATATGCCCCAGTACAGGGGAATGCCAGGGCCAGGAAGCAGGAGTGGGTGGGTTGGGGAGCAGGGCAGGGGGGGAGGGTATAGGGGGCTTTGGGGATAGCATTTGAAATGTAAATGAAGAAGATATCTAATAAAAATGTAAAAAATCTAAACATTAAAAAAATTATGCCGGGCATGGTGGTGCATGCCTTTAATCCCAGCACTCAGGAGGCAGAGGCAGGCGGATTTCTGAGTTCGAGGCCAGCCTGGTCTACAAAGTGAGTTCCAGGACAGCCAGAGCTATATAGAGAAACCCTGTCTCAAAATATATATATATAATTGTTGCGACAAACATGGTGCACATTTAGTTCCCAGAACTTGGGAGATAGAGGCCCGGTGAATTTCTGTGAGTCTGAGGCTAGCCAGAGCTACATAGTGGGACTCTGTGTTAAGAAAAAAAAAATATTATTGTTGGCAAGGGTTACAGAGACCTGAGAAATACTGGGTTTAAAAGTAATATGTTCAATTTATGTATGTTTTTAAAATCTCAGAAAACATGTTCCTTGTATTGCAGGAAGTTAACTAAAGTGTATACCCTAATGTAAAAATCTGGGATATGACATTAATTTTAAAATATAGTATAGATCTAGTTTTGTAGAATCTTATGCACAAAACATAAAATGCTAAAAGGATAAACATAAAGTAATGGTGCATTTACTTAAGAAAAGAAAAAACAAGAAATAAAAAAATCAAATGCTATAAAATATCATTTTATAATAAGAACATTTTCCTCATTATGTATTGCTATGTCTTAATGTTAAATTGTTGACTCCAAACAAGAAAAGTACCATTATCTAAAGCTTTGGGGTTTTTAAATTGTTAAGTGCACCATTTTTGTTGATGAAAAAATTGTATTTTTCACAGTGACAGTTAAGGAAGTTAAAAAATAAAGCATGAATCAAATCACTGAGATGGTTCAGTAGATAAAGGTGTCTGTTGCCAAAGTGCAGACAATCTGAATTTGATACCCATAGTCCACAAGGTAGAAAGAGCTAAATACCCACAAGCTGTCCTCTGAACCCCATGTGTGCTCGGTGGCATACATCGGTTTCTTCCTCCACGGCATCAATAACATACAATTTTTTTAAGCTTAAAACATGAAGTATTCAAAATTTTAAATAGCACGTATTTTAAAAATCAAAATTAGTAAGATATTACCAAGTATTACCCATAACAACTTCTATAGTATGTGAAACACACAAGTCTTAATCCATTTTTAATATTTATAATACTTTACACAAAGACTTTTAAAATACCCCCTAACCCAATTCAGTATCCTCACTAGTTAAACAGGTTTAAATAAATTACTGAAATTTAATATACTGAAAATGTTGTCTTAGACACAAAATGACCCTGTCTCTTTTTAGATTTTAATCAACAATCTGTTTACAATTAAGTTGAAAAAAAAAAAAAACCAACCTCACCTTGGTTCCATTGCATCCAGGGATACCTTGAGGTCCTGGAGCCCCATCATGGCCTGGCATCCCCTTTGAAAAGGCATATAACACACTTATAATATTTCTTATATTACTTCTTAGGGGGATTTTAAAAGAATAAAAACCATACTTACAGGAAGACCTGGTGTCCCTGGAAATCCAGGAAGTCCAGGAGGACCCTATAATAATAAAGAAATCGCTTGATTAAATGACAAAGCTATTACAAAATGTGCCTCATTGTTACCAATCACTGTTGGTTTAATAATTAGTAACACTCTTTCACAGAGTTGTCTTTAAAATTCCTTTTACAGAAAACTAGAGTCTCCTGTTTGTAAGCACATTTTCTTCATTACAGTTAGCAGCGGAAAGCAAAGCAGTGAATGAAATGTCTGTCTTTAGGGTTGCAGACCCCTTCAGCTCCTTGGGTGCTTTCTCTAGCTTCACCATTGGGGGCCCTGTGTTCCATCTTATAGATGACTGTGAGCATCCACTTCTGTATTTGCCAGGCACTGGTATAGCCTCATATGAGACAGCTATACCAGGGTCCCTTCAGCAAAATCTTTCTGGCATATGCAATAGTGTCTGGGTTTGGTGACTGACTATGGGATGGATCCCCGGGTGGGGTAGTCTCTGGATAGTCCATCCTTTTGTCTTAGCTCCAAACTTTGTCTCTGTAACTCCTTACATGGGTAATTTGTTCCCAATCTAAGGAGGAATGAAGTATCCACCCATTGGTCTTCCCTCTTCTTGATTTTCTTGTGTTTTGCAAATTGTATGTTGGGTGTTGGAACAACAATATGAACTAACCAGTACCCCCAGAGCTCATGTCTCTAGCTGCATATGTAGCAGAAGATGGCCTAGTCGGCCATCACTGGGAAGAGAGGCCCCTTGGTCTTGCAAACTTTATATGCCCCAGTACAGGGGAATGCCAGGGCCAAGAAGTGGGAGTGGGTGGGTAGGGGAGCAGGGCAGAGGGAGGGTATAGGGAACTTTCGGGATAGCATTTGAAATGAATATAAAGAAAATAACTAAAATAAATAAATAAATAGATAGATAGATAGATAGATAGATAGATAGATAGATAGATAGATAGATAGATAGAAATGCCTGTCTTTACAGATAAAATTCTTTCAGGTTTGTGAATAATAAATTTACTAGGAGATGAGAGGGCAACAAATGGATCTCTCTCTGAGGACATTAATATAACTAACCCCAAGCATCTTTCAATTAAATCTCCTTGTTGGGATCAGTAAAATAGAACTCGACAACTATTTCTGTTGGTGAGGACATAGGGAAACTCGTTCTCTTGCCTGTGGTGAGAACATGGGAATTTGGAATATCTACCAAAACAATACAACATATCCTGTAACATAACAATTCACTTCTGTGCACCCATCCCAAAGGACACTACAAATTAGAAAACACAGTGTTCTGCTTTAGGTTTGTTATTGCAGCGCTATTGGATCAATGCTTGGAGGGAAAACAAAAAAAAAAAAAAGCAGAGGATGCTTCTGAAAGACTTGTATGGCAGCAAGCAAGGACGTCTCAGTGATCAATGACTTCTGTAAAAGTGACAATGGGCAAGAAGCAAACTTGAAAAGACTCCTAACAGATTAAGGGTGGTACAAAATGGCTTTCAAAAAACTAATGTGTATGGTGCTGCATACCTTTAATATCAGCACTGCCAGTGATCGTGAGTCTAGCCAAGTCTACAAAGTGAGAACTTACCTCAAAAACGTAATAGCTTCAATTGATTGAAACATTACATTTTATGAATTGGTTATTTAAAAAAAAAAAGCCAAAACGTTCCTTGATCACTACTTCAAGAAGTGATAGATGTTCATTAATTTATTAAAATACCAGCTAAAAATGGTGGCCCGAGGAAGTGTAGAGTAAATGAAAAGTAATCTTTAAATTGTTAATATAAGACAAGAGTATAGTGGTTAATAGTCATGGAGACATACTGAAGTTTCATTTGCAAAGTGAAAGATGTGAGGGATTGACTTTAAAACATTTGCAAAAATGGTGGTTGTTTGGAGACTAAGTAAAATGGCAAAGTGTTCTATTGTTTTGAGGGTAGAAATAAGCACAAGGATGTTGTGTCCTCTCTTTGTCTAAACTTATTTTATTTTCTACTTTTAAACTTTGTATATCAACAATAGTCTGTAATCTGACACCTAAAAGTCCATACTGTATCAAGCATCTCTAAAGTTGTACTTCAGAAAGAGGGTCTATAAGAACACTCCAAGATATCCGGAAGAAGCTGTTAATAGAATGACAAGTTCTTTTTAGTTTCCACTGTGCTTATCACAGGTAGGTATTTATGGCTATTTGAGATATTGTGTAATTATGAAGATCTTTAATGGTACATATGATATGAATTTACTACAAAAATCATAGTTATACCTGTCAGATTAAACTAAAGATTTTGGACTAGAGAGTTGGCTCAAGGGTTAAGAGCACCCTCTGCTCTTCCAGAGGTCTCTCAGTTCAACTCCCAGCAACCACATCATGGCTCAGAGCCATCTGTGATGGGATCTGATGCCCTCTTCTGGTGAGTCTAAAGACAGTGACAGTGCATTCATATACATAAAATAAATCTTAACTAAAGATTTTGACTTTCTTGTCTTTTTTGTTCAATACTATATCCACTCCAGTTATAAACACCACATAAGGCAACTGAGATGGATTTTCATTTTGGATTGGTTGTTTACATTTTTTGAGAAGTAGTCAAAATTCCATACCCAGTACTGATCCACCAAGTTGGGATACTACAAGCTGCTAAAAATTATATAGCCAATATAATGTTTTTAAAGTTTGTGCAAGTTTTTAATCTAAATATTTAAATATCAAATAATTTAAAAATGTGAAAGTTGTGATAAGAATCCACATATAAGCATGTTATGTAGCCATCCATGCATCTAATAGTCAAAGTAAGAGACATTTCTCTATAAACAGAAGTTTGGAGCTAAAAGAGATATTCTGGCATGTGAAGAAACTGGGGTTCACAGAAGATAGAACTTATCTTTGAAAACTACCACTATTGGTAACCCAGTATCCTCTAATTCTAAAACCAGCCATATACTAACCAGATACTGGTTGGTATTAGCAGTTAACTTGTCAGACTCGAGAATCAACCTGAGAGATGGCTCTCTGGGCATGCCTGTGGGGAATTATCAATTGTTGTGGGAAGAATTATCTTAATTGTGGACAGGTCCATTCCTTAATCTTGGGGATCTTGAACTGAATAAAATGGATGAAAGTAAGCTGTGCACTAGTATGAGTGTATTCATACTGCTCTGCATCTGATTGTGAAAGTAGTGTGGGGGAGGCGACCTCAGCCTCAGCAGCAGCGGTCGCCATCTGGGTTCCGGGACTCCGCGGGACCTAGGAAATTAGTCTGAACAGGTTAGAGGGTGCACCAGAGAACCGGACAGCTTCTGGGACGGGCGGAAGCACAGAGCCGCTGAGGCAGCAGCCTGGGCGGGCCGCAGATAACCGGCCACCATCCGGACCAGAGGACAGGTGTCCGCCTGGCTTGGGAGGCGACCTCAGCCTCAGCAGCAGCGGTCGCCATCTGGGTTCCGGGACTCCGCGGGACCTAGGAAATTAGTCTGAACAGGTTAGAGGGTGCACCAGAGAACCGGACAGCTTCTGGGACGGGCGGAAGCACAGAGCCGCTGAGGCAGCAGCCTGGGCGGGCCGCAGATAACCGGCCACCATCCGGACCAGAGGACAGGTGTCCGCCTGGCTTGGGAGGCGACCTCAGCCTCAGCAGCAGCGGTCGCCATCTGGGTTCCGGGACTCCGCGGGACCTAGGAAATTAGTCTGAACAGGTTAGAGGGTGCACCAGAGAACTGGACAGCTTCTGGGACGGGCGGAAGCACAGAGCCGCTGAGGCAGCAGCCTGGGCGGGCCGCAGATAACCGGCCACCATCCGGACCAGAGGACAGGTGTCCGCCTGGCTTGGGAGGCAACCTCAGCCTCAGCAGCAGCGGTCGCCATCTGGGTTCCGGGACTCCGCGGGACCTAGGAAATTAGTCTGAACAGGTTAGAGGGTGCACCAGAGAACCGGACAGCTTCTGGGACGGGCGGAAGCACAGAGCCGCTGAGGCAGCAGCCTGGGCGGGCCGCAGATAACCGGCCACCATCCGGACCAGAGGACAGGTGTCCGCCTGGCTTGGGAGGCGGCCTCAGCCTCAGCAGCAGCAGTCGCCATCTTGGTTCCGGGACTCAGCAGAACTTAGGAAATTAGTCTGAACAGGTTAGAGGGTGCGCCAGAGAACCTGACAGCTTCTGGGACGGGCAGAAGCACAGAGCCGCTGAGGCAGCAGCCTGGGCGGGCCGCAGACAACCGGCCACCATCCGGACCAGAGGACAGGTGTCCGCCTGGCTTGGGAGGCGACCTCAGCCTCAGCAGCAGCGGTCGCCATCTGGGTTCCGGGACTCCGCGGGACCTAGGAAATTAGTCTGAACAGGTTAGAGGGTGCACCAGAGAACCGGACAGCTTCTGGGACGGGCGGAAGCACAGAGCCGCTGAGGCAGCAGCCGGGGCGGGCCGCAGATAACCGGCCACCATCCGGACCAGAGGACAGGTGTCCGCCTGGCTTGGGAGGCGACCTCAGCCTCAGCAGCAGCGGTCGCCATCTTGGTTCCGGGACTCAGCAGAATTTAGGAAATTAGTCTGAACAGGTTAGAGGGTGTGCCAGAGAACCGGACAGCTTCTGGAACGGGCAGAAGCACAGAGCCGCTGAGGCAGCAGCCTGGGCGGGCCGCAGATAACCGGCCACCATCCGGACCAGAGGACAGGTGTCCGCCTGGCTCGGGAGACGGCCTCGGCCTCAGGAGCAGCGGTCACCATCTTGGTTCCAGGACTCCCTGGAACTTAGGATTTTAGTCTGCACAGGTGAGAGTCTGCACCACAGAAGCTGACAGCTTCTGGGAACTGCCAAAGCAACACAGTGTCTGAGAAAGGTCCTGTTTTGGGCCTTCTTCTTCGGCCAGGAGGAGGTCCAAATACAAGATATCTGCGCACCTTCCCTATAAGAGAGCTTGCCAGCAGAGAGTGCTCTGAGCACTGAAACTCAGAGGAGAGAATCTGTCTCCCAGGTCTGCTGAGAGACGGTAACAGAATCACCAGAAGAACAATCTCTAAACAGAGTCAACTATAACTACTAACTCCAGAGATTACCAGATGGCGAAAGGTAAACGGAGGAATCCTACTAACAGGAACCAAGACCACTCACCATCATCAGAACCCAGTACTCCCACTTCGCCCAGTCCAGGGCACCCCAACACACCCGAAAACCTAGACCTAGATTTAAAAGCATATCTCATGATGATGGTAGAGGACATCAAGAAGGACTTTAATAAATCACTTAAAGAAATACAGGAGAACACTGCTAAAGAGTTACAAGTCCTTAAAGAAAAACAGGAAAACACAATCAAACAGGTAGAAGTCCTTACAGAAAAAGAGGAAAAAACATACAAACAGGTGATGGAAATGAACAAAACCATACTAGACCTAAAAAGGGAAGTAGAAACAATAAAGAAAACTCAAAGTGAGGCAACACTGGAGATAGAAACCCTAGGAAAGAAATCTGGAACCATAGATTTGAGCATCAGCAACAGAATACAAGAGATGGAAGAGAGAATCTCAGGTGCAGAAGATTCCATAGAGAACATCGGCACAACAATCAAAGAAAATGGAAAATGCAAAAAGATCCTAACTCAAAATATCCAGGAAATCCAGGACACAATGAGAAGACCAAACCTACGGATAATAGGAGTGGATGAGAATGAAGATTTTCAACTTAAAGGGCCAGCAAACATCTTCAACAAAATTATTGAAGAAAACTTCCCAAATATAAAGAAAGAGATACCTATGAACATACAAGAAGCCTACAGAACTCCAAATAGACTGGACCAGAAAAGAAATTCCTCCCGACACATAATAATCAGAACAACAAATGCACTAAATAAAGATAGAATACTAAAAGCGGTAAGGGAAAAAGGTCAAGTAACATACAAAGGCAAGCCTATCAGAATTACACCAGATTTTTCACCAGAGACTATGAAAGCCAGAAGAGCCTGGACAGATGTTATACAGACACTAAAAGAACACAAATTCCAGCCCAGGCTACTATACCCTGCCAAACTCTCAATTACCATAGATGGAGAAACCAAAGTATTCCACGACAAAACCAAATTCTCACATTATCTCTCCACGAATCCAGCCCTTCAAAGGGTAATAACAGAAAAAAACCAATACAAGAACGGGAACAATGCCCTAGAAAAAACAAGAAGGTAATCCCTCAACAAACCTAAAAGAAGACAGCCACAAGAACAGAATGCCAACTTTAACAACAAAAATAACAGGAAGCAACAATTACTTTTCCTTAATATCTCTTAACATCAATGGTCTCAACTCCCCAATAAAAAGACATAGACTAACAAACTGGCTACACAAACAAGACCCAACATTTTGCTGTTTACAGGAGACACATCTCAGAGAAAAAGATAGACACTACCTCAGAATAAAAGGCTGGAAAACAATTTTCCAAGCAAATGGTATGAAGAAACAAGCTGGAGTAGCCATCCTAATATCTGATAAGATTGACTTCCAACCCAAAGTCATCAAAAAAGACAAGGAGGGGCACTTTGTTCTCATCAAAGGTAAAATCCTCCAAGAGGAACTCTCAATTCTGAATATCTATGCGCCAAATACAAGGGCAGCCACATTCATTAAAGAAACTTTAGTAAAGCTCAAAGCACACATTGCACCTCACACAATAATAGTGGGAGACTTCAACACACCACTTTCACCAATGGACAGATCATGGAAACAGAAACTAAACAGGGACACACTGAAACTAACAGAAGTGATGAAACAAATGGATCTGACAGATATCTACAGAACATTTTATCCTAAAA
This sequence comes from Mus musculus, assembly GCF_000001635.26. Taxonomy (NCBI): domain Eukaryota; kingdom Metazoa; phylum Chordata; class Mammalia; order Rodentia; family Muridae; genus Mus; species Mus musculus. Next base: position 141,565,083 of record NC_000086.7, on the reverse strand, counting down.
CCAAAGGATATACCTTCTTCTCAGCACCTCATGGTACCTTCTCCAAAATTGACCACATAATAGGCCACAAAACAGGCCTCAACAGATTCAAAAATATTGAAATTGTCCCATGTATCCTATCAGATCACCATGCACTAAGGCTGATCTTCAATAACAAAAAAAATAACAGAAAGCCAACACTCACGTGGAAACTGAACAACACTCTTCTCAATGATACCTTGGTCAAGGAAGGAATAAAGAAAGAAATTAAAGACTTTTTAGAGTTTAATGAAAATGAAGCCACAACGTACCCAAACCTTTGGGACACAATGAAAGCATTTCTAAGAGGGAAACTCATAGCTCTGAGTGCCTCCATGAAGAAACGGGAGAGAGCACATACTAGCAGCTTGACAACACATCTAAAAGCTCTAGAAAAAAAGGAAGCAAATTCACCCAAGAGGAGTAGACGGCAGGAAATAATCAAACTCAGGGGTGAAATCAACCAAGTGGAAACAAGAAGAACTATTCAAAGAATTAACCAAACGAGGAGTTGGTTCTTTGAGAAAATCAACAAGATAGATAAACCCTTAGCTAGACTCACTAGAGGGCACAGAGACAAAATCCTAATTAACAAAATCAGAACTGAAAAGGGAGACATAACAACAGATCCTGAAGAAATCCAAAACACCATCAGATCCTTCTACAAAAGGCTATACTCAACAAAACTGGAAAACCTGGACGAAATGGACAAATTTCTGGACAGATACCAGGTACCAAAGTTGAATCAGGATCAAGTTGACCTTCTAAACAGTCCCATATCCCCTAAAGAAATAGAAGCAGTTATAAATAGTCTCCCAGCCAAAAAAAGCCCAGGACCAGACGGGTTTAGTGCAGAGTTCTATCAGACCTTCAAAGAAGATCTAATTCCAGTTCTGCACAAACTTTTTCACAAGATAGAAGTAGAAAGTACTCTACCCAACTCATTTTATGAAGCCACTATTACTCTGATACCTAAACCACAGAAAGATCCAACAAAGATAGAGAACTTCAGACCAATTTCTCTTATGAATATCGATGCAAAAATCCTCAATAAAATTCTCGCTAACCGAATCCAAGATCACATTAAAGCAATCATCCATCCTGACCAAGTAGGTTTTATTCCAGGAATGCAGGGATGGTTTAATATACGAAAATCCATCAATGTAATCCACTATATAAACAAACTCAAAGACAAAAACCACATGATCATCTCGTTGGATGCAGAAAAAGCATTTGACAAGATCCAACACCCATTCATGATAAAAGTTCTGGAAAGATCAGGAATTCAAGGCCCATACCTAAACATGATAAAAGCAATCTACAGCAAACCAGTAGCCAACATCAAAGTAAATGGAGAGAAGCTGGAAGCAATCCCACTAAAATCAGGGACTAGACAAGGCTGCCCACTTTCTCCCTACCTTTTCAACATAGTACTTGAAGTATTAGCCAGAGCAATTCGACAACAAAAGGAGATCAAGGGGATACAAATTGGAAAAGAGGAAGTCAAAATATCACTTTTTGCAGATGATATGATAGTATATATAAGTGACCCTAAAAATTCCACCAGAGAACTCCTAAACCTGATAAACAGCTTCGGTGAAGTAGCTGGATATAAAATTAACTCAAACAAGTCAATGGCCTTTCTCTACACAAAGAATAAACAGGCTGAGAAAGAAATTAGGGAAACAACACCCTTCTCAATAGTCACAAATAATATAAAATATCTCGGCGTGACTCTAACTAAGGAAGTGAAAGATCTGTATGATAAAAACTTCAAGTCTCTGAAGAAAGAAATTAAAGAAGATCTCAGAAGATGGAAAGATCTCCCATGCTCATGGATTGGCAGGATCAATATTGTAAAAATGGCTATCTTGCCAAAAGCAATCTACAGATTCAATGCAATCCCCATCAAAATTCCAACTCAATTCTTCAATGAATTAGAAGGAGCAATTTGCAAATTCATCTGGAATAACAAAAAACCTAGGATAGCAAAAACTCTTCTCAAGGATAAAAGAACCTCTGGTGGAATCACCATGCCGGACCTAAAGCTTTACTACAGAGCAATTGTGGTAAAAACTGCATGGTACTGGTATAGAGACAGACAAGTAGACCAATGGAATAGAATTGAAGACCCAGAAATGAACCCACACACCTATGGTCACTTGATCTTCGACAAGGGAGCTAAAACCATCCAGTGGAAGAAAGACAGCATTTTCAACAAATGGTGCTGGCACAACTGGTTGTTATCATGTAGAAGAATGCGAATCGATCCATACTTATCTCCTTGTACTAAGGTCAAATCTAAATGGATCAAAGAACTTCACATAAAACCAGAGACACTGAAACTTATAGAGGAGAAAGTGGGGAAAAGCCTTGAAGATATGGGCACAGGGGAAAAATTCCTGAACAGAACAGCAATGGCTTGTGCTGTAAGATCGAGAATTGACAAATGGGACCTAATGAAACTCCAAAGTTTCTGCAAGGCAAAAGACACCGTCAATAAGACAAAGAGACCACCAACAGATTGGGAAAGGATCTTTACCTATCCTAAATCAGATAGGGGACTAATATCCAACATATATAAAGAACTCAAGAAGGTGGACTTCAGAAAATCAAACAACCCCATTAAAAAATGGGGCTCAGAACTGAACAAAGAATTCTCACCTGAGGAATACAGAATGGCAGAGAAGCACCTGAAAAAATGTTCAACATCCTTAATCATCAGGGAAATGCAAATCAAAACAACCCTAAGATTCCACCTCACACCAGTCAGAATGTCTAAGATCAAAAATTCAGGTGACAGCAGATGCTGGCGTGGATGTGGAGAAAGAGGAACACTCCTCCATTGTTGGTGGGATTGCAGGCTTGTACAACCACTCTGGAAATCCGTCTGGCGGTTCCTCAGAAAATTGGACATAGTACTACCGGAGGATCCAGCAATACCTCTCTTGGGCATATATCCAGAAGATGCCCCAACTGGTAAGAAGGACACATGCTCCACTATGTTCATAGCAGCATTATTTATAATAGCCAGAAGCTGGAAAGAACCCAGATGCCCCTCAACAGAGGAATGGATACAGAAAATGTGGTACATCTACACAATGGAGTACTACTCAGCTATTAAAAAGAATGAATTTATGAAATTCCTAGCCAAATGGATGGACCTGGAGGGCATCATCCTGAGTGAGGTAACACATTCACAAAGGAACTCACACAATATGTACTCACTGATAAGTGGATATTAGCCCAAAACCTAGGATACCCAAGATATAAGATACAATTTCCTAAACACATGAAACTCAAGAAAAATGAAGACTGAAGTGTAGACACTATGCCCCTCCTTAGAAGTGGGAACAAAACACCCTTGGAAGGAGTTACAGAGACAAAGTTTGGAGCTGAGATTAAAGGGTGGACCATGTAGAGACTGCCTTATCCAGGGATCCACCCCATAATCAGCATCCAAACGCTGACACCATTGCATACACTAGCAAGATTTTATCGAAAGGACCCAGATGTAGCTGTCTCTTGTGAGACTATGCCGGGGCCTAGCAAACACAGAAGTGGATGCCCACAGTCAGCTAATGGACGGATCACAGGGCTCCCAATGGAGGAGCTAGAGAAAGTACCCAAGGAGCTAAAGGGATCTGCAACCCTATAGGTGGATCAACATTATGAACTAACCAGTACCCCGGAGCTCTTGACTCTAGCTGCATATGTATCAAAAGATGACCTAGTCGGCCATCACTGGAAAGAGAGGCCCATTGGACACACAAACTTTATATGCCCCAGAACAGGGGAACGCCAGGGCCAAAAAGGGGGAGTGGGCGGGTAGGGGAGTGGGGGTGGGTGGGTATGGGGGGGACTTTTGGTATAGCATTGGAAATGTAAATAAGCTAAATACCTAATAAAAAATGGAAAGAAAAAAAAAAAAAAAAAAAAAAAAAAAAAAAAGAAAGTAGTGTGACCTTAAAACTTAAAGCTTAAAACTCTTGCTGCCTTGGCTTTAATCATTATTATGAACAACTTTAACCCCTGAACTGTAGGCCAGGATAAATCTCTTCTCCCTTAAATTGCCTTTAACAGAAAATTTTATCTGAGCAATAGCAAAAGAACTAATACAGAAATTGGTACCAAGAATTGGGACATTGTTCTGATAAAATTGACTGTGCAAGTCTTAGGCCTTTGGAAATGGTTTTCAGGAGGAATGTGGAAGAAATGAAACATTGGGTTAGAAAAGTCCTTGGGGCTGGTGAGATGGCTCAGTAGTTAAGAGCACTGGCTGCTCTTCCAGAGGTCCTGAGTTGAATCCCCAGCAACCACATGGTGGCTCACAACCATCTATAAAGGGATTAGATGTCCTCTTCTGGCATGCAGGTATATATACAGACAGAGCACTCCTACATTTTAAAAAAATATATAAATAAACTTTTAAAAAGAAAGAAAAGTCTCAGAATACAATAAGCAGAGCTTAATGGTTCTTCTTCTGGGAACTTGGAAAATAAGAACATTGGGAGGAATATGTCCAGTGGGGGCAGGTCACTGAGATTTCAGGAGGAACTAGGACTCCGCCAACAATTGTGCTAGAGAGCATTCATATGATATTTTGGCCAGCAATTTGTCTTCATTCTGATCACTTCCTGAGATGTTGATGGAAGGTAAATTTAAAGTAATGGATTAATGTATTTGGCAGAGGACATTTCAATAAGGGAGAGAATTTAGCCTGGTACTGAGAATATATATATTTGATAAAGATGTCAGGATCATTGAAGAGAAATCTACATTGCACTGGGACAAACAAAAAGTTATCCTGAAGTTATCAGAGCCTCCATCAAGAGCTAGAAGCAGAACTTGGCAATGTAGTTCACATTGTACAAGTTTAAGGGGCATGAAAGATAAGTTTAAGCAGGTCACTGAGTCATTCTGTAAAGTTTTATTTTTTGTTTATTGGGGTTTTGTTTGTTTGTTTGTTTGTTTTTAAATCTAAGGTCAGAGGATTTATGGTATGGTTGAAATCTCTGCAAAAACGTCCTAAGAGGCCAAAGTATGAACTTGTAAAGGTTCATACTAAGTTGCAGTTGAGACCCCAAGATAGTGGAGATGTCAGGAATAAGGGACAGCTGCCAAGGAAAGCTGTGGGCATGGAAAAAAGCAAGCCTAGGGAATAATGTATGTGTTGTAGGTGGTATAACTAAGGGTTTGTGGGACTGCTCAAGGTGTTTTGGATACCAGTTGACCACATTACAACCTCTAGATGCTAGCCTTAGAGTTGCAGGATTTGATCTTTATCTGTTTGGATTTTAATTTATGTTGAAGTGATTATTTTTTGCTATGTCCCACTTCTGTTTTGGAGAGGGATATTTATTCTGTGCCACTATTATGTTGAAGTACATCCATTGCTTTTTTTTTTTTAATTTTATGGTATCTCGCAGTTAAGAGGCTTAGTATGAAGGGGACTTTAAAAGTTGGACTGAATGCATTTTAGATCATATAATTGTCATGAACCTATGAGGACAAAGCTTGGAAAGTTATGGCATAAAAGTGTTGTGTTGATGTGTCAGGCTGACAAAGAGCTGTTCTAATGGTTCATTTTAGTTGTTAACTTGACAGAATCTAGAATTACTAGGGAAATAGCCTTCTGGATATGCCTATAGGGATTATCTTAGTTATATTAATTGATGTGAGAAGAACTATTTTCATTGTGGTCAGGATCATTCCCTGAGAAAGGGATAATGAACTAGATAAAGTAAGTGAGCTGAGCACAAGTATGTCTGTCGATCCTGGCTTTCCATTGAGAAAGTGATGGGACCAGTTGCTACGAACCCCTGCTGCCTTGAGTTCCCCACATAGATGGACAATACTCTTGAGTTATGACTATGAACAAATGTGGTAATATGAATGGGAAAAAATTCCAGAGAGCTGCACCTTTTGACACAAAACTACAAATGTATAATGACGCTTGAGAGGGAGTCTTTCTTAAGGTCATCCCAGGGATGACCCCCCCCCCATTTGATTATCCAATAACAAGTGGTCATCCTTGAAATCATGAATGCATAGAAGCAAGAGTAAATGAACTTAGCATGTTGTATCTATATGATGTAATATAAACATACATGTGTATATATGTTTGTGAGCAATGATAATTAGTTTCTTGTTGTCTCATACCATTTTACTTGGTCTTATCTGTTGACAACAACAAAGCATTTCCCGTACACTGAATATTGCTTACTCTGATTCCTTTTGGTCCTGGTGGCCCTGGAATTCCATCATCACCCTGAAAAACACAATATTATTTAGTTCCTTTTTTTCCTTCAAAGCAGTCATCTAATAACTAATTTTTCATTAGCTAGCCTGAATTTTTTGGTAAACTTTTCTGAAAATTAGTGCTAATTTCATACACCCAAACAAGAATTATGATTAAGATTCAAACCACTGATAAATTAAATGAACAATACCAAGAACGGCCAGTATTTTACTGGGGAGACTGTTGACATGAAGAAGAAATGTTGCATGCAGAAAGATATACAAGACACACACAAGAAAATGAAGATAAATTTGTACATGAGGGAAGAAAAAGAGAGAGAGACGGAGAAAATCAAAATCTTGACAGTTTCTATAACACATCAAACTGCAGGTGTACGTGTTGTTTGTGAACTTTTGCTTTTATCTTTCCATTTATTTCAGAAAGCACTTTTTATAGAACTTAAAAGTCATAAACTCTCCCTTCCAGCTTCTGTTCTCTGTTCCTTGCAAATTCTACCTACTCACTTTTAGTCACCCCTGCATTGCTGAAAAGTTTCAATTTTATCTCCGTGAATTTTTTGTTAAGTATTTTCTTTAAAGTTTTGAATAAAAAAGACCTAATACAGTTTGGTGTAAAGTAGTATATCCACAGATTTTGACAAGGACATGAATACTGTTAATGCAAAGTCTGTAAGTCCCTTTAAAATTGTCTCCTTTTAAAAAGTTTAATGACATACTCTTTCTGAAGCAGACTTGTTTGTGAGAAGATTCAATGGATTCTGATTCCCAGTTAAAATAACTAGAAGATCTCTTGTTCAATAAATATTTTATGCCTTCTCACTGAAGGCAGAAATAAGACAAAAGTGTGAGTATTGCACCAGTTAGACCAGCAACATGGTTAAAGAAGAACTTCAGGAAAGAAAATTACAAAGTTAGAAGTTATGGAGGACCTGTATTGCCAAAAGTCAAAAGGTTAAAGAAGAAAAAAATGCCCCTAGTTTGAGGCCAGCCTTGTCTTCATAGCCTTGCTTCACATTATTAAAATAAATGGGACTTAGATTTGGATTAAAGTGAATACTAAAAGATAGCTTTATTATTGTAACAACCATTTACAAGACTTAATAGAAGAAAATACTCAACCAATAATGACAAAACAAAATATTTTGCAGTAAATTTAACAAGAAATGCACAAGATTTACAAGAGGAAAGGATTAAAAACAGTTGTGAACTTCACAAAGAAGTAGTTAAATATGTATAAAAAAGAAATTCCATGTCCTTAAAAAAAGGAATCCAATTTAAACAGTAAATTACAAAATTAGATAGAAATTTTATATAATGAAAATAGAAGTTACTGGGTTTTTTTAAGACTAGACAGTAGCTCCAAAGTTTATATAGGCAAAAACACCCCAGCAATATCTGTGGGAAAACTTGTAAAAAGAAAAAAGAACATAGTGGGCCCTACATCAGTCAGACATAAAAGTGAAGCAAGGCTTCAGTTATTAAAATAGTTTGGGACTTAGATTTGGATAAAGTGAATACTAGAAGATTTTCAGAAAGAAAGCTCAAATGAACTTAGAAAACAGAAGCCACTCTTTAGCCAAGGATAGCTTCTAAGATCCCACATAGTCACCACATGAAAATGTAGACAGAAAGCAAATTTCTATATTCAAATTTCTATTTTCATATGTACACATAAATGTAACAAAATTTATAAACACTGGAAGACTTTAAAAATATCAAAGGGTAATATAAAACAAATATAACAACATATTATAATGAGTTTTGGAAAACATTAATTATTAATTTTAAGAATTTCAGCTTATTTCCATACAGTAGTTGGATGCATATGATTGAAATCATGGGAAATGAAACTACAAATAAAGGGTGGCTACTCTATAATGAATATTTCATTGTAAATGAGTGGAGAAAAAATCAAGGCATTTTTATTGGATATTTTCTTTATTTACATTTCAAATGTTATCCACGTTCCCAATTTTTACCCCCTCCCGGAAATTCCCTATCCCATCCTTCCCCCTGCTTCTATGAGGGTGTTCCTTCACCCACCTACCCACCCACTCCCACCACCCTGCTCTCGATTCCTCTACACTGGGGCATCTATCAAGCCTTCATAGGACCAAGGACCTCTCCTCCCATTGATGCCTGACAAGGCTGTCCTCTGTTACATATGCAGTTGGAGCCATGTGTACTCCTTGGTTGATGGCTTTGGCTTCATTGATGAACTCTGGGGGGGGGGTCTGGTTGGTTCATATTGTTGTTCTTCCTATGGGGTTTCAAACCCCTGAAACACCCTCAGTCCTTTCTCCAACTCCTCTATTGAGGACTCCGTGCTCAGTCCAATGATTGGCTGAGAGCATCCACCTCTGCCAGGGCCTCTCAGGAAACAGCTGTCAGGTTCCTGTCAGCATGCACTATTTGGCATCCACAATAGTGTCTGGATTTGGTAACTGTATATGGGATGAATCCCCAGGTAGGACAGTCTCTGGATGGCTTTTCCTTCAGTCTGTGCTCTACACTTTTTCTCCATTTTTTCTCCTGTGAGTATTTTGTTCTCCTTCTAAGAAGGACTGAAGCACCCACACTTCAGTATTCCTAATTTTTGAGCCTAATGTGGTCTGTGAATTGTATCTTGAGTATTTAGAGATTTTGGGCTAATATCCACTTATCAGTGAGTATATACCATGTGTTTTCTTTTGTGACTGAGTTACCTCATTCAGGATGATATTTTCTAGTTCCATACATTTCTTTAAGAATTTCATGAATTCATCCTTTTTAATAGCTGAGTAGTACTCCATTGTGTAAACGTACCACATTCCTCTGTTGAAGGACATCTGGGTTCTTTCCAGCTTCTGGCTATTTATAAATAAGGCTGCTATGAACATAGTGGAGCATGTGTCCTTATTACATGTTGGATATGCCCAGGAATGGTATACCTGGGTCATCAGGTACTGCTATGTCCAATTTTCTGAGGAACCACCAAGTGGTTGTACCAGCTTGCAATCCCACCAGCAATGGTGTATTCCTTTTTCTCTTCATCCTTGCCAGCATCTGCTGTCACCTGAGATTTTGATCTTAGCCATTCTGACTGGTGTGAGGTGGAATCTCAGGGTTGTTTTGATGTGGATTTCCTTAATGACAAAGGGTGCTAAACATGTCTTTAGGTGTTTCTCTCCATTCATTATTTCTCCATTGAGAATTATTTGTTTAGCTCTTTACTGCATTTTAATAGGGTTATTTGATTCTTGGGAGTCTAACTTCTTGAATTCTTTGTATATATTGGATATTAGCCCTCTATCAGATGTAGGATTGGTAAAGATCTTTTCTCAATATGTTGGTTGCCATATTTAGTCCTATTGACAGTGTCATTTGCCTTACAGAGGCTTTGCAATTTTATGAGGTCCCATTTGTCGTTTCTTGATCTTAGAGCATAAGCCATTGGTGTACTGTTCAGGAATTTTTCCCCTGTGCCCATGTGTTTGAGGCTCTTCACCACTTTCTCTTCTATAAGTTTCAGTGTCTCTGGTTTTATGTGGAGTTCCTTGATCCACTTAGACTTGAGCTTTGTACGAGTAGATAAGAATGGATCAATTCGCATTTGTCTACATGATAACCGCCAGTTGAACAGCACCATTTGTTGAAAATGCTGTCTTTTTTCCACTGGATGGTTTTAGCTCCTTTGTCAAGGATCAAGTGACCATATGTGTGTGGGTTCATTTCTGGGTCTTCAATTCTATTCCATTGATCTTCCTGCCTGTTTCTGAACCAATACTATGCAGTTTTTATCACAATTGCTCTGTAGTACAGCTTGAGGTCAGGCATGGTGATTCCCCCAGAAGTTCTTTTATTGTTGAGAATAGGTTTTGCTATCCTGAGTTCGTTTGTTTGTTTGTTTGTTTGTTCTGAATGAATTTGCAAATTGCTCTTTCTAACTCTATGAAGAATTGATATGGAATTTTGATGGGGATTGCATTGAATCTGTAGATTGCTTTCAGCAAGATGGCCATTTTGCTCTATTTGCCTGCCAATCCATGATCATGGGAGATCTTTCCATCTTCTGAGATCTTTTGATTTCTTTCTTCAGAGACTTGAAGTTCTTATCATACTGATCTTTCACTTCCTTAGTTAGAGTCACACCAAGGTATTCTATAATATTTGTGACTATTGTGAAGGGTATTGTTTCCCTAATTTCTTTCTCAGTCCGTTTATCCTTTGTGTAGAGAAAGGCCATTGATTTGTTTGAGTTAATTTTATATCCAGCTACTGCACTGAAGCTGTTTATCAGGTTTAGGGGTTCTCTGGTGGAATTTTTAGGGTCACTTATATATACTATTACATCATCTGCAAAGAGTGATATTTTGACTTCTTCCTTTCCAATTTTTATCCCCTTGACTTCCTTTTGTTGTCTAATTGCTCTAGCTAGAACTTCAAGTACTGTATTGAATAGATAAGGAGAGAGTGGGCAGTCTTGTCTAGTCCCTGATTTTAATGGGATTTCTTCAAGTTTCTCTCTATTTAGTTTGATGTAGGGTACTGGTTTGCTGTATATTGATTTTAATATGTTTAGGTAGGGGCCCTGAATTCCTGATCTTTCCAAGACTTTTAATGAAGGGATGGTGAGTTTTGTCAAATGCTTTTTCAGCATCTAATGAAATGATAATGTGGTTTTTTTCCTATGAGTTTGTTTATGTGATGGATTATATTGATGGGTTTCCATATATTGAACCATCCCTGCATCTCTGGGATGAAGCCTAATTGATCATGGTGAATGATCATTTTGATGTGTTCTTGGATTCGCTTGGCAAGAGTATTTTTGCATCTATGCTCATAAGGGAGATTGGTCTGAAGTTCTCTTTCTTGGTTTGGTCTTTGTGTAGTGTAGGTAAATGCGTGATTGTGGCTTCATAAAACAAATTGGGTAGTGTTCCTTCTGTTTCTATTTTGTGGAATTGTTTGAAGAGTACTGGTATTAGTTCTTCTTTAATGGTCTGATAGAATTCTCCACTAAACCCATCTGGTCCTGGGTTTTTTTTAGGTTGGAGGCAATTAATGACTGCTTCTATTACTTTATGGGTTATGGGACAGTTTAGATCATTTATCTGATCCTATTTTAAATTTGGCACCTAGGATATGTCTAGAAAATTGTCCATTTCAGCCAGATTTTTCAATTTTGTTGAGTATAAACTTTTGTAGTATGATCTGATGATTTTTTGAATTTCCAAGGTTTCTGTTCTTATGTCTCCCTTTTCATTTCTGATTTTATTAATTTGGATACTGTTTTTGTGCCCTCTGTTTAGTCTGGCTAAGTGTTTGTCTGTCTTATTGATTTTCTCAAAGAACCAGTTCTTTGTTTTGTTGATTCTTTGTATAGTACTATTTGTTTCTACTTGGTTGATTTCAGCCCTGAGTTTGATTATTTCCTGCCTTCTACTCTTTTGTGTGTACTTTCTTCCTCCTCCTCCTCCTCCTCCTCCTCCTCCTCCTCCTCCTCCTCCTCCTCCTCCTCTTCTTCTTCTTCTTCTTCTTCTTCTTCTTCTTCTTCTTCTTCTGTTCTAGAGCTTTCAGGTGTGCTGTCAAGCTGCTAGCTCTCTCCAGTTTCTTTTTGGAGGCACTTAGACCTATGAGTTTTCCTCTTACCACTGCTTTCATTGTGTCCTATAAGTTTTTGTCTGATGTGTCTTCGTTTTCATTAAATTCTAAAAATTCTTTAATTTCTTTATTTCTTCCTTGAACAAGTTATCATTGAGTAGAACATTGTTCATCTTTCATGTGTATGTGTGTTTTCCATTGTTTTGTTGGAATTTAAGACCACCTTTAGTCCATGGTAATCTGATAGGGTGCATGTGATTATTTCAATCTTCTTCTATATGTTGAAGCCTGTTTTGTGACCAATTATATGGTCAGTTTTGGAGAAGGCACCATGAGGTGCTGAGAAGAAGGTATATTCTTTTGCTTCAGGATGAAATGTTCTATAAATATCTGTTAGATCCATTTGTTTCATAACTTCTGTTAGTTTCACTGTGTCACTCTTTAGTTTCTGTTTCCATGATCTGTCCATTGCTGAGAGTGGGGTGTTGAAGTCTCCCACTATTATTGTGTGGGGTATGACATGTGCTTTGAGCTTTAGTAAAGTTTCTTTCATGAATGTGGGTGCCTTGTATTTGGAGCATAGATGTTCAGAATTGAGAGTTCATCTTGGAAGATTTCTCCTTTGACCAATATTATATGTCCTTCCTTATCCTTTTTGATAACTTTTAGATGAAAGTTGATTTTATTCGATATTAGAATGGGTACTCCAGCTTGATGCTTGGGACAATTTGCTTGAAAAATTGTTTTCCAACCTTTTACTCTAGATAGTGTCTGTCCTTATCACTGAAGTGCGTTTCTTCCCCCTCAGGGGAATAATCACCCACCCAGGTCATAATCAATTTTTTAATTACGTATTTTCTTCATTTACATTTCCAGTGCTATCCCAAAAGTCCCCCATACCCTCCCACCCAACCACTCCCACTTCTTGGAACTGGCGTTCCCCTGTACTGAGGCATAAAAAGTTTGCAGGATCAATGAGCCTCTCTTTCCACTGATATTCTGATGGCCGACTAGGCCATCTTTTGATACATATGCAGCTAGAGTCAAGAGCTCCGGGGTACTGGTTAGTTCATAATGTTGTTCCACCTACAGGGTTGCAGATCTCTTTAGCTCCTTGGATACTTTCTCTAGCTCCTCCATTGGGGGCCCTGTGTTCCATCCAATAGCTGACTGTGAGCATCCACTTCTGTGTTTGCCAGGCCCCGGCATAGTCTCACAAGAGACAGCTATATCAGGGTCCTTTCAGCAAAATCTTGCTAGTGTATGCAATGGTGTCAGCGTTTGGAGGCTGATTATGGGATGGATCCCCGATTATGGCAGTCTCTAGATGGTCCATCCTTTCGGCTCAGCTCCAAACTTTGCCTCTGTAACTCCTCCCATGGGTGTTTTGTTCCCAATTCTAAGAAGGGGCAAAGTGTCCACACTTTGGTCTTTGTTCTTCTTGAGTTTCATGTGTTTAGCAAATTGTATCTTATATCTTGGGTATTCTAAGTTTCTTGGCTAATATCCATTTATCAGTGAGTACATATTGTGTGAGTTTTTTTTGTGATTGGCTTACCTCACTCAGGATGATGCCCTCCAGGTCCATCCATTTGCCTAAGAATTTCATAAATTCATTCTTTTTAATAGCTGAGTAGTACTCCATTGTGTAAATGTACCACATTTTCTGTATCCATTCCTCTGTTGAGGGGCATCTGGGTTCTTTCCAGCTTCTGGCTATTATAAATAAGGCTGCTATGAACATAGTGGAGCATGTGTCCTTCTTACCAGTTGGAACATCTTCTGGATATATGCCAAGTAGAGGTATTGTGGAATCCTCTGGTTGTACTATGTCCAATTTTCTGAGGAACCACCAGACTGATTTCCAGAGTGGTTGTACAAGCTTGCAGTCCCACCAACAATGGAGGAGTGTTCCTCTTTCTCTACATACTTGCCAGCATCTGCTGTCACCTGAATTTTTTATCTTAGCCATTCTGACTGGTTTGAGATGGAATCTCAGGGTTGTTTTGATTTGCATTTCCCTAATGATTAAGGATGCTGAACATTTTTTCAGGTGCTTCTCAGCCATTTGGTATTCCTCAGGTGAAAATTCTTTGTTTAGCTCTGAGCTCCATTTTTAACAGGGTTATTTGATTTTCTGGAGTCCACCTTCTTGGGTTCTTTATATATATTGGATATTAGTCCCCTATCTGATTTAGGATAGGTAAAGATCATTTCCCAATCTGTTGGTGGCCTTTTTGTCTTATTGACAGTGTCTTTTGCCTTATAGAAGCTTTGTAATTTTATGAGGTCCCATTTATCGATTCTCGATCTTACAGAACAAGCCATTGCTCTTCTATTCAGGAATTTTTCCCCTGTGCCCATATCTTCGAGGCTTTTTCTTGCATGCAGCAAAATGCTAAGTCCTGTTTATGTATCCAGTCTGTTAGTCTATGTCTTTTTATTGGGGAATTGAGTCCATTGACGTTAAGAGGTATTAAGGAAAAATGATTGTTACTTCCTGTTATTTTTGTTTGTTAGAGGTGTAATTATGTTTGTGTGGCTATCATCTTTTGGGTTTGTCGAAAGATTATTTTCTTCGTTTTCTCTCCTTTTGTTTGTGTTTTCCATCTATTATCCTTTGTAGGGCTGGATTTGTGGAAAGATATTGGGTAAATTATTTTTTGTCATGGAATATCTTGGTTTCTCCATCTATGGTAATTGAGAGTTTTCTAGGTATAATATTCTGGGCTGGCATTTGTGTTCTCTTAGTGTCTGTATGAGATCTACTCAGGATCTTTTGGCTTTCATAGTCTAAGGTGAGGTCTGGTGTAATTGTGATAGGTCTGCCTTTATATCTTACTTGATCTTTTTCTCTTACTGTTTTTAATATTCTTTCTTTGTTTAGTACATTTTGTGTTTTGATTATTATTTTACAGGAGCAATTTCTTTTTTTTTCCAGTCTATTTGGAGTTCTGTAGGCTTTTTGTATATTCATGGGCATCTCTGCCTTTAGGTTAGGGAAGTTTTCTTCTATAATTTTATTGAATATATTTACTGGCCCTTTAAGTTGCGAATCTTCACTCTTTTCTATACCTATTATCCTTAGGTTTGGTCTTTTTATTAAGTCCTGGATTTCCTGGATGTTTTTGGCTAGGAGCTTTTTCCATTTTGCATTTTCTTTGACTGTTGTGTCAATGTTTTCCATGGTATCTTCTGCCTCTGAGATTCTCTCTTCTATCTCTTTTATTTTGTTGGTGATGCTTGCATCTATCACTCCTGATCTCTTTCCTAGGTTTCCTAACTCCAGGGTTATCTCCCTTTGTGATTTTTTTCTATTGTTTCTATGTCCATTTTTAGATCTTGGATGAATTTGTTAATTTCCTTCACCTGTTTGATTGTGTTTTCCTGTAATTCTTGATTTTTGTGTTTCCTCTTTAAAGTCTTCTACCTGTTTACTTGTGTTCTCCTGTATCTGTTTAAGGAATTTATTTACATCCTTCTTAATGTTCTCTATCACCATCATGAGAAGTGATTTTTGATCTGAGTATTGCTTTTCTGGTGTAATAGTGGAACCAGGACTTGCTATGGTGGGAGAATTGGGTTCTGATGATGCCAAGTAACCTTGGTTTCTGTTGCTTATATTCTTGTGCTTGCTTTCTGCCATCTCTAGTGCTACCTGGACTAATTATATCTGACTGGAGCCTGTCCTTCCTGTGATCCTGGTTGTGTCAGAACTGCTCAGAGTCCAGCTGTCTCTGTGATCTTGTGATTCCAGGATCTTGTGATCTTGAGATCCTGGGTGTGTCAGAGTTCCTGGGAATCAAGCTGCCTCTGGGACCCTGAGATCCTGGTATGGCCAAACTCCTGGGATCCTGTTATCCTGTGATTCTGTGATCCTCGGCATGTTAGAGAGCCTGGAGTGGAGCTTCCTAAGGGTGGTGTGGGACTGGCTCTGGAGTTTGTGCCCAAGGTAAACTGGTGTAGAGCAGAAGGAACCTGAGTCACTGGTCAGGCGAGGTTCCTGTGTCCCTGGATCCCACTAGTCCCAGTTGCTTCTGGTGTTGTTGGAACAGATGCTGTGTCCTCCTCACCTTTGATTCTACAATCCTGGCATGTTAGAGCATCTGAGAATAGAGCTTCCTCTGGGTGTTGTGGGATTGTGTTTAAGGTGTATCTTAAATCACAAACCGTATACTAGGATGGGTTTCACACAGGATAAAAAATAAATTGATATACTGAAAGAAAACTTTTGAGAATTAATATATACCCTCAAAGTGCATAAGATTTGTTCTCATGAAAATCCATGTGACTTAAAGACAGAGATTCATAAATGCATAAATTTCCCTGCACATGCCTACAAAAGCAAAAGACAAAGGGTAAAATAATACAACGTACAGTGTGTGCATGGAAATAATCTTCCTAACAAATAGCTCTACAAAATATGAAAGCACCAAGTCATGAGAAAAGGGGCAAATGATATGAAAATAGAGATCACAGGAAGACAAAGGAAACTTTGATCTGTGAGAAGCATATTCGTAATCACAAAAAGAGAAATGCAAATTGAAAGTATATTGAAAGGTCACTCTTCTACCATAATGACAACTAGAAAAGGTTTTTAGGAATAGAGATGAATCTGCGAGAAAATGAATCTTCTTTGTTGCTAAATCAAAGGGTAAATCATAAATGTTTGGGAAATAGTGATCTGGTAATATGTGTAAAAAAACATGTGCAGACATGGGCACCCATTTCCCACAATTTATCTTTCCAATTCATGCTTATTGATGCAATAAGAATTAATCAAAGATTTTCATCTTAGCAGTTATGTTTTATAGCAGCAAACTATTGAAAACTACATAATCATGAGTAGGGAGCTTGATACTAATTTATAGCTTATATATACAATGAAATTGAATGTAGTAAGAATATCATATCCTGAGAACACTGATATAAGAAAAACACAAAATAAACATAATACATCCTATTTTAAAAACAAAGAGGATGAAAATGTGGGTATGTATTCAGGGACCAATGAACACAGGTAGAAAAGAGTTTTTCATTGTATTCATAATATTTACTAATTGTGAATAAAATGAATATATTATCTACTGAAAAGGAACATTTAATTTAACAAAGAACTCCTTTGCAATATTACAAATGTGCATTTATATAAATAAACACA
Organism: Mus musculus; assembly: GCF_000001635.26. NCBI lineage: Eukaryota > Metazoa > Chordata > Mammalia > Rodentia > Muridae > Mus > Mus musculus. Next base: position 141,548,060 of record NC_000086.7, on the reverse strand, counting down.
CACATCTCAGTACCACACTTTAAGCAACTATGCTAATTGGACAGTTTATTTTACAAATCTACATGTTCATAAAAAGGAATATACCAATGAAGAATAATCATCTATATAACTTTAAAAAGTAAATCTCCAATCACACAAAAGTACACTTTAAGCTGTAGAATGTAAAATGTTTAGAAAGCTGTTCCCACTTCCACTCTATAAATAATGAAAAGGAATTGTAGTAATACTCTCTAAACTTAATGTGCGAATGAACACATCTTCATAAACTATTATACTATTATTAAGAAGTCTCAGTTAATGCTAAATTATTTCAAAATAATTGTAATGTAACTTCTTTTAATAAACCACAAATATTTACTCTTAATATCCATGTTATGCAAGAAACTCTGGCCCTGTTCCCAGATAAACTCACATTTGAGAAACAGCTTTTTCTATGGTTCAAATTACATTCTATTCCAAAGCACTCATTTCCATAACATAGCTGAAAATTAATCAATTTGTGTTCCCACTTTATTTTCAGAATGTTGTTGCTTAAGTTCCAGTGTGCTGCGAAGTGGAAGAATTTAGTTGTTTTGCTGTATTATGCTCAGTTCATGATTTAGAAGTCTGCACTACTTCTTTGCCATTCCTGGGTGGCAAGGATTATACTGCCACTCTTACACTTGCTGTGTTATAGCACCTAGGAAATTCATTTGAATGGCCCATCTTTCAAAATTCTATGTAGTCAGTCATTTAGAGTGTTAGTGTTTCCTTAGTGTTCATATGAAGTTCTATTCAGTGCATTTAACCACAAGACTCATTTCCTGCTGAATCTGAAAAAAAAAAAAACTTCCTCCTCACAGTTGTACCCTCATTCTCACAACATCTACCCTCTGGTATAGCTAGCTTTATATTAAAACATCTCCAAGCATTTAATTTTCCTCCTTTCTTAGAAAGACTACCTGGTGATATCCATTTGATTTTCTTAATCCTCTAATGATATGGTACACCATCATTATATGAAATAATAAAGCTAGAGGGAAATGTTATTAAGTCAAGTTTTTTTTTTTTTTTTGCTTTTTGGGCAAGTGAATAGAGTTGGACCTTTCATACACCACTTTACCAGTCAATCTACCACAGACTGAAAAGGGCTCGGAGCCAAAAGAGCCATTAAAAACTGAAAGAAACTCTTCTTGGTCTCAAAATTCACTATTATCTTTTCCCATTCCCTATCTTATCGTACACATAAAGATGCTACTCTTATTCACAGAAAAATATATATGCATCAGACCTATGGTAATGATAATTGAACTTTAACACTTCCTAGTAGGTAGAGGAAAAATTATTCTAGAGACACTTATCTGAGATTCAAGCAATTGACCCTCCCCCATTCAATATCTGATTTAGGGTGATGCTAGAGTACATAGAGTTAGGAAGCTGATTCAAAGTGAGACTTCATAGCAGCCTCCATGAGATCATTATCCATGATATGGTGGAACCTTGTAGTGATACAGCTGTTTTGCAGTCACCTACACTTCTGTAGGAAATCCCTTATTCATGTTCAGTTGGCAAGTCCAGTAAATTCTTTGGTCAACACAATTTGGACTTTGGATAAATCATAAAATTGTCTGCCATTGGTGTTCATAGGGGGTGGGTGAGAAGATGTTTATTTGCATCTCCCCAGGACAAGTTTAAAGTAGAAAGAATTCCAAAAACCATATATAACAAACGACATCCTGAAAAATACCTGACTATGACAATAATATCCAAATTGAAGCATTAGAAACACTAAGGTGAAGAGACACTTTTTCTGAATAAGTCTAGTTACCACCATTCATCAAAGAAATCTCTCATTATGGCAAATGAAGAACATCATAAAACAACAACAACAGCAAAACCACACACAACTGGACAAAAAAAAGAGATCAGTGTTTTGGGGGGAATCCAGCCTTGCATCAACATCTCTGCATCTATGACTCAGGAAACCATCACAGAAGAAGAGGTAGAAATCTTCTAACAGCAAGATTACCAAGAAGTCTGGAACAACAACAGTATCAATGCACATGTTAATATAAAAATGAGACAATTTTATGGGGTTCTGCTCCTAGACAAAGGACTATAGGTAATTAATCACTGCTTGAAGGAGGAAAAATGGGAAAGAAGGGATAAATGAATACAGAAAATAAGAGTTCCTTCAACTCTGTTTTTTGATTTAAGCACTATTTTCTCATTACGATTCAGTGGACTTTTAGTCGATTTGATAGCTTGTCTCAAATTTATGGTGGTTTAATTCCTCTGCTATTGTTGATTGGCTACTGAAACAAATACCTTTTGTCCCCGAGGTCCTGGAGGGCCTTCTGGACCTGGAAATCCTGGTAAACCTGGATGACCTTCTAAACCTGGAAACCCCCGTTCTCCCTGCAATTAAACAAGAATGTAAAGTCATTTGTGAACTTTTAAGCACAGACACAGTTGTGTTTCGAACGTTCAAACGACTGTCAGATGAAAGTAACATAATATAGTGATACGTTTTGTCCACAGTATCTAATAACATGGACAAGTCTGTAAAATGTGAGAAGAAAAAATCCAAATCATCCCAAATATATATCATATATAGTTAATTATAACCTCTTTGCTACTTGTAGAATTAGATAATATATCAGAGATAAAGTGAGAATATAATAACTGCTTTAACCTCATTCGATAATAAAGAAGGCAAGCAGGTATATTAAGAATTTCACAATTTTCAAATTTTAAGAGCTAGATTATCTCACATTATTGAATGGTCTGTTACTAGCAGAACTAGGATTAAAACTCTGACTACAAGTTCCACTCAGAAAGAAAAGTAAAAAGAAAAAAGAACCTAGTCCTTGTATATTTCCCAAAGTACAAAATAGCTAAATTTTGGGTTTTCAGCTGGCATTTAGAGCATACCCCTGTCAAATGTCTAGAGTATGCTATGTGTATTTTCAAAGCAAAAGTACTATCTGACCAAAGACTGAAGATAGAGGATGCTGCCCAGTGGAGTAGCTAGGCAGGTAAAGCCTGACTGAGTTCAATTCTCAGGAACCACAGAGTAGAAGAAGAGAATTGACTTCTGCACTCAGACACTGTGACATATACATATACAAACACATGCATGTGTGTGCACACACACACAGAGACAAACATGTACATGTATGCACACACAGAGACACACATACACAGAGAGATGTACATTAAAGTAATTAATGTAAAAATAATTTTAAAAATTGTTATGTGCTTTTAATTGCAATAAAATTACGTCATCTCTCCCCTTCCCTTTGCCCCCCCTTCCCCTCCCAGGCACCCACCTTTCACACAAATTGATAGCCTTTTTTTCTTTAATCATTTTTGTTATATACATACATGTATGTATACATATGTACCAGTAAAAATTGTAGAAGAAAATAGAGGATGCTAAAAGCTTAATTATGTTGATATCAATAAAATGTTATAATTTTTAATGGTATATCCTGAAATTCCCTCCCATTATCACAGAACTAGAGACAGAAAAGTAGATGCTATACAGTAGCAGAAAAGAACAAGAAGAACAATCTTGAGAATTTCAAAGGTAGAATGTTTGCTAAAGTAAAAGAAATATAGCTTTCCTGTGCAAGAATGGACTAAAAGTATGGTTTTCTACCTAATTTCTTTAAATGAACAGGAAGAAAAGCTAACACTAGTGATGTGCCTAGATTTGCTTCAGAGGTACTCATATAATCCGTTTAAACCACTATCAGTTTGTGCTGTAATTTTCACACATTTATAGACTGAATGAGAAGTGGTTGCCTATTTCTGAAAGACAAACTTAAAAACAAACCACCGACTTATCCTGCTTGCCCATGTTTGAATTAAAAAAATGATTTGTGAAATACATTATTCTCTTTTTGCTATCTTTTAAATATAAGTATTACTTAGATTCTTTTATTGCCTTCTCTTTTTCCCTGGACAATTGAAAATAGTAATGGTAAGTTCTTATTAGCAACTTTCTTAAGCATTTCCCCAAACACTTAAAACTCGAAAGACTGTAAAAATAGCCCACGTGTGTTGAATGTTTTTCTGTTTTCCAGACTGTTTAACCTCCTTCAGGGTTTTGTTTTATCTTACTTTTTTCTCCCCATTTTAAGACAAAGTAAAATTATTATTTTCATTTTATGTGTGAAAAGTCATGAGAGAGAAGTTTTATAATTTTCCTAAGTGTAAACTTGATACATAGAACACAGCTCATCTGTCTCAGTCAGAAGTTTATGTTAACCTGGACACCACCATCTCCTTCGCCTCTACATGGAAACAGTCATGGCTTTTTCAATGTTGTATTTTTAGTGTCCAATAGAACAAATATTCAATAGAAACCCATTTATATTATTCCTCCTCCTATGGGACTGCAAACCCCTTCAGCTCCTTGGGCATTTTCTCTAGCTCCAATATGAACTAATCAGTACCCCCAGAGCTCCCTCGGACTAAACCACCAGTCAAAGAAACCACACAGAGGGACTCATGGCTCTAGCTGCATATGTAGCCGAGGATGGCCTAGTTGGTCATCAATGAGAGGAGAGGCCCTTGGTCCTGTGAAGGTTCTATGACCCGGTATAAGGGAATGCCTGGGCCAGGAAGCAGGAGTGGATGGGTTGGGGAGCAGGGGAAGGGGGAAAGGGATAGGGTATTTTCGGAGGGGAAACTAAGAAAGGGGATAACATTTGAAATGTAAATAAAGAAAATATCTAATAAAATAAACAAAAAATCCATTTATAAATGACATCCTTATTTTCTAGTGAGTGCTTTTACTTAAACCCAGAATAAAGGCAATATTTCAGGTTTTGATAAATTATCCAAAGAAAAACTATCTCATGATAAGTCTAGTTTATTTATTGTGTGGTGATAGATATCAAATCTACAGTCCCAGATATAATACAAAGCCAAGTATTCTACCCTTGGGCACATCCCAGCTCACCAGTTTAAAGAAGATTAATCTACTGATTACCTAAGATCTGGAGTTTAAAAGTACTTTAAGATAGCACCCCTTTCAAGAAGAGCTGTTTATAATAAACAATAAAAGTGTTTCCTGAAAATGAGCATAAAAATAGTTGTTTGTTCGTTTCTTGAGTGTCTCATGTAAGTTGGCCTTGAACTTCTAGTCATCTTGCTTATGCTGCCTGAGTGCTAGTATGCCAGTTGTATATTACTCCAGGAAGCATGAGAATAGTACTTCAAGAAGGATAATGTAGAACTGTCAAGAAACACAATTGTGTGTGGACATAGGAAAAAATTAAGACAAAGTGTTATATTGGTAACTAGTTATAAATTATTTTCAGTTAGAATGTTGCAAATTGTGCAAGTTCAAGGCTAAGTTCTTAGTGAAGAAATTAAAACAATAATATATTGTTCTGTATAATTCTTATTTTCTCTTTATAATTCTGTACCACAATGAGACAGTTGCCACACTATAATTAGAAGAATTTTAGCTACTGTCAAAATGAAGCTATATAGATCTGAGACTTCAGCTTGTAAAAGAGCCACGTGGAGAGTTTGTCAAAATCAATTATTTTCCACCATGACCAGAACGAGATGGGTAACTTACAGTTGTGGAGCCTGGAAATCTGCATTTGTCAGCAGCTCCAAGCCAACAGTTTGCTATCATACTCCTTGGATAAACTGCTTTTTATTTTTCAAATTTCAAGTTTCTTTTTCATGTATTTGCCAGTGATCTGTGGTTACTACATGTTTATCAATTTTGAACAGGTTTTCCTTTTAAATTAATAAATATATTAACTTTATCTGCTTCAAGTTCCAAAATGTAGCATCTGTATTGTTTTAATAATTTTCTGTGATTTGTCTTTTTTTAAAATTATTGGTTGTGTTTACTTGGTAAGCTTTAATTGCATACTGTAGAAAGAGATACTAGATTCTCTTATTTTCTTCTAAAGAGCATTTTTTTTTTGTATGAAGTAGTTCGTGACTGATTGATTAAATGGAGTTTTATCCGTTCACCAAACAATGGTTAATCTATACTTAGTTATTTTAAGCCTCTACTCTTCTTTTTATTAGATTCTGTGACTTTCCCTCAATACATATAAAATCAAAACTTAACCAAGAATTTGAATGGAATCTTCAACTTTATTTTTTGTCCTCCACTCTGTGCTGTCTTATATTCATTCCAACATGCCTTCCTTCTTTTCCAGGCACTCTGGAGTCTTGAACCATTTTCTGTAGGTCATTGTGACCATAACTATGACTCTTGGTAAGAATTTACCCATCCATCATCTTGCAGACTGAGAAGTATAAGCAATAATATCTACATACATGTAAATTCTCCATGTGTGCTTCCTTTCTTTAAAAGACATTCCCTTCCACTTTCTTTCCTCCTTTGTGATCTCAAATGAAACCTCTTTAATACTTTAACACTACAGAAAGCATTCTTGTTGCAAAGATATTCCCCTAAAAATGTTACTCACACAAGTGTTATCTAGACTACTATTCAAGAACTCTTAAGAGATGTTCTGTTAGGGGATTGTCTTAGTCAGGGTTTCTATTCCTGGACAAAACATCATGACCAAGAAGCAAGTTGGGGAGGAAAGGGTTTATTCGGCTTACACTTCCACACTGCTGTTCATCACCAAGGAAGTCAGGACTGGAACTCAAGCATGTCAGAAAGCAGGAGCTGATGCAGAGGCCATGGAAGGATGTTTCTTACTGGCTTGCTTCCCCTGGCTTGCTCAGCCTCCTCTTATAGTACTCAAGACTACCTAACCAGTACCCCCCGGAGCTCGTGTCTCTAGCTGCATATGTATCAGAAGATAGCCTAGTTGGCCATCAGTGGAAAGAGAGGCCCATTGATCCTGCAAACTTTATATGCCTCAGTACAGGGGAACGCCAGGGCCAAGAAGTGGGAGTGAGTGGGTAGGGGAGTGGAGGGGAGGAGGGTATGGGGCACTTTTGGGATAGCATTGGAAATGTAAATGAAGAAAATACCTAATTAAAAAAAGAAATTAAAAAAAAGAAACAAAATCAAAACAACAACAAAAAAAGGACTACCAGTCCAGGGATCGTCCCACCCACAAGGGGCCTTTCCCACCTGATCACTAATTGAGAAAATGCCTTAGAGTTGGATCTTGTGGTGGCATCTCCCCAACTGAAGATCCTTTCTCTGTTTGATAACTCCAGCCTGTGTCAAGTTGACACAAATTAGCCAGTACAGGGGTACTGTGTTACATGACAGAATGGAACTTGTAAATAAGATCACAGCATACAATGAATACATAACATAAATTGATGAAATTGTTGACACCAGGACTTTTTAGCATCTTTTACTGCACGAATGAATACTTCTATATCTAACTGGAATATTCACTAAAGATATGATCCATAACTTCATATATAGTTATTAATAGTTGTTTATTCATTAAAAATATTTATTGAGTTAAAAAGAGGAAAGAGTAATGTAAGATCCCTTTCTCATAATTCTCCTGTCTATAATTCATGATCTTGTTTGAAATTCTTAATTTGATGTCAGTTACTGACACACAGACAAATAAGGCACTGGAAGATAAAAGCCATCAAGTTAAATGTCATCTGAGGTGTATTTTGTCTAGACCAAGAGCTAGAAATTTATTATTATTATTATTATTATTATTATTGTTATTAAAATTCCTGTAAGGCTGGAGATGATGGCTCACACTTTGAATCTCAGTACTTGGGAGACAGAGGCAGGTTGTTCTGTGTAAGCTCAAGGTCTACATAGTGAGCTCAAAGCCAGCCAGGGTTACAAAGAAGACCCTATCTAAAACAAGACAGAAGAAAATGATTTATTTGTAAAGTAATAGATGTTTCGAGAGGACTTTTATCCATAATTAATTTTGTTCATTCTCCCCAATCTCTGCTTCCCATTCCCTGCCCATTTCCTTGTCCTTTCCCTAGGTGCATCCTAAGAATTCTCAGTAGTTTCTGAGGCTTTATTGTCCTTTTGTGTTTTTTTTAATTATGTATTTTACTCATTTACATTTCCAATGCTATCCCAAAAGTCCTCCATACCCTCCCACCCACTCCCCTACTCACCCATTCCCACTTTTTGGCCCTGGCGCTCCCCTGTACTGAGGCATATAAAGTTTGCAAGTCCAATGGGCCTCTCTTTCCAGTGATGGCCGACTAGGCCATCTTCTGATACATATGCAGCTAGAGACATGAGCTCTGGGGGGTACTGGTTAGTTCATAATGTTGTTCCACCTATAGGGTTGCAGACCCCTTTAGCTCCTTGGGTACTTTCTCTAGCTCCTCCATTGGGGGCCCTGTGTTCCATCCATTAGCTGAATGTGAGCATCCACTTCTGTGTTTGCTAGGCCCCAGCATAGTCTCACAAGAGACAGCTATATCATGGTACTTTCAGCAAAATCTTACTAGCGTATGCAACGGTGTCTGTGTTTGGAGGCTGATTATGGGATGGACCCCCGATTATGGCAGTCTCTAGATGGTCCATCCTTTCGGCTCAGCTCCAAACTTTGCCTCTGTAACTCCTCCCATGGGTGTTTTGTTCCCAATTCTAAGAAGGGGCAAAGTGTCCACACTTTGGTCTTCGTTCTTCTTGAGTTTCATGTGTTTTGCAAATTGTAACTTATATATTGGGTATTCTAAGTTTTTGGGATAATATCTACTTATCAGTGAGTACATATCATTTGAGTTCTTTTGTAATTGGGTTACCTCACTCAGGATAATGCCCTCCAGGTCCAACCCTTTGCCTAGGAATTTCATAAATTCATTCTTTTTTAATAGCTGAGTAGTACTCCATTGTGTAAATGTACCACATTTTTTGTATCCATTCCTCTGTTGAGGGGCATCTGGGTTCTTTCCAGCTTCTGGCTATTATAAATAAGGCTGCTATGAACATAGTAGAGCATGTGTCCTTCTTACCGGTTGGAACATCTTCTGGATATATGCCCAGTAGAGGTATTGTGGGATCCTCCGGTAGTACCATGTCCAATTTTCTGAGAACCCCCCCTAGGAATGTGGCACAGTTGTAGACTGCTTGCTTAGATTTTGCAAAGCCCTGGATCCAATCCCCAACAGAAAATAAAATGTAACCGAACTTATGTTTACTAAACCTAAAATATTTATGATATCATGTTTCATCGAGATGTTTGCTGATCCTGACACAGTCTCATCTATGTAAGTTCCCACTCTAAATTAAGCAATGCAGTAGAATCTATTTTATTTATTTGGACACTGATAGAAGCATAATTTGTACAATTAATTTACAAATAGTATTTGATATATCTATTTTTTTTACTCAGAACTTACCTTTTCTCCTTTTATACCACTGCAGTCACATTTTGATCCAGAAGAACACCCATGGCAGGCCTATAGGAAATAAAGGGGAAAATCATTAAATACAAACTTAACAGCAACTCTCCAACTTAAAAATCAACTTAAGGCAGTAATTCACACTTGCAAAATCAATATAAGAAAACTATGAAAGGATGCATGCAACCAACAATGGCTTTTTATATTCAATATCTTGTTATATGTATTTCTTTCAATTTCTCACAATGAGCAAATAAAAGCTTATAATTCTAAACTAATAAGTATCTCTTCATTTTTACATTTATTTATTCTGTGTGTGTGTGCTCATGCATGTGTGTGTGTGTGTGTGTGTGTGTGTGTGTTGCACACATGCTGTAGAATATGTGTGGTATTTGGAAAACAACATGAAGCAATAAAAATCAAGTTGCTGGGTTTTGTAGACATCTCCTTTACATGCTGAGAAATACCTTTTTGCTTTTGTTTTCTTAAGACAAGAGTGTCTCTACTATCCAGTTTCTGGCCATCCAGGAACTCAGTATGGAGTTGCACTCACAGAGATGCCCCTGCCCCTGCCCCTGCCCCTGCCCCTGCCCCTGCCCCTGCCCCTGCCCCTGCCCATGCCCATGCCCATGCCCCTGGAGTGCTGGGACTAAAGGTGTGTGCCACCATGTCCAGCTAAGAAATAACATTTTAAAGATGCTAAACTGAAAAGAGAATTCATAAGACGTTCTCGTTCATATGCTTTGCCACTTGTCCAGGTTGTAAGAACACCTTTTTTCCCCTTCTTCTTCTTCTTCTTCTTCTTCTTCTTCTTCTTCTTCTTCTTCTTCTTCTTCTTCTTCTTCTTCTTCTTCTTCTTCTCCTTCTCCTTCTCCTTCTCCTTCTCCTTCTCCTTCTCCTTCTCCTTCTCCTTCTCCTTCTCCTTCTCCTTCTCCTCCTTCTCTCCTCCTCCTCCTCCTCCTCCTCCTCCTCCTCTCTCCTTCTCCTCCTCCTCCTCCTCTCTCCTCCTCCTCTCTCCTTCTCCTTCTCCTCCTCCACCTCCTCCTCTTCCTTCTTCTTCTTCTTCTTCTTCTTCTTCTTCTTCTTCTTCTTCTTCTTCTTCTTCTTCTTCTTCTTCTTCTTCCATTTGTAATGAATCACTTCGCAGTCTGTAGCAGCACATGACCATGGAAACTAGCCAAGAATAACTGCCACTTGATGTCAGCTTACTTCTCAGCATTCACAAGTGGATCATAAAGCATCTAATACTGTATTTTATCTCCCTTTTCCCTATGTGCCTGCTCTTTCATCACTAATAGCTCAATTCTTAACCATTCCAAGCTTCAGGCTAGAGGCTCTGAATTCAACCACACTAGGGAATAATGTTCTGGAGCCAGAAAAGTATCATTCTCTACTATAAAAACACATAGAGACTGGGAAGATAGTAAGGGACATTCTAATCCCCAAAACATACACTACTATAGAGCTGGAATGCTTAGGACAAAACAACCCAAGAGGAATTAGAATAACATATGCAAACAACACAGCATTTATGCACAACAAACCTGAACACATTTTGTCAAACTGGCTTCTGAAAGTTTTGTACAAGGAAAATATAAAACTCTGTTAATCATTGTTTCATCTTTAGCACCTGTAGTTTACCATGTAAGCTAGCCTCCTATCTTGTCTTCCTCTAGTTATTACTGGAGAATCTCCCTAAATATTATTTAACTTCAGCTCAAACTAGATGCCACCATCTTGTTGAAACCTGTTTTCCTGGTTATAAAGGAGTGTGTTCCAGTAAAAGCACAATCTGACACTTCAGCTTAAAGTCTGTTATTGTGTTGGATATGTTTTTTTTATATACTTGACACATGCTAGAGTCATTTGGAAAGGAAGACTCAGTTGAGAAAATGACCCCTGTGGGGCATTCTCCCCCAAAGTGATTTATTTGGGAGGGCCCAGCCCACTGTGAGAAATGTCATGTCTGGGCAGGTAGTCATGAGTTGTATAAGAAAGCAAGCTGAGCAAGCCAGAAGAACAAACTAATAAGCATCACTCCTCCATGACCTCTATTTCAGTTCCTGCCTCCAGGTTCCTGCCTTGACTTGCTGCCTGGACTTTTCTCAGTAACGGGCTGATTGACAGTGATTGGGGCATGAAAGCAAAACAACCCCTCTCCTCTCCAATTTGCTTTTGGTAATGGACTTTAGCACAATAATAGGAAGCAAACTAGATAGTTATGCAGTCGTAACTAGTACACATTAGGGACATAGATTTTATTGTTTTCAGTATTACATGTTTAACTACATTCTAGGTTTGTTGACACACAGTCATTCATCAAATGAGAAGGGTTATTATTGAAGGCAAGAAGACTTGTTAGGCACAAGATAAAAATATAAATAAACTCATATAAAATACTCAGTTTAGGAACAGAGGTCAACTTAAAATATGTAATTCTGGCATATGCAAAGATGAGTTATTGGTTCTAAACTATGAATTTACAAAATTTAGAAGCCACACATTCACTAATTCGACAGCTAGGGTTATAAAGAGAAACCCTGTCTCAAAAAACAAAAACAAAAACAAAACAACAAAAAAGAATAGTCAACAGTCATAATATCTGAATTAAATTGTACATATTGTGAACACTCAATTACAGAAATTAATTGAAGAACAAAGGGTAATTATTATTTACAATGGATAATAATGTAACAATATTTGACATTGGTAAGTGTATCTACATTTTAATTAAGAAGATATGCAGAGGAGATTTTGTTATAAATTAAAAATAACATCCTTTGCATTTTCAGACATTTATAATAAATTTTCCTCTGAAAAGGGATTACCATTCCGAATATAGTGCAAAGACGACTAATAGAATTTTATTAATACAATTAAAAATAATATGAACTCCCATCACACATGTATTTGCACTTCTCAATATCTAACAATAACCCCTAAATCTTAAAAATAAAATGTATAAACAAATAACACATTTTATATACTTGTAGCATTCCTTATATCCAATGTTTCTCAAAATTAATCTTTCATCATATCAAAGTTCATTATGAACAAACGTGAAGTATACTTTAGAGAGAAAAACCCCTAAAAGTATTTAAGAATATAGGGATAGATAGATGCCTCACTGGTTAAGACCACTGGCTGCCCTTCCAGAGGACCCATATTCAATTCCCAAACCCCACATGGCAATTCACAACTGTCTGCAACTCCATTTCCTGGAGTCACAATAATGGACATAAAATAAAATTAAATATTCATTATTTAAGAATTATAAAAATTTTGATTGAATTTAATTTAAAATTTTAAGTTATAATCTGTTTATGCCAGATAGGTTATTTTTTTAAATAAGATTGTGTTATTCATTTTTGGGGCGGGGGAAGAGGGCGGGGACACACCAAAAAAGCCAAGTCATTGTAACACACCAACCATTAGATGGCACTTTTCATGAAGTTATTAATGAGTAGCCGTAAGAGGTGGTCCTAAGTATATATCTCATTAGATGGAACAGCTTTTAATTTTTAGGCAGCATCTACTCATATTGACAAAATATCTAGTAAGCACAAAGCACAATAGTGAATCTATGAGTGATATAAAAACTATGCAGACCTGGGTGCTTGCTGATCCAGCTGTAAACAAATGAAAATGAAATTTAAATTAAGTGGAATAATGCTATAGCAGTAATTAAAATAAAAACTAATAACATACAAGAAATATATCTTGATCTTTCTGTAGCAACTGATTCATTATGAGATCATGGATATGTTGTCTATACACTCTAGGGTTTGTTTCTCATTTATGACAGATAGGGATAATATGATCTCCCGTGGTAGATTAAGCTTTAACTAGAGTTCTATAGGATTTACCAAGTAAAAGAAAATGACTGGTATCAATGATTATTATAGTTAAGAAAGACAATTCCCTTGAGTCTAAAAATTATTCATAGCACTCGAAAGAATAGGCAGAAAAGATTTCTAAAGGAAAAAAAATAACTACTACACCAAGCCATACAGTTAAAGACAAATTTAGATGAGACCAATAGTGAGATAAAATAAATATTATGTATCTCAGTTGAAAAGAATTCCTAAGTCTACATGAAAAGTACAATCAACAAGTCGTGTTTATTGGCTTCTTTCTGAGGCAGAGTTATGTCTCAGACTAACATGTAACTTGTACAACTCTTGCTTCTGTCTCTCAAGACCTAGTTTGATTGCTTCAGTATTATGGGGGAAAGTTTATTTCTACAAAATCATAGAAGTTTGTTAATGCATGATAATTATGAATCTGTAGATTTTTTTCTTTTTTATCCTGAGAGAAAATATAGAAAAAATTAAAGAAAAATGAACAAAGTGTATATTATACCACATTAAAACATAGCTTAAAACTATAATAATTAAAGCAGTATGGAACTGCTCAAAAATTTATTGCTCGAAATAATTAATTACTTAGTAGGTATAGGATAAGTATAGAAATAATTTTAGAAGTTAAAATGTGAAAATAAAACTGATCAGAATATTGCTTGAAGTATTTTGGGCATTGTCATCTTTTGTAAATTGAAATATGTGTTTATACATAATGAAGCATCTTAAAAGTACACAAGTGTAAATGAAGTACCTTTCTTTATACCTTCAACACCCTCCCAAGCAGTGCTGCTGACTGGGAGCCAGGTGTCCAAATATTAGAGCCTCTGAGAGTCACTCTTCACTCAAACCATAATTTTTAAACATTAGAAAAAGAGAAACTGAGATTGTTTACTCACATCTTAATATCTGGAAAATGGAAATGAAGAAAATATCTAATAAAAAATAAATTTTAAAAAAAGAACCTCAGATGACATAGAACATATGACATTAGTCTTTCTAGCTTTGTGTCATCTCATTTAGTACAGTCTTTTCTAATTCTATCTATTTATGGGAAAATTGTAATTTCACTTTATTCATTAACAACTGAATAGTGTTTCACAGTGCAAATATACTATATTTTCATTAGCCATTCTTTGGGTGAAGGGTACTTTAGGTGGTTTTTATTTTCTAGATACTTTGAATAGAGCAGAAATAAACATGGCCTAACTATTATCTGTGGAATGAGATGTTGAGTCATTTGACCACATGCCAAGGAGTGGTATGCCTGAGTCATAGGATAGATTTATTTTTAGCTTTTTGAGAATTGTCCACATTGAGTTCAAGTGGCTAAACCAGTTCTCAACACCACCAACACTATTTGTTGGTAGTTGTTTTGTTGATCTTTGCCATTCTGACTTGGGTAAGAGAAAAATCTCAAAGTTCATTTGACAAACATTTTCCCAGTGGTTAGGTACAATGAACATTTTAAAGCTGTTTATTTGCCATTTTTCTTTCTTCTTTTGAGATCCCTGTCTTTCCAGGTCCATCATTTGAAAGGGTCATTTGGGTTTGTCTGTTTGTTCATTTACACTCTTTGGTTTTTGTATATTCTGAATATTGAATCTCTGTCAGATGCACAGCTGGCAAGAGTCTCTCCCATTCTGTAGGCTTCCTTTTTCTCTCACTTTTTTTTATTAGATATTTTCTTTATTTAAATTTCAAATGTTATCCCCTTTCCTGGTTTCCCCTCCCCCCTCCCCCTGCTCCCCAACCCACCCATTCCTGCTTCCTGGCCCTGGCATTCCCCTATACTAGGGCCTAGAGCCTTCACAGGACCAAGGGCCTCTCCTCCCATTGATGACCTACTAGGCCATGCTCTGCCATATATGCAGCTGGAGCCATGAGTCCCACCATGTGTTTTCTTTGATTGGTGGTTTAGTCCCAGGGAGCTCTGGGCATACTGGTTGGTTCATATTGTTGTTCCTCTGGTTGATTGTTTCTTTAGCCACGCAGAAATTCCATTTGTCATTTGTTGGCTTTAAATTGTGGGTAAATGAAACCTTATTCAGAAAGTCCTTTCCTATGTGTATGTCATATACAGAAGCTTCTGTTTTCTTCAAGCTGTTTCACTGTTCCAGGTTCCACACTGTGGTCTGTTGATCCACTTGGAGTTAGCTTTGGAGTATGATGATAAATAAGGGTCTAATTTTATTCTGCATGTGGACATCCATGTTTTTTGAAGAGTACAACTTTATTTGTAATGTTTTAGATTGTAACTTAATTATTGCATTCCTCCCTCCCTCTTTCTCCTTCTGAACTGCTCCATATATTCCTCCCTACTCCCTTTATATTCAAGGACATCTAGTTTTCACATCACAATTTGTTGAAGATATTTTCTTTCCTCCAGGTTATATTTTTGGCATCTCTTTCAAATATAAAGTGGCTGAATATGAAGTACTTACATTTAGTTTTTCAATTTCTTTCTATTTGGTCTACATATCTTTTTTTTTTATTTTGATCAGGATTGTGTTGGCTATCCTTGGTCTTTTATGTCTCCTTGTGGATTTTAAAGTATTTTTTCTTAAAATGGGTAACATATTGAGAAGTTAAAATTATAAAAAGATGAAAAGGAAGCACTGAAGTCCATATTCCTGACATCTGTTTAATCAGTCCCTCTTTGAAAAATCACAAAAAGGGCCAGAGAGGTGGCTAGCAGTTAAGTATGCTTGCAGCTTTTGCAGAGAGGCAGTGTAGATGCCAGCACCCACGTCAAAAGCTCACAGCCACCTGTAAGTTCACCTGCAGGGAGATCTACAATCTCTTCTAGCCCCCATAGACACCCATGTGCACATGCCATTCAATCACACACTACAGATACACACACATGAATAAACATAATGCAAATCTGTTTAAAGACTTTAAAATTATCATAACAAAAATGTCAAAGATCATTCTGAGTGAATTAACCCAGACCCAGATAGACAAACTTGGTATGTACTCCTAAGCAGATATTTGTTGAAAATTGCATCACTCCACTGACACAAAGAATCTAAGTAACAAGGAGAGCTCAAGGAGGAACACTTGAATCTCACTGAAATGAGAAATAGAATAGACAACTTAGGTGAACAGAAGATTGGATGGGGTGGAGATAGGAACAGAAAGAAGCAGGTGAGGAGAGGACAGAGAGAGAGGGTACTGGAAGAAACAACTGGAATCCGGGAGGCATCTCTGGGAAGAGCTACAAACCTAGTGCAATAGAAACTCTCATGAATCTGTGATGGTGACCTTAGCTAAGAATTCTATCAGTGGGGAATATGAAGCCTAAATTGGTCATCTCCTGTAATCAGGCAAGACTTTGCATGTGGGGGGATTGGGCCACCAACACACCCACAAAACCTTCCACTTACAATTTTTCTGCCTACAAGATATGCAGGGTTAAAGTTGAAGGAGAAATTGAGGGCCCAACTTGAGACCCATGCATGAGAGAGAGCCTACCTCTCACACTATTAAAATCAGCCCCAACTTAGCTGTCATCTGAGAGGCTTCACCCAGCAGCTTTATGGAAACTGATGAAGAGACCAACAAACATTATGCAGAGCTTGGGAAATCTTGCAGAAGAGAGCTAAAAAGGATTGTAGGAGCCAGAGGGGTCAAAGACACCACATGAAAACACATAGAATCAACTAACCTGGAACCATAGGGGCTCACAGAGACCAAACTGTCAACCAGCGAGTTCTTAGGACTCTCTCTTAGGTCTTCTGCACATATGTGTAACTTGGTCTTCATGTGGGATTCCTAAAAGGAGCTGTCTCTGACTCTGTGCCCACATTTGGGACCCTTTGCATAATCCTGGACTGCCTCGTCTAGCTTTAATAAGAGAAGATGAACTTAGTCTTACTGCAACTTGATATGCCAAGACTGGTTAATATAAATAGGAGGCCTCCCCTTTTCTGAGGAGAAAGGGAAGATGAACAGATGAGGGCAAAGGCGTGAAGGGAGACTGCAGTGAGAGTATAAATTAAATTATTTTTTTAATTTGAAAATAATCAGAATTGAAAAGTGAAAATACTTAATAGGGTAAACACACATATCAATTATGAGGGTATATTTATATATCATTTATGAGAAATATGATTTATAAATATATAGTATTATATATTCATACATATATTGTATACACATACATACATACATACATACATATACATATGCATATATATAGCCCTCATAACATTATGAAGTCAAGTACTTCAATTTTAAAACAGGCAAGAAATGTGAATAATTATTTATTTTAAAGAGATGTATGCAGAAAGCATGTGCAAACATACTCAATGTTATTAGCCATGCATGAGGGAAATGAAAACCAAAAATATGATGAAATACAAATTCATACATACTAGCTCTTTCTAGTTTAAAAAGACAGAGAATATTAACATCACTGAGAATAGAACCCTCATACATCACTGGTAGAGTTGCAGAACAATATAGCCACTTTAGAGCAGTCTAGCACTTACTAAAACAATTAAACACATTGAGCAAACTATTCCATCCTTAGGCATATATCTAAGAAAATTAAAAATATGTCTGTAAAACCTCTTATGTATGTCTACATTACAAATTACAAAACATGATTACAAATAATATTCCAAATGTGAGAAAACATCCAGATATACATCAAGATGAACTAATTAAATAAACTGTAGTATATATATTCAATGAAATATCATTTGACAAAAAAGAGGAGGGAAGTATTGTTTCATGCTACCACATCCATAAGCTTTTGAAATATTGTATTAAGTAAAAAAAACCCACAAATACAAAATATTATGCTGGCATTCACTTACTGCTATTAAATGTTGAGAATATATTGAATTATATGAACAAGCAGACTGACAGTTGCTTGTGGCTGATGTCAATGGGAAGAAAAAGCTAAGGGATGTGGTTTTCTTAACATATGGATAAAAAAGGTCCAAAAATAATTTGGGGTATAGTTGTAAAATTCTATATACATATTCTATACAACTACTGAACATATGCTTTGAATAGACAAACTGAATACTGTGTAAATTATATATCAAAGATGCTATTTAAAATCCAAGTAAAGAAATAAAATATAGGAAGGTCATCTTGTCAACAACTAAAAAATATTAAGACATTTCTTTACTTGAAAACTTAGTGGGCTTACCCCAAGGTTATGAGATGTTTCTAAAAATATGAGACTTCTGAATAGGTCATAAGAATGTAGGCCCATATCCTGGGCTTCAATAAGCTCCCATTTCCTCAGGGTGATGCTAAACATGCAAAATGAACCTTATATAGGTTACATGGCTTGCTGTTGCTGAAGAGAAGTTGGGTATTCACAGAGCTTCCACATCTCATAATGGGTAGCAACTCTGTATTTCTTGAGATCATGTTTTTAGTACAGTGATAAGTCAACTTATCTGGCTTTTTCTTGCAAAGTACAATAGCTATCATAAGTTCTCAAGTCTTTTTTTTTTCCTAAAACATCCTTGAAAATAAAGTTTACTGAGAGGATAGCCCCTCACCTCTGAAGATGTACATTAGATGCCCATGGAATATTTTCTTCAAACATCATCTTGACATTTGGAATTTCAAGAAAATGAACAAAAGCAGGATATAAACAACTATAACAGACATGTGCCTTTAAAATTATTAATTTTATTAAGGGTGATATTTTATTAGGCTAATATAAGACAATTTGTGGTGAGGTTTTTAGGTATATGGTGTTTTACTGTCTGTAAATTACTTTTAAACAATCATTGCACACACATAGAAACACTAGGCAGCAAGAGACAGATGTGTAAAGCAAACACAGAAAAATACTGAGTCTAGATGAAGATATAATTGTTTTTATTACATATTCTTACTATGTTTGAAAATGCTAGTAAAATCTTAGGTAAGACCACTGAGGAAAATGTTGGAAACAAATATCCTTAGAATTTCAAAAAAGGAAGCAAATTTCAGAATGTATGATATGATGTTTATCAGAGACATCAAAAGCCTAAGATTACATAGAAAGGTTGAAATAAAAGAAGAAGCTAGGCACAATAATCACCAAAGAAAGCTGGTACCACTACATTAATTTTAGACAAAATGGATTTTAAGGCAAAACACATTACAAAAGATAAAACAAGGTCACTGCAATGAAAAAAGATTTGGTCACAAGAAAGATTCTGTTTAAAATACTTTAAATTATGCACACTAATAATATCTCCAAGATATATAAAGTAAAAACCAACAGATTGATAAAGGTACACAAATCTATGTAGTTGTTAAACAAACCTCTCATAACCAGTATAACACACAAACAAAAAACCTGTAAGGACATATGAATATTTGAACATGACTAACAAACTTATACTAATGGACATTGATGATATAATGAATGTACCCATTAAATGAAGAAGCCCAACTTATGAGTTAAATCCCAGATATTTATTAAAAGTGACCATATACTATAGTCTAAAGATCATATACAACATAATATTTCAGTATAATTCTATTGAACTTAAGGAAAGGATTCAAATCTAACCAAACAATGCCAGAAAACAGATACATAGGACTGAATATGAAGGATAAATATCAGACTGTTTTTTTAAATCAAGAAGTATATATGTAAATGTATATATGCATACTACATAATATGTGATGAAGTTTTATTTAACATAAGTACTAGCAATTTTTGAAATGAAAAGAAATTTTGGAAAAAAACCCACAAATGTCACACAGATTAAATGACCCTAGGGATAGAAAATTCAAAAGAATTTCATCAGAAAATAATTTAATAAAGTTGCTGAGTATACGTTAATATGTTGACACAAATTAGATTTTATAAGCCAGAAAATAACAAAGAGCCTGCTTACACAGACACTTTAGTATTTAGTCTTCTACTCTAAAAAGTGTAGGAAAAAAGTGAGGAAAATATATACACTATAGCACTTGTTGAAATAAAGATGGCTTAATAAATGCACTGCATGGATAAATGCAGTAGCTGGTAACTATATCAAAAGGCCTACAATTACAAGAAATAGCATATCAATAACATTCACATACTCAAAATATGAAAACACAACTTACTGATTTACCTGGAAATGGTATAATATTAGAAGAACAATGGAACATAGGTGTTGATAAAAATATTTGCACATTATTTTACTGATTGAGGAATTCTAATGTGATGACGAAGAGGACTGATGATTTTCAGTACAAGTTAAATTTTGGGGCCACAGGTACCCAATATCTATGTCATTCCAATATGTAATGGCTCTTCTTGTGTGTTTAAGACACTATTAGAAGACATTATTTTAGTTTAGTTTTATATTTTATTATGTGTATGTGGGTATTTGTCTCTATCTGTACCATGTGTGTGCCTGGTGCCTATGGAAGCCAGAAGAGGGAGTTGTATAGACCATGGTTGTAAGTTGCCATATGGATGCTGGGAACTGAACCTAGTTCCTGTAGAAGATCATCTTGAACATCACAGCACAACACAAAATCTCCACTGGAAGAACAACTGTTAAAGTGCTTGTTGAACTCATAGTTGAATAGTTTTGTACAACTTTGCATGATATCCTATCACAAGCCATAAACACATCACATCTCTTCATAATAAATGCTTACAATAAAAGTGTTAGAAGAGTTGTAATGGATTTTATAAATTAACTAATGTGCTCCTATCACTTTAAATGTGAGAAAATTCAGAGCCCATCAGTAACAGAGGCAGAGCCAGAATCACTCCCTTGACTTCTCCAATATTTCAAATTGATTCTCATTTGCTTACAAATTCTGAGCAAAAGCCAAGACATTTTGCCAGATTTTCTCTGAAGGGGAAACATTTTCTTCTCGCTATAATGGAAGTTTTCTTTAAAAATCAAATTATTGCTGAACACATTAATCAGTTGGAAAGCCTTTTAACCAAAACAGCACCTGCCAGTTGCTCCATATTCAGAGTTAAAAAATATTAAGTGGTTCTCTAAAATATTATAGAGAAGCAGGGGAGGCTGCTTACTGGGCACCCCTGTACAGATGTGAGGAACTGAGGTCAAAGCCTCACCACTTATCAGTGCAGTAGTGTGTATCTGACTTCCCAATGCTTCTTCAGCAAGATGGGAGCTAGAGACAGGAGAATTCCTCGAGGCTCACAAGGCCAGCTAGGCTGGTGTGTGCAGAATAGGAGAGAGAGGCAGGGGAAGGAGAGAGGGAGAGAGGGAGGGAGGGAGACAGAGACAGACAGAGAGATAGAAAGCAACACATTATATACACAAACTCGATAATGTGCACACATGTAAAATTAAAACTTGATGCCTACAAGTAATTCACAATCATAGCATATAACTTACTAATACTATTTGTTTTCTTTGTAATACTTTGAAATAGATTGTGATAATAGAAGAATAATGCATATTTCTCTCTGTGTTAGGAACTTGGTTGCTGTTGTGTATTCCATGGAGGAGTGGGTAGCATTGCAAACAGAAGGGAGGTTACAGAAGGATGGCAGACGCGGGATGACCATAAACTCACATTGATCAAAGTGAGCCCAAATATTTGACAACATCAATTAACAAATGATGGCATTTCTAGCATTTTCTCTGGAAAATTTACCAGTAACCTCACTACTAATACTGTAATCTTCTAAAACCACAGCTAAGTTTCTCTGATTACTTCCAGTAACCTTACATTTGGTGCAAGAAAGCTAAGTCTATGCCTTGCATCAGATAGGGGTTTTTTTTTTTCATTTTTTTTCCAAACTCTAAAATGATTTATTTTTAAATTTTATTTTCTTTATATAAGTACTTGCATGTATGTATATCCCATGCATGTGGTGCTAACATATACCAGAGGGAGCTGCTGATCTCTTGGAACTGTAGTTATAGGAAGTTGTAAGTTGCCTGATATGAGTGTGAGAAACTGAAGCTGGGTACTCACTGAGATATCTGTCCAGTCCTTAGGCAATATCTTTATTCATGAGTACTTCTAGATAGACCTTATGTGAAATGGCATTTCTAAAGTAATTGGGTTGGAAAAATTGATTTTCTATAAATATGAAAATTACCTTGTCTAATTTATATTCATCACTGCATCAAACTTAGGAGTGAAAGATTGGTCTTGGTTAGGGTAGTTTATATTTTGTCACTAATTTTTTAAAGACATTTCATAGAGCTTAGGCTAGCCTCGAATTTTCTGTGTACATGATAATAACTTTGAATTCCTGAACCTTCTGCCTTCACCTTCCAAGTAAAGGAATTATAGACATGCACCTTCACATCTGGCTTATTTTTGTATATTATAATCATAAGGTGCATTTTTAACAACTACTCTTCTGACTTAAGATAATATATATATATATATATATATATATAGAGAGAGAGAGAGAGAGAGAGAGAGAGAGAGATCTTATCACTCATGAAACTCTAGGTTCATTCTCCAGCCAAATTACAGTAGTAGTAAATTAAACTTAATAATTAAAAAAATGAAACTTAAATTCTAAAAATAAAAGAAGTTTGAAAAAGTCTCTTATGGGTTCTAAGGTTGTTTTACAGAGATTAAAATGGTGACTATCATCATATACTCCACATTAATTAATTTAGAACTGATTCAGGAAAGCTTCATATTTTAGTGACTATCTTCCAGTATTTTTAGCTTGGAATATGTCTAATGTAATTTAAAATTTTATTTGGAGAGGTGACTGGAGAGGTTTCTCAGTGGTTAACAACTTTTGTCCATGACCCAGTTTTGGGTCCCAGCACTCACAACCATCCATAACTACAGTCCTAGGGACTATAATACTCTTATCTGACTTCCATTGATGCCAGGTACACATATGGTGTACACACACACACACACACACACACACACACACACAGAGGCAAAGCACTCATACATATATAATAAAACACATAGAAATTAATTAATATTTTTTGATGATAGAATTTTGGCATAGAATTTGGCTGAACCTGGAACTCACTAATTTTTTCCACATTGCTGGCAAAGTCACAATCCTCCATTCTCAGTGTCCTCAGTACTGGGAGCTCAGATGTGTTAGGGAAGAGCTCTATCACAGAACTACATCACCAGTAGTTTTTGTTTACTACTGCAATGCTCTCCAGTTCATCCTAGAGAGTGCCAGCTTCTAGAGTAGCTGGGCTACATATGCTTGTGTTACAAACCCCAGGTATAAATTTATTTATTTTTAACTAATGTGTAAATCTTAGATTAATGGAGTAATATAATGGTCTGATGTGTTTATAGATTATTGTGATTGTTAATATTGATTATTAACTTAACAGGATCTAGAATCACCAAGGAGACAAACTTCTGGGTATGTCAGGAACATTATTCCACTGGCTAAGATCCTGGATGCATTAAAAAGCGTAAAGAAACCTATATGCTAGGATCTGTCTCTCTGCTTCCTTGCTGCTTTAAGAAGGAGTCTCTAAGAAACAGTCTGAAAAAGACCCCTAAAAGACTAAGCATTCCTCCAGTGACACTGTAACCTATTCTAAAATACCTAACACATTTGGGGCTACATGTGAGGTAGTTATAGCTTGTTAGATATAATTATGACTTGGTTATTGGAATTCAAGCATGAGATAAGGGATATGATTGTATGTCAAGTTAACAAGAGGTGGACTTGTAATGTTCAATTTTGGTTGTCAACTTAACTAAATCTGGAGTATACTCAGACCCAAGCTGCCAGGCATGCCCATAAGAGATTTTCTTAATTAGATTATGTGAGGCAAGAAGACCCCCCATTAAATCTGGGCCACACCTTCTAGTGGCAGCACACATAAAAAGAAATAAAAGAAGTAAGGTTTTGATTTTTGCTTGCCTGCCATTGTTTTCCCTGGCAAGTTTAAATCTTGTTCCTGGGGCACTCTTTGGCAGGCATGAGAATCTACTTAGTAGGGATTGAAATAGAGTGTGAAGACCAACAGATCTCTAGGAATATTGCAGGACTCTAACATCTGAATGGGACTGCTAAGACATCCAGTCCTATGTACTGAACAACTGCCGGATTCTTGGCATTTCTGACAGCTGTTGTTGGACTACTCAAACCATAGACTTATAAGTCCCATTCTAACTGAGAGATATTTAGTCTACCAGTTCTCTTCCTTTAGAGAACCATAAGACACCTGGCCTTGAAAAAGTACTAACATCATAGAAAAAAAAAAAGCAGCAAGCAAAAAGACCACAGAATCATGATTATAAGAAGAAAAACTTCAGAGTTGTGCAAAACATAAATATGTCTGAATGTCTCCTATGAAGCAATCAAATTCTGTGTTCTAAGTGCATTTAAGATCTAGTGAGTCCAAATCCAAGGTTCTATACCAGTGTTAAAATCCACTAACATGCTCTGGGCCTCCTTGTTGCCTATTTACAGGAAGAGAGAAAGGAGAAATTGTTTTTTCCCTTATGAATGGGCAAGAATATTTTTAATGGAATTGTTGGCTGATAATCTCAGCAACTGGTACTCATAGTCCAATGAATTAATGTGATCTTAAATTTTGCTATGCCATTCGTTCAGACAAGTGTTCTACACAAAATATCCTGATTTTGTGGTTTCTAAGAAGCAGAAATCACAGAAACACTGGTTTGACATATTCATCCAGTGCAAGAACGCTTCAATGCTGCTTGTTTCCTTTGTGGCCAAAAGGAAAAGGCAAGGTATTTTAAAGTATGTAACTGCATTACTAATTACAAAACACAACTATGAAGTATGGAAAATGTTATAACATGCTCACAAACCAATGCAAATACAAAAACCCACTTATATTCTTTATATATATATATATATATATATATATATGTATATATATATATATATATATATGTCCTATATAGGATCAATTCAGTAATTAGAAAACTAGCTATTTCCTATTAAAATTGACAGTACTTTGTCCATACTCATCAGTCATAGGGGACAAGTATTTCCAAAGAAAAATTTGTCTATATACTCTTCAAAATCTATTGTCATTTTATACAATTGTGATGAAAAAAATCCCATAGTTTTCATTATAAATGAGACCGGTGTGCACAGATGAGAAGGAGATGATTGGCAAATGAATATGAAAGATAGGGTTGTAGAGTTCCTTATAGGAAAAATGAATCAATAGGGAAACAACACCCTTCACAATAGTCACAGAAAATATAAAATAACTTGGTGTAACTCTTATCAAGCAAGTAAAACATCTGTATGACAAGAACTTTAAATCAATGAAAAAAAGAAATCTTAGAAGACCTCTGAGGATGGAAAGATATCCCATGCTCATTGATTGGTAGGATTAATATATTAAAAATGGTCATCCTACGAAAAACAATCTACAGATTCAATGCAATCCCCATCAATATTCCAACAGAGTTCTTTACAGACACGGAAAGAGCAATTCTCAATTTCATATGGAAAAAAAAACCTACGATAGCAAAACCAATCCATAATAAAAGAGGTTCTGGGAATCACCATTCCTGGCCTCAAGCTGTACTACAGAGCAATAGGATTAAAACAGTAACAACAA
The DNA here is from genome assembly GCF_000001635.26 of Mus musculus. NCBI lineage: Eukaryota > Metazoa > Chordata > Mammalia > Rodentia > Muridae > Mus > Mus musculus. The sequence continues at coordinate 141,522,394 of NC_000086.7, read as the reverse complement.
CAACAACAAACCCTCATGGTATTGGTACAGAAACAGACATGTTGATCAATGGAATAGAATTGAAGACCTAAAAATAAACCCACACACCTATGGACAATTGATTTTTGACAAAGAAGCCAAAAACATACAATAGAAAAATGATAGCATCTTCAATAAATCATGCTGGTCTAAGTGGCCATTTGTATGTAGAAAAATGAAAATAGATCCATATTTTTTCACCTTGCACAAAGCTCAAGTCCAAGTGGATCAAGGACCACCACATAAAACCAAATAGACTGAATGTAATAGAAAAGAAAGTGAGAAAGAGCCTTGAACTCACTGGCACATAACTCCAATGAATCAGGCTCTAAAATCATCAACTGATAAATGGGACCCCATGAAACTGAAAAGTTTCTGTAAGGCAAAAGACACAATTAACAGGCATAGTCAGCAACCTACAGATTGAGAAAAGCAATCTTCACTAACCTCACATCTGATATGTGGGGAGCGGGTGTGGCGGCAGTCCCAAAGGCGCCAGGGACTGCAGCTAAGTCATATGACTTGCACCTGACTTCCTCATATAAGACACAAACATCTTAAGTGCTGCGCAGGTGTACCAGGATACAGGTGAATCCAATTTGGTGGAGATTTGCCCCTGCTGCCCTGATTAGCTGAAGCCTCGTGACTGGCGAGGGGGCGTGGCCTGCGGTGCGTGGATGAGAGAGAGTATAAAAGGAGTGAGAGGCCCAGGGTTCGGGGGAGATATAAACAAGAAGAATCAGGACTGAATAAACTGCTGTTAGAAGGACTGGTGGTCGCGTCATTCTTGCTGGTCGAGAGCGGGCGCGACACTGATAGAGGGCTTATATCCAAAATACATAAAGAACTCAAGAAGCTAACCTTCAAAAAATCCAAATGACCCAATTTGAAAATGGGGTACAGAGTTAAAGAGAATTTATAACAGAAGAATCCTCAATGGCCGAGAAACACTTAAAAAAATGTTAAATGTCCTTAGACATCAGGTAAATGAAAATCAAAACAACTCTGAGATTCCACCTCACACCAGTCAGAATGCCTAAGATCAAAAATTCAAGAGCTAGCACATGTGGGCAAGACTATGGAGAAAAACACATCTCTATTGCTGGTAGGAATTCAAACTTGTAAAAATCACTTTGGGAATCAATTTGGCAGTTTCTCAGAAAACTTGGCATAGTTCTACCTGAAGACTCAGCTATATCACTTCTGGGCATATACTCAAATGAAATTCCACCATCCCACAAAGCCACTTGCTTAACTGTGTTCATAGCAGCTTTATTTGTAATGCCCAAGAACTAGAAACAACCTAGATGTCCCTGAACTCAATAATAGATAAAGAAAACGTGGTACATTTATACAATGTTATATTATTCAACTACAAAGATCATGAATTTTGCAGGTTAATTTATGGAACTTGAAAATATCATCTTAAGTGAGGTAACCCAGTCCCTAAAGGACACACACCATATGTACTCACTTATAAATTGATATTAGTCATAAAATACAGGATACCCATACTATACTCCACAGACCCAAAGAAGCTGGACAGGAGGGAGGGCACAAGAAAGGATGCTTGAGCCTCACTTGGAAGGGGGAATGGAATGGATGTGGAAGGCAGATGTAGGGAGGGAAGTGGGTAGGGAGGTGGTTGGGAGGAGAATGGGAGGTGGCAAGGAACATGGCTGTGTGGCTATGAGAATGAATGGAAATCTCCAAGAGGCTGGGATAGAGGTGGGGTACATCTCTAGGAAGAGACGGAGACCTGGGATTGGGAGGCATCCAAGAATCAATAGAGGAGCCCTTAGCTGTGCCTCATAGAATTAGGAATATGGAACCGGAAGAGCCTGCCTCCCGTGGCCAGGTGGGAACCCTGGTGACGAGATAGTTACCAAACCACCCACAAAACTTTCGACCCAAAATTTAACCTGTCTACAAGAAATTTAGGGATTGAGTATGGAACAGAGACTGGGGTTGCAGCCAATCAATAACCACCTCATCTGAGAACCACCCCATGGGCAAGCACCAACCTATGGGCAAGCACCAACCCATGGGCAAGCACCAACGTTATTGTCCTCTGAGAGGCCTGACCTGTCAAGTGACACAGACAGACATAAACCCACAGCCAAACAGCGGATAAAGCTTGTGGACTCTTATGGAAAAATAGGAGGAAGGATTGCAGCTCCTAAAGGGATAGGAACTCCACGGGAAGACCAACAGAATCAACTATCTTGTACCCCTGGGGCTCTCAGAGACTGAATCACCAACCAAAGGACATACACAGGCTGGAACTAGGCCTCCTGCACATATGTAGCAGATCTGCAGTGGGTCCTGAACAACTGGAACGGGGCTTTCCCAAAAGCTGTGGCCTGTATGTAAGATATGTTCTTCTAGCTCGGCTGATTTCTCTGGCCTCAGTGGGAGAGGAAGCACCTAGCCTTGCAGAGACTTGTTGTGCCAGGGTGGGGAGGAATATTCAAGGGAGCTACCACATGTTCAGAGAAGAAAGGGAAAGGAGTGTGGGAGGGGGGTGCAGGAGGGGGCAGTGAGTAGGATGTAAAGTGAATAAGTAAAACAAACAAACAAATAAATTTTAAAAACAAGGAACAATCCATCATGCGAACATGATAACTCAATGTGAAAGAAAATTTGCACACAGCTAAAGTAGAGCTAGATCAGAGAACCCAGACTAAATTTGATTTTAAAACTTGTAAAAACATGGAATTTGGAAATGAAGACAGGCAGAATCAAAATAAAGAATGCACAGGGAGGATCATAAACCTGAAAGAAACTAAAAATCAAAATTTAAAAGGAGTCAAATCTGGGAAAACTGCTAAGAAAAACAAAAAGAACAGAGACTTGGTTGACCCGGCATTTGAATAACATTTCTTGAAATTTATCCATAACAAAAAATGTGGCCTTCAGACGTTTGAGAACAAGAACCAGTTCCGTATCTAAGCATAGACAATGCAACAGCTCAAATATTCATAATTTTAGATTCTAATAAATTAAATGTCAAGCTATATGAACATTATTTATAAATGTTGCTGAAATGTTAGTAAATATGGAAAGTAATAAACAATAGAATACAACCAGAAAACATTTTGCTATTATTAAAAAGAGATGACTTACAAGGAATACAGAAACAACCAAACAACAAGGTTAATAAGATAATAGTATATCCGGAAAACAGAAATGCAGTGACTAGAATTCTCACCAAGCGCATACATGATATTTTTACATATGAAATAGTGAATGTGATGGTTTGTATATTCTTGGAACAGGTAGTGGCACCATTTAGAGGTGTGACCTGGTTGGAGTAGGTGTGTCACTGTGGGTGTGGGCTTAAGACTCTCACCCCAGTTGCCAGGAAGTCAGTCTTTCACTAGCAGCCTTTGGATGAAGACATAGAACTCTCAGCTCTGCCTGTGCCATGCCTGCCTGGATGCTGTCATGCTCCCGCCTTGGTGATAATGAACCTGTAAGCCAGCCCCAATTAAACGTTGGTTTTTTTTATGAGACTTGCCTTGGTCATGGTGTCTGTTCACAGCAGTAAAACCCTAACTAAGACAGTGAACAAAATTAAAATTCAGTCTGATATACTCCCTAACATCCTGTCCACGAACCATAAGGGAATCCTAAAATGTCTAAATTCCCTGGTTAGGTTTCTTAATATTATTCTATTCTCCAATTTTCTTCTATTGTCTACTCCTAGAGTTACGTGTAAAACTAGTGCAGTTATCCTGCATGCCTGAGACAATTTTTGAATCCCAGGCAATGTTAACCAAAGTTAGGTTCAAATTTACCAATAGTTATGCTCAATTATTAAAAATATGTCCTCAGTTGATAGTAATGACATTCAGGAAATTATAGTGGATAGGTTATTGAAGAAAGTACTCCAGGTGAATCATAATTCTTATCAGGAAACTAGAATTTATTATAATTTGTTAAAAGTTTGCTTTTCTTTATTAGATATTTTGCATGTTAACTTTAGGGTGGTCAAAATTTTGCCACAACAAACACTGGTTCTCAGCCTGTGGGTCACTTCCCTTTTGGAAGGTCACATAAGCCTTTCACAGGAGTTGCATATCAGAAACCCTGCCTATCAGATGTTTACATTGAAACTCACAACAGTAGAAAAATTACAGTTATGAAGTAGCCATGAAGATAGTGTTATGGTTGTGGTCACCACGACATGAGGAACTGTATTAGAAAGGTTGAGAGCCACTGCCTTAAAGGTATAGTGTGGCAATATCATAATGTTAACCAAAGAAAAGAAAAAGAAAAGGAAAATGAAGAAGAAGAAGAAGAAGAAGAAGAAGAAGAAGAAGAAGAAGAAGAAGAAGAAGAAGAAGAAGGAGAAGAAGAAGAAGAAGAAGAAGAAGAAGAAGAAGAAGAAGAAGAAGAAGAAGAAGAAGAAGAAGAAGAAGAAGAAGAAGAAAAAGAAAGAAAGAAAGAAAACAGAAGTGAGATGGCCTATGGCTAGTTTTAAATAAAACTGTCAAAACAATCAAGAGGGAAAAGATATTTCAAATGTTGCTAGAACAGCTGGATGCCCCTATGTACAAAATAAGATTCGGTCTTTACCTCATACCTAATTTGGAATAGACCAATGATTAAAAAACTATAACTGAAGCCCACAATGTTTAAATAAAAAATAAGCAAACTTCATGAACTAACATAGGGGGCTTTGGGGATAGCATTTGAAATGTAAATGAAGAAAATATCTAATAAACATTCTTATAATTTGGGCTTAAACCAAGTTAGATAAGACAAAGAACAGATATAAATAAAATATTAAATAAGATTTTATCAAAAATTCAAAATTGAATTCAACATATATCATCTTTAATATGCTGAGTAGGCATGTCAGATATAGGGAAAATATTTACTATGTATAAACTGACCAAAACAAACAAAACAAGTTGTATATCCAGGACTGAAGGCTGAGTAGGTAAAATTGTAGCACATTGTTTTTCATTTGTATTTCTCAGGTGGATAATGATACTGAGTATCTTTCATTTATATACTTGTATCTCTTCTTTTGAGAAATGCACCTTCCCATCATTTGCCTATCTTTAAATTGGATTGTTTTACTTCGTTAAAATTTGTAGATTCCTCATATGGTCCTAATACTTAAACTAGACAGGAGCATAATTAAAAGGTATAAAACAATATATTCAGCTGACACAGAAACAGAGATTGAGAGAGGAAGGATGGTAGAACACAGGTGACAGATATGAAGGGAAGGAAAGGCAATAATGGTAGAGGGCTTAGAGTGGGGAAAGGGATAGGAAGGTATGAAAGAGGAGGACATAGGGGAGAGGTAATTTGTAACCATAGGCTTTTCTACCCGCGCCCCAGTTCCTGAATAAGGACTCAGAGGCTTAATTTTATTTTTTTAAAATGCCTCGGCTGGTTCCCTTACTCTCAACTTATTAACCCATTTTATTCTTTTTAATTTTTTTTTATTCAACCCACATAGCTGAACTCAGGTTAGAATAAAATGGCTTATTCTACCCTGAGTTCAGCTGCGACTGGTTTCTTCTTCCCAGTTTCACATGGTCAATTTCCTCAGTGTCCAGGTGGTGAATCTTCCACCTCTTACTATCTTCCAGAGTTCCAATCTCTCTACCGGAACATCTCAAACCCGCCTTCCACTTTCTGCCTTTTGCTAATAGGTCATTGATAGATGGTACTTTCACACAGTACACAAGAGATTATCCATTTATCCATACAATAATTAGCACCAAGGATGTCTTTAAATGCCATATGGAAAACTCTTATTTTATAAGCTCCATACATATACATACATACATACATACATACATACATACATACACACACACATATAATGTGGATAAATTCACACACATATAAATTAAAATATGTGTACATAATAGAGTTTAATTGGAGTTATCAATTAAATAGCCCAGTTGCAGGTCTGGAAATGTTACCTTTGGACTATTGGCCAGAGGTGTCCCAAAGACTCTCAAGCTTTCTAAACTATTGCCATAACCCGTTGTTAGCCACTATAACTTGATGCTAAGACCATATTGCAGAAGTCATGAAGTTTGGTCACAGAACATGGGAAAATAAATTTGATACTGACCAGAAAGTTTCCTCCCCGGTTGCTAGATTTCATAGTAGTGGAAGGTACTGTGTAGGCTGCTGGGGAAAATAGTGAACCCTGTTAATTGCATTAACAACTGGTATAGCATGATATGTTCCAGGACAGCCAGGGCTATTCAGAGAAGATCTTCTCAAAACAAACAACAACAACAAAAAAAAAAAAAACTAAACATTGCCCCTTATTATTCCTTCATGATGGAAAATTCCAAACCAATCAAGTGTACTAGGCTTATACCTCAACAAAATAAAAGATATATACAACAAACCAACAAAAAAATCTCCATAATGAGTTAGGAAAAACTTAAAGGGACAACAAGCAGATGAAAGAGTCAGATGCAGATATTTACACTCAACCAATGGACAGAAGCAGCTGACCCTGTAGCTGAAATAGGAGAAAACTGGAAGAAGCTGAGGAGGAGGGTGACCCCATAAGAAGACCAGCAGTCTCAACTAACCTGGAATCCCAGGATCTTTCAGACACTGAGCCACCAACCAGGCAGCATACATCAGCAGTTATGAGGCCCTCAACACATATACACCAGAGGACTGCCAGGTGTGGACTCAGTCAGAGAAGATGCACCTAACCCTTGGGAACCCAGGGAGTGGGGAGTTCTGGTGGGGTGGGATAGGGGCAGTGGGGACATCCTCTTGGAGACCAGGGGAGGAGATTGGGGAACAGTTGGAAGGTAGACAGGGAGGGGAATAAAGTCTGAACTAAAGAACAAATAAATAAATATCTAGAACTAAGTGAGGATGTCTACTCTCATTACTGTTATTGCATATATAACTGGAAGTTTTATCCAGAGCAATTAAGCAAGAAAAAAGGAATTAGGATCATGCAAACATGAAGCAGAAAATCAAATTGTCCCTATTTATGCATAGTGTGATATATAAAACCTATTAATATATAAAATCTCTTAATATACAATTAAAATTGATAAATTCAGAAATTTGACAAAATTAAAGTCAAGAAACAAAAGTCAATAGGATTTTATGCACCAATAACAACATTTTAGGAAATTAGTACCATTCAAAGCAATACAAAATAAAATAATGAGAAATTAATTTACTAAGAACAGAAAAGACTAAAATGAAAATTACAAAACACTAACATAACAAACTGAAGACACATGCACACTATATAAAAGTATATTCATCACCAGAAGAATTTAAGCTGTTTATCATATCACAAATGACTTTGTAAGTTCAATACAATCAAAAAGACCTCGGATGGTCAAACAAATATGAAATAAAAAGATGAAAATTAGAAATACTACAGTATCTAATTTCAAGACACATCATATGAGCTGGGATATAAATTAATGGTAAGACATCAAACTAGTATGCCAGCTCCTAATGGTGGCTCTTGTCACTGAAAACAAAAAGATTATTGATAAAGTCACCAAAAATAGACTAGAGATGAAACATTCTCTTCAGCAGATGATGCCAGGAAGACTGGACCGTCAAATGAAGAAGAGCTATCTATAACACATATCTACCAACTGGCACCAAAAAATCAAATAAAAATTTATCATAACCTACAGGTTCTAACAGATTTCAACTTTAAACTAGGAAATTTTTGAAGCTTCACTCCCACAGGCTAAATTTCATAGTGCTGGAAGGGACTATGCATTCTGTAAGAGAAGAAATGTATTCATCAATACTACCTAACTGTGAACTTTGTGTGCTATAATGAAAACCTGTCTGATGTCATCAGTTCCTGGTATAACAGTAGCAAGAATATCATAGAAGTACCAAATCATTTTCTCATTAGATTCAAGGTCTGTTCCACAAGATAGAGGCCATAACAGATATAGTTATCAGAGTCACAGATATAGTTATCAGAGTCAAGAACCTATAGTTTGACAAATCATAAGCCCTGAAGCAGCACCTACAACTAGTACTCTGGTAATGAGACATAGTAATAAACCAACTAATAATGACTGGTTGCTGTACCCATAGCTAGGCATATATATGAAACCTCATCAGAAAAGCTTCTCTTTTAGGCAATAGATGGAAATTAACACAGAGACCCATAACTAGTCAAAGTAAAGAGAATAGGGAGACTGCAGAGTGCTCAGCCCTAAGTGGGACATCTGTATCACACCTCTTCCTCCCAAAGATCAAGGTTTATTGCAGAAGAGGTAGGAGAATAAGAGCCAGGGGCCCTGGGTGAGTACAAGGAAACAGTGTTTTCCTGACACAATAGGACATTTGTGCATCCAAATTCCCAGCAGGTGTGACAGCATGCAGCAAGAGAAAATCTCAGCATGGAAGGAGGACTTGACTGTAAAGCTGCATCCCTAGCTAAAGAATTTTTGGTAGTTGATAGATGCCAGGGGAGAAAAGAAAGAGTGAGTTTTCTTCAAGGGTGCAGACCCTGACAAGTCTAATGTATTTTATTGGATGACCATCCACCTAAAAGTATATAGATAGCACTAATGTGTTTTAAAATTTTTTAACATAAAGTTGGGTGTTTATGGAGTAAAGGTACATATGGGAGGAGATGAAGGTGAAAAATGCTCAAAATACCATGTATGAAGTTCTTGAGAAAATAATATAAATGTGTTTAAAGAAGGAAACTTCTAGGACCGTGTTTCTCAGCCTGTGGGTCATGACTCTTTTGGGAATTTAAACAACCTTTACACGGGAGTCTCCCAAGTCCATGGGAAAACACAATATTTATATTTGATTCATAACAGTATCAAAGGTACAGTTAAGAAGTAGTAACAAAATAATTGTATGGTTACGGGTCACCACAACATGGGGATATGTATTAAAGGTCACAGCATTGGGAAGGTTGAGAACCACCACACTAAAAGAAAACACTTAGAAATATCAGTGTAAGGGCCAGAGAAGTGGCTCAGCAGGTAAGGGCGCTTTCCTCTAACCCTAATGACTAGAATTTAATCTCTATCACCCACATGGTGGAAGAAGAAAATGAACTCCTGTTAAGTTGACCTCGAAACTCTACCTGTGCATCAGGGTATCCACTCACACATTAAATAGATAACTGTAATAAAAACTTTCCTAAGATTGTATAAGTATAAACAATAACTTCTTGGATATGAGTTCCAAAGAAACCAACAAAAGCAAAAACAGAAAATTGGGATTATATCTAAGAAGCTGCTATACAGCAAAGAAAACAGTTCACAAAGAGAAGAGACAACTCACAGAATGAAAGACAACACATAAGAATTATCTCCTAAAGCCATGATATCCAGAGCCTAAGTAAGAAAGCTCTGTCAAGACTATAACTTCTTTATAAAAAGACTTGTCAACACTCCAGTTACACAGATAAAGGATACTTTGTTTTAGTCATAAGAATAGTTAATACTGGCTGAAGCCCATTCACATAGGTGTAAGAGTGCATAGTTACACAAAGGAAAGAATCTGTCATGCTCACAGGATGAGGAACAAGCAAATATCTTTAATAAAAATGTTATTCTGGCTTGCCAATATTAAAAGCTACACTATTTTGTGCTCTCAATATGAAGTGCATAAATTTGTAATTTGGAATGTTTGATTTTTACTAACACTGCAATCATGCTAGTTCATTCTGTTTCCCATAAGAAAATATCACAGACTGGCTGTCTGAACCAAAATTAATTTATTATGTCACTGTTGGGAAGGCTTAAAACTCAAAGATCAATGTTCTTTCAGGGTTTAATTTTTTTGGTATCAGCTTTATGTTGCCGAGAGGAAGCAAAGGTTTTTGCATGTATGTCATTTTAAGGAAGCAAATCCTATGACATTAAGGCCCTTTGTCTTTAATTACATCCTCACTCCAAATAAATGTCCAAAAAGTGTGTGTGTGTGTGTGGTGTTTTAGGAAAACATGAAATAATATTTTCCTATAGCTTTTCCAAACATTCTTAGTTTCATTTATCCCTCTCTTCCCCCCTCAGCAAAAGTTCCACAGACACCATTCGTTTTAACATCTTTTTATTAGAAAGAAGTGGGTTTAAAACATGAGCTGCTGTTTAGTTCCTATGTACATGAAGTATTCATGTATTCTCCTTTAATAAACATAATGGAAGTGAAAAATCAGTACATATATTGACTCACGATCTCTACAAACAGCATGGTTCATCAAGTGGAGTATGTAAATAAAAGGCAGCATATGATACTGCAAAACAGATGCCAGGCCACTAGATTGAATTCCTCCCCAAAGGGGCTGAATTAAGATAAAAATGATCTCATCTATCACTTCTCCAAGTACATTTACTATACATTTGACATGAAAGTAGAAAGGATGCTGGAGATTGTAATGGTGAGAGGGAGCGTGAGAAAAGGAGATGATAATGTGTAAAAAAAATCCAACTATATAATAAACAGCATGCAGGAGGTGGGGTTGGGAAGGTTGTGATTTTAAGGCCTTTTTGGATAGAGAAAGACCCCATATACAAAATGTCAACAAAGGAATCAAGTAGATTTCTTCACAGAACATACAGAAAACAATCAGCATGCACTCAAAAAGATACTGTCAACAACCATTGAGGAAATGATGTCAAAGACACAAAGAAGATACCATTTGAGACATGAGATTCGCTACTCTAAGAAGCATAATGTGACCAGGGATGCAGAAAAAACTAGAAACCATTATCCATTATTGGTTGGAATATAAAAATGGTACAGCTATGAAATAGTATGACAGCTCCTCTAAAGAGCAAGAGCGGAATTATCTTGCAATCCTGACGTGTTACTCCTGGGTATATGTCCAAAATCATTACAAGCAGGTCCTCTAATTGGCAGGAATAGTTCTTGAGTAGTTCTTTTGAGTATGAGATCATCCTGAAAGTTTCTCTGAGATCTTTGTATACAAACTCTCTCCATGCTGATATAATGCCATTTCGTAGTAAATAGGATTTGTGGACCACCTTGTGAGAAAATTATGTTAATTTTTATACTATTCATTTTCTCCTTTTTGTGTGTGCCTCTTTTCTATAAAAACAGAATACTTTTGGCTACAAATGTAGCACGGGCATGCAGTGCTTGACTATAAGGTAGAAGAAAGGAAAGTACATTCTTAATATTATAGTGGAGTAAATATAAAATCACATTCACATCCATCTACAGGATTTCTTAACAATGCTTGGGGTCATTACTGCTTTTTTGGTGACTTTTCTAAGCTTCTTTTGTATTCTAGACTTCATGTTATGTGTGGTCACTAAAATCTTTCCTTATTGTGTTACTGGGGAGCTATTAACCATCGGAGACAGACTTCCTATAATGCATAAAACAGTGTTGTCTTCTTAAATGTGTATAGTCCCATTACTTACACAAAAATTTTCCTATACTAAGTTAGACACCACTATCTGTCATGCAGAACTAGAAGGTTTCAAGCCATTGCAGGTCTCCTCTGAGCAACTTTGCCCTGATTCTTCAAACTATATTATTTCTTGGGCTTTCATATCACGTTTTCAAAATTGTTTGTCCAAATGGCATCCTTCGTACTCCCAAGAACAGTAGATAATGTATTATTCTTAAATATTTGTCATAAATGCACCAAGGCAACTAAACTACCTCATTCTTCAGAGAGTTCTGAATTCTCCAAAACATGCCCTGTAAGCTGACCCTTTAGGAGACTTCTACACTGCTCAAAGTGAGAAAAACAGAATTCTTTAATAATAAGGTCACTTCTACTTTCTCCTGTCCTGGGAAACTATACTAAACAGACGAATACAGTAAAATGCAGACTGTTATCTTCAAAGACTTTTCAAGCTTGAGGGCAGAGAATCAAACAAATCAGGGTACATATAATGGTACAAATCTCTGTAACTGAAATTCAACTGTTATTATTATTTTTAACCCTCAAGTATTTTCTTGGTTGCTTTAATCTTTTGATTATGCTCTGAGAGGTTGACAAGTTGATGGGGTTAGTATTTCCCAGTGTGTTTCAGATATTTAAAGAAGGGTCTCAGGACCTACTTTGCCACTCCTGCTGGACTCATCATGCGTGAATACATCTTAACACATGAACAACTAAAAACATTGCACAACAGTGAAAAGTTAAGCCATGGGGGAAAGTAGGTACACAGCAAGGCAAGAAGATCTCCACACAGGCAGCCCGATAGCATCCCAATGGTGCAGCCCAAAGGCTCCTCCCTGGAAGGAACACATTCCTGTCAGGGGCATTGTCTCTTCATCCTAAGGCATGTGTTCCTAGGAACCTCCAAGCTCTGGAGACTGCCTGCAAGAAAGCTATGCTGCCTGTGGTCAGCCTGGGGCCCACAGCTACCTGTCTGCCACCAAGTGCTGAGTATGCACACACCAGAGTTGGCCTTTGTACCTACTCTGTTAAGTACTGATCCTGCCTCCCACACCTTCTCAAATGCCCCTGTGATCATCATCTTCACATGGTGACAACCTTTTTGAAAAATATTTTATTGAGCCTGGTGTGGTAATACAAGTATTTAATCCCAGTACGTGGGAGGCAAAAACAGATCCATGACTTCAAGACCAGCATGGTTTACAGAGCAACAGTCTTCCAGGACAACCACAGCTACCCAGAGAAAACCTGTCTTGAAACAATAACAACAACAACAACAATAATAATAATAATAATAATAATAATAATAATAATAAATTTTTTAAAGATATCTACCATGAAAAGATCTCAGTGTGGCCACTTTGCTGATCTAAATTCCAAAAAAAAAAAATAGAATCTGTGAAAAACATTAATTCAGAATGGACCACAGACTTAGGACTACAATTGTAAATTATGTAGAAAACTGAATCTAGAAGGAAATCTTTACTATCTAGGACCAGGTAGAGAGTTCTTAATTTGCACCACAAACAAAATCAACAAAAGGAAATAGTATTGATTTAGATTTTGCTGTATTCATCATATTTAAAATCTTTCTATGAACGATTATAAACTTAAAGATTATAAAGCCTATACACTCAGGGAAGGTGTCTGCAAATCACAGTTCCAACAGAGTAGTGGGATCTAAGATATACAAAGATTTCTCAACAAACAGTACAAAGGACAGACAGACCAGGTTAAAAATGGTGGAAAAACGCTGACTGGCAATTTCATAGAACTGGAAATACAGGTGGCAAATGAACACATAAAAATAATTAATATTGTTAGCTACCATGGAACTGCATGTTATAAGCACACTGAAACATCACTATGTAGTGAAAGGATAACATGTTGATAATGGTGGGGAGATTTCAGGATTACAAGGTGAATTTGGGAAGGGAATGAGGGATTGCCATTCCTTAAAGTAGGTTGGTAGTTTCTTATGACTTGTATAGGTAACTGTCATAGGAAACAGCAATTGTAGCCCTAGTCATTTATACTAAAGACAGAAAACATGTTCACACAAAAATTTTTGCAGTAATATTTATAGAACTTGCATTTGAAAGAGCTCCAAACTGGAATTGGCATAAATTTCATTCAACATGTAAGTTAACAAATTAATACATATGGAATATGGAATGCAATGCAGCAGTTTTAGAAAATGGAAAAAAAAAACTAGGGAAACACAGTGGCACATTCCTGAAATCCCAACAATAAGGATGTGAGCCTTGTCAGCACACTGAGTTTTATTTTATAAAATGCTCACTGTTGACAATCAAATCCAATTTATGTATCAGATTAAATATGTTTTCAAATGGTAAGCATTTTATAATAGCAAACTTTTGAATTTATAGGGAGTTATGAGAAATGATGTAGACACCCCTAATACAAATTTCCCATTCCCCTCCAAGAGTAATAGCTTGCAAAATGATTGACTATGCTCATAGCTAGGATATGTGTTGAATATAGATATTACATACATTATACCAATTTTATTCGTACTGATTTTCATCTGTGTCTTAGTTATGTTCAATTTTATCATGCATGTGTGTTACAATGGCTGCCACTGCAGTTACAACCCTAAAGGTTTCCACATTAAAAACATGCATCTTGATACTGTCCTCAACTACGGAATTCACTAATCTTCTTTCTAAAATGTTATCATTTGAAAATGTTATATTAAATATAATAATGTAGCATAGTACCCTTTGTGATTGGGTTGCCTTGTTTATTTTTGGATTTGTTCTGGTTTTGAGGAAGTTTTGTTACATGACCAAGGTTGGCTTCAAAATCAGTATGTAGCCTAGGCTGGCCTTACTGTATCTATCTACTTTCGCCTCTTTATTGTTAGGATTATGGAAAAGCTGTATCCAAGTTCATTTATTTAATGAGTGCTGAAGAGGAATTTATTTACATCCTCTATGATTTCACAATTTAGTTAGAAAGATAGACGCATAAGTAATTAATGATGAAATGTCACTGACTCTGTTAAGTGCTGTAATGGAAGTTATCTGTAGTGCCATAGACAAAGCTATAATAACAATTTCTTACTTGATGTAAAAAAAAGTATAGAGGCATTTATGAATCAATGAATACATTTAAATACACATTGAACTTTTAACCTTCCCTATAACATGGCTTAGGTATTGAAGGGAAAAATTATGAGACATAGCAAGACTTTAAACCATTCTATGCGAATTCTGGCCACTTGGTAAACTTCTAAATGAGGGAAAATTCTATTTTTCTTGTAATATAAAATATATTTTATAAGTATGATATATCAATGAGGAACAAAATTTAAGATAAATATCTTACATAATTTAAACCATTGCAAATTATCTGATATCCCATTCAATGCAAACAAATATTTAAAGGAAATTTATAGGGAATTTTAATTCACTTGTTGATTGTGCTATGTTAATTGTACAATGAGTGTAGTATTAGAATCTGATGGAAGTTTAGAATATATAAAGCGCTTTTGGCTTGAGTTTAATTCTCAGTACTGCCAAAAACAGCAAGGAAGGAAGGAAGGAAGGAAGGAAGAAGTCTTATATATTATGTATTAAGTTGGATAGTGTCTCCCAGTTCATGTACTCTTTACTATCTCAGAATGTTATTTTAAACGAAAGAAGAGTCTTTGTAAATATAATGAACCCATATGAATTCATACTTGATTCAGGGCCTTAGGCCTGAGTACAATGGAGGAATTTGATCAGAGATACACACATGTAGAATGCCACCAAGATGAGAGACTCACTGGCTAGAAACCATAATATAAGAATTTCTGACCATCATTAGAAGTGAGGAAGAGGAGCAATCAGGTAAAGAACAGCCCTGCCAGTCCATCAACTTCAGACTTTGCACCTCCAGAACTGTGTGATGCATATGTCTGTTTTTTTCCTTTTTCTTTTTTGATTAATTTAAATACAATTTATTCAAAAAGCAAGCATTTTGGTAGGCCAGAGAAGTAACTACAACACAACTGCTACTTTCAGGCCATCATTGGCCTACATTATAGGGGATCAGAACAAAGGTAGACATTCTTTCTTGTTCCTCTGAGATTATTGTGTTTTTGGTTTTCTTCTTAACTTCTGAACTTTTCCCAAGTTGTAATCTCTCTGTGTAATGGAAGTCCATAGATTCCCAAGGTTACTAGCATTCTTCTCAAGCAAAATCTAGGCCAAAGATCAACCAGGAACAACAAAACTCATATCAGTATGTACATAGAAATTGCTTTTGCACTATAAAGTAGAAACATCCTCTAAAATGTAAAATAAAAATGTTCCTATCTCTATCTCCTACCCCTTATCAAAGTTATAATTCTTATACTCCACAAGCAAAGGCAAGTCTCAAAAGGCTAGGCCAAACTCATTCTCTCTCACTGCCTGTGGATCAGGATGTAGCTTTCAATTTCTTCTCCAGCACCATATCTGCCTGCCTACGGGCATTGCTCCTTGCTACCATGCTCTCTATTGCAATGCTCTCTGCCATGCTGAGAATGGGCTAAGCCTCTGAAATTTTAAGCCCAAATCAAATGCCTTCTGTTTTAAGAGTTGCCTCAGTTATGGTGTTTCTTCACAGCAACAGGGAAGTGACTAGGAACCCAAACAACAACAAAATATTTTCTTAGGACAAAAGGTACTATAATTCATTTACACCATTGAGTAAATGTCTCCTTTTCCAGGAATACTTATTTGTGATCTCTTATTCTGAGAAAAAAGTTTGAAAATGTGTTATTGCTAGATGAGGTCGTTGTCTTACTTTGACAATGATCATTGTCTTACTTATGACAAGAAATCATGACTAAAGCATCTCACAGAAGAAAACATTGAATTTGGGGCTCATAGTTTCAGAGGGTTAGAGTCTATGACCATCATGGGAAGCATGTCAACAAGTTTGTGCTGTTGATGTAGCCCTCAGAATTTAATACACATGGAAAAATTGAGCAACCAAACCCAAGACAATAAAATAGTGGGTATTAATAGCACTACTTTCACTAGAAAAATCCCAACGATTGACAGCCCAATTGTGGTAAGATATTCAAGAAAGTAGTAATAATTCTTTTCCACATTACCAAACATGAAGCTCTGTTGGGCAGCTTAGTCTCAAAAATGCAGCCCAGCCCTGTTCTCCGATTTGTTTCAGGAATCCAGCCTCTCTCTCAAATCTTCTCCATCATTACATCCCTTCACTTGCCATTCTTCTTTTTTTTTCCTTTTTTTTTAAAGACCAATTTTGTTTATTAGTATTTTCTTTATATACATTTCAAATGCTATCCAGAAAGTTCCCTATAACCTCCCTCTGCCCTGCTCCCTTACCCACCCACTCACACTTCTAGGCCCTAGCATTCCCCTGTACTGAGGCATATAAAGTTTGCATGTCCAATGGGCCTCTCTTTCCACTGATGGCCGACTAGGCCATCTTTTGATACATATGCAGCTAGAGACACGAACTCCGGGGGTACGGTTAGTTCATATTGTTGTTCCACCTATAGGGTTGCAGACCCCTTCAGCTTCTTGGGTGATTTCTCTAGCTCCTTCATTGGGGGCCCTGTATTCCATTCAATAGATGACTGTGAGCATCTACTTCTGTATTTGCCAGGCATTGGCATAGCCTCATACAAGACAGTTATAACTATCCAGAGACTACCCAACCCGGGAATCCACCCAATAATCAGCCACCAAACCCAGACACTATTGCACAATGCTGGAAAGATTTTGCTGAAGGGACCCTGTTATAGCTGTCTTGTATGAGGCTATGCCAGTGCCTGGCAAATACAGAAATGGATGCTCACTTGGCCATTCTATGTCTTAGCTATTTTCCAAGGTTAGTCTTTGGTACTCTCCAACTCCTGGAAGCATTCCTCAACAAAAAGAGGCCACTGTAATGTCTCAGATTGAAATTCTTGGATTTATTTTTGTCTAATTTTAAACACAGCCTCCAAATGATAATTTACATGGAGTTGTAAAAATTTATTTTAAAATATACTCAAATCTACTTGCACTTGCTGGGCCACTGGACTATGTTAAAGACATATTTTACGTAAAATGTGAATATATTTTATAGTACTGATTGGCTAAGTCGCAAAAACATTCATATAAGTATTATTATACAGGCTAATCAGGTTGAATTTATGACTGCATACACACACACGTATGTATACACATATACATATATACATGTAACAATAATTAATTAAATTAAGCTTTGGAGGTTAGGTCAGAAAAAACATGGATTAAAAGACAGCATATACTATAGTGGGTTCCAGGCTAGACTGAGCACTTTAGTAAAATCATAGTCCAAGACTTTTTTAAAGGGCTGGGGCTCTAGTTTAGTGTAGAGCCTGACCCAGTTAGTGTAAGACCCTAAGTTTCCCCTCAGTACCATACATTCTAACATATACATATACATATATAATATGTTTTATATTATATATCACATATAAACAAATGTTGCCATTTCATCTCATAGAATAGTGCTACGTTGTATAATGTGATAGTTAATTTATACTGCCAGCTTGATAGATTTGAGAAGCACCTAGAAGATTAATTAGTTAAGAATACCTGTAGAATGTAGAAGGTTTAATGAGGCAGGTTCCTGAGAGAATTGACTAAGGATTGAGAGCAGTCCTGAATCTGAAAGACACTATGCTCTAATTTGGGACCTGGGAGAAGTAAATGAAAAAAGGAGAAAGGCAGCAACCACAAGGACTCTCTGATACAGCTTCTATGCATTGGGCATGATCTTCTCTGCTCTGCCCTGTCCATCTACCTTGGTAATTGCATCCTCAAATTAGTCCTTCCTCCTTCTAAGTCATTCTGCCCAGTATTTGTCACAGAAATGAGAAAAATAACTAATAATCAGAATCCATGAGGTTCTGACATATATTGTAATCTCAATTTTCAAACAGAAATTTTAGGATAAGTCAAAAAGGAGAAAATAAGTCACATATCCTTCTGATCAATATTTTCATTCATAAGGCAAGGGTTTTTAAACCTGAGTCCTCTGGAAGAATAGCCAGTGTTTTTGTTTTTGTTGTTGTTGTTGTTGTTTGTTTGTTTGTTTTTTGCCAGTATTCTTAACTGCTGAACTATCCAAGGTTTTTAAATAAATGAATAAATCAAATTTCAGCTTAAAGATCATTTGATAGCTAGCTCCTCTTTTAGGATATGAACTCCTGAGCTCCAGAGACAGGTGTGACCACTGTCTTATAAAGAACTCACCATTTCCAAAATTTCATTGATCAATACATGGTATCTCAAAATTATTAAATTTTCAAACATGTAAAAATGTTTTTTGGTAAAATGTGTGTAGTGCTTTTTCACAAAGTTCTGTTTCTCGGTGATAGACAATTGTCAAAGAAAAGTGCTTACTAATCTGGGCTTATGATTTGATAAATAGAGTCTGCATTTGTAAAAATCAAAGATAAAAGGAAAGAATGGTGGGCTATGAGAACAAATATATTCTCCATACAACATATTCATATAAAAGATTTAAAAACAGTACATGTTTTTAAACCCTACACCTAATGCAGTATTTAGCTACAGAAGCAGTATTGCAGGCTGGTTGATTCGTTGTCATAGAAACTGAGTGATTAGCCATGGTGGGCATTGTAGAATGCTCAGCAGCATCACTAGCCTGTACTCACTAGACAGTTTAACAGTAAAGAATATCTCCAGATATGTCCAACTGTTTTATAGTAAATGAGGAGTGAGTCTGGGAGGAGTTACAGAGAGGAGTGAGGAATAAATAAGATCAAAATACATGTACATATATATGATATTCTAAAATAATGAAAGCATATTAAAATAAGTTAATATTAAACAGGAAAGATTAATTTGGACCCATAGTTTCACAGGCTTCTATCTATTCACGATTGGGGGATTCAATTGCTAAGAGTTTAAAGCAGAGAAGAATATCATGGTAGAGAGTGTGGTACATGTAGTGGAGAAGCCACTCACCTTATGGTGGCCAGACAGCAAGCAAGATGTGAATTGGGATTGGCAGACATTGAGTACAAGATAAAGGACTTCACCCTTTAAAATGAAGTCATCAGTAATCAACTTCCTCCATATAGGCCATGACTCCATTAGGACTGTTAAATCCTTTGGGGTTTGAACTAAAAATTTGGAATGAACTACTGATTAAGTTACAGTCCTTATGGGTCCAATCATCTTTTGGAGGCTCATCTCTGAATACTAATGCACTGAGCTTTCAATGAAGATTTCAAAGGATTGTTCAAAACCAATCATTTTAAAATTGTGCAAATAGAAATAAAAAAAATTCCAAAGCCGGGTGTGGTGGCACATGCCTTTAATCCCAGCATTTGGGAGGTAGAGGCAAGCAGATTTCTGAGTTCGAGGCCAGCCTGGTCTACAAAGTGAGTTCCAGGACAGCCAGGGTTATACAGAGAAACCCTGTCTCGAAAAAACAAACAAACAAAAAAACAAAACAAAAAAATCCGGAAGAATTTATAAGATAATAAATAAGAAAACTAGTGCATAAAATATAAAAGAACCTGCTAGAAAGCTTAAAGAAACAGCAAACTGAAGATCAGGAAATGTGTGAATTTATTTATAAGACAAATACAAAATCCCATGCAACTTCTCAGAAATTAGGATACAATTCCTGGAATTTATATGTAAACAAGGAAGTTTTCATAATGAAGATAAACTTGCACTGGCTTTACTTCGATCTTAATTTAAAATTATAGCAATCAAGAAAGTGTGATATTGGTATAAGGACAGAGATTAAACAACAAAATAAGGCTACAGGGTCCAGAAATTGAGGCTATCCATACATGGTTTGTTAAAGAGCAACAAAACCAATATACAATTAAATATATAATCTACCATCTTTTCAAAAGTAGAACAATAACAACAGCAGTGCAAAACAACTGCATGTTGAAACTAGAAAAAAAAAAAAACCTGGAACATCAGTGAAATGGTGGACTAGGCAAGACTAGGCACATATCTCACCATAGAAACACAGAAAATCAAGCACTAACCAACAGCAGCTTTGACAGAACATATGTTTTGGTTTTGTTTGCCCTTGACTCATCTACTTCGCTTGACTCTGTGGCTGAAAGAGATCATCCATGTGTGTAGTTAAGGACCCTTACCTTATTTCCTGAAAGAGCATTACAAACTTTCATTCTAAATTATCAGTTCCAAGTCCTGTGAGAATTACTTAAAAGACTGATGCAAAACACTGATTTTTTTATTAACTCATAAAAAGAACAGTAAGCATCTTTGGAAACCTTTTAAGAGAACAATATTCAGTTGCCTTGGGTAAAATTTAAAGGTAAGACATATACTATAGAGCACCAAAACGAGGTCAAGAAAGCTAAGAAGGCTTATTTTAAATATTAGGGTAATGAAAAATGCCCGGGGTACTGAGATATTTAAAAATCTAAGCACACAAGAAAACTCCTGAAAACTTTCACCTTAACTGATCTTCATATAACTACACAAATTGCCTAGAGATGTTAAAGAAGTACCCAAAAGCAAAATCAATACTCTAAAAAGAAGCTACTTCTTCATTTTAAACATTCATTATTCTTCTGTCATTCTGTTCCTTCAAGGAGCTGTATATAAAAACATTGTTCTAGCATAAGCTATGAGTTGGTACAGTGTTTGTCTAGCACATGTGAGGCATTAGATTTGAGTGTCAGCATTGCAAAAGAAAAATAAAAGCTGAAGTCCAGCAAATGAATGCTGATTTCAACAAAAGACATAGAAATAGAGATGGTCTTTGCAAAAGATAGTTGGAAAGAGTTTAAACAAATGGCTAACTGCAGCATTCAGTAACAACATTAGTAGAGTGTAAGGATTTGACTCCCAGTTAAAATAGTCAAACATCTATTTGTTAATTAAAAAAAAAACACAAAAGTACAAGAAAAAATAGAACTATGGCCAAATCAGGAACTTTCATTTCTGAAAACATTGAGACATTGGCTTTACTGGACAAACAATGAAATAGGCATCTTAATTTTGTTCAAGGAACTAAAGAAAATTCTGTACTAAATTATAAAGTTGAGTGGAAACCACAATAGCAGTATAAGAGAAAATTAAAATATCAACAAAGCTTATAAAGAACACAGAAAGTTTTATGAGAGAGTCTCTATTTGTAGAATTATCTATTTTAGAAACCATATGTAGACCTTCATTGCCTTGAATCAAAGAGAAAGTTAATAAGTTAAAAAAAATCACAATATTTGAAATGAAAATTTTAATCCAGGGGTCAAAAATTAGTTAGCAGAAGAGACTACCCACAAATTTGAAGATAAAAGATTCAAAATTATCCTGTTTAAAACAAAAACATGAAAATTGAGAAGATCTAGAGACATTTTAAATGACCCCATTAAACAGTCCAGCATACACATGATGGTAGTCTGCAACAAAAAGAGAAAGATAATGCCTCAGGAAAAAAATCATTTGAAGAAATAATATGAAAAAGATTTACTTGTATGCTAAAGGATATGAGTATGGACATTCAAAAATTTCTACATAGAGTAACCTCAAAGAGATCCAGAGAGCTCCATTATAATCCAACTGTCAAAGGACACAAAGATCAGCCTGCACACACACACACACACACACACACACACACACACACATTCAGAATAAAATAATTTAAAGAAAAGGCATAACTAAAACTATTAATTTTACAAAATAAACAATGAGCATATTTGACACAATTGATTGAAATCTGTTAATAAGTAATGAAAATTCACAATTGATTATATAAGACCATGACAGAATTGTTTATACATATTTACAATAAAACTGAAATCAAGAAAACATTTCCAAGAACTGGAAAAATGGCTCAGTGGTTGTGAATACTGAGTTTTCTTTTTTTTTCCATTTTTTATTAGGTATTTAGCTCATTTACATTTCCAATGCTATACCAAAAGTCCCCCATACCCACCCACCCCCACTCCCCTGCCCACCCACTCCCCCTTTTTGGCCCTGGCGTTCCCCTGTACTGGGGCATATAAAGTTTGCAAGTCCAATGGGCCTCTCTTTCGAGTGATGGCCGATTAGGCCATCTTTTGATACATATGCAGCTAGAGTCAAGAGCTCCAGGGTACTGGTTAGTTCATAATGTTGTTGCACCTACAGGGTTGCAGATCCCTTTAGCTCCTTGGCTACTTTCTCTAGCTCCTCCATTGGGAGCCCTGTGGTCCATCCATTAGCTGACTGTGAGCATCCACTTCTGTGTTTGCCAGGCCCCGGCATAGTCTCACAAGAGACAGCTACATCTGGGTCCTTTCAATAAAATCTTGCTAGTGTATGCAATGGTGTCAGCGTTTGGATGCTGATTATGGGGTGGATCCCTGGATATGGCAGTCTCTACTGAAGAGGACTCAGGTTCAAGTACAAGCACACACATGGTAACTCAAAACAATCTGTAACTTCTGGCCTCCACAAGCAGCAGGCACACATGTAGTGTACAGATAGATATATGCAGACAAAACACCCATACACATAAAATAATGTTAAAATTTTGAAATTACACTTACAAAATAATTTAAGCAACTTATGCAGGGATAAAATTTAATCTAAATGATAAAAGACATAGACACAGAAATCCTACCAAACATTGAGAAAAATAATTTCAAAAGACCCAAGTAAATGGAAAGAGAGTGTATGCTCCTACATTGAATAATTTAGTGCTTAGATCGAAAGATTTAGTGCCTTTAAGAATTGCACCAATATCCAAAGCAATTCATATATTCAATGAAAACACTGTTAAAATTTCAACAACTTTTTTTTCTTTTTTTTTACACAAATGGTAAGCTAATCTTCAAACCGCATAAAAGCCATTCTTCAAGTCACATGGAATTGTAGAGGGACCCAAAGACTCAAAACTATCTAGAAAAAGAAAAAGATCTTGTATGATTTGTGATTCTTGATTACAAATTTAAATGTAGAGAAATAAGTACACCAAACTGTGGGGAACTGGGATGATGAGAATCCAGTAAGAAGCCCACATATTTATGATAAACTGATTGCTAACAAAAGTGAGGATAGTATTGAATAGGGAAATAATATTAACAAATAGTGCTGGGCAAAAAGAAATCTATACACAAAATAATAAAACTGAACCTCTACTCCACAGCATTCACAACATAGAGCAATGACTTGGATTTATGCGTGGGATCCAGAACGCTCTTAGGAGAAAGTAGAGCCAAATCGTCATTGCCTTTGATGTGGCTTAGGTATGAAATCAAAAGTATAAGCAACAAAATAAAAAAATAGGCGTTAAGAAAAATTTTAAATTACATATCAAAAGACATTAGGACCAGGAATGGCAGTTAACACTTGTAACTCAGCAATATAGAACACACAGGAATTCAAGGCCAGTTTTGTCCAAATAGTGAGTTCAAGACAAGCATGGGCTAAAAGAAACATTTTCTTAAAAAAAAAAGACAATATAATAAAGAGACATTATCACAAAAATGACAAGACAACTATGAAATGGGAGAAAATATATGCAAATAATCAACTTGTCTAATATCCAGAATATATACATTTCTCTTTTAAATCAAAAGAAAAAGCACATATGACCCATTTTTTAAAAAAGGCTTTGAATAGAGATATTGTTACAAAAATTATGGACAAATTCATACAAAACATGTGAAAATTTACAGATTACAAAATGAAAAGTGAAACTATAACAAAGAAACATTAAATACTGTTTAATTATAATGGCCATAAAAAGTTTTAAAATGTTGGTAAAGAGATGTATAGGTTGGAATGTATGATTCTAACTCTATGAAAAATCCAGAATGGATAAAGCTAACATTACACAAGGTGACTGAGGGGTTTCTGAGGCTGGGGAAGGACAAAATGGACACAATGTACTTTTCGGATGTCAGATAGTATTTTGAAAAAATAAAAATATTTATAGTTAAGTAGGGCCTTTATTTCATACTGTACAGAAAATAATTCTGATTGGCTCAAAAGTACTAATTATAGAGATTAAGTTAAATATGTAGAATAAAAATAAGCAACATTTAATAATTAAAGGAGTATTGTACATAATGTAAAAACAATGATAAATATTTTTAAATGATAAATTTGACATTATATCAAAAAATTTAAGTTCTTCTAATTCAAATATACAATTAAGAAAAAAAAATATAGTCCACAGACTAGGCAAAATAGTTTGGGTATCCTTGGATCATACACGTACATATAAAAACATAAATAAAAAAGAAGATGCAATGACAATATGTAAATTGTTCTTAACATCACAAATACACGCAGTTACTATAATATTAATAACATTTTAAGAGGATATTTGTCTCAAGACAAAAAGATTTGAATGTTCAATAACCACATGAAAAGATCAACAAAAATTAAAATGCAATTTAAAAAACCAAGATAATTACTTCATATCCATTACCAAGATAGCCATAATATAAAAGATCCTGATTGAGAGTTGGTTGTGGTGGAGTAGGCCTTTAATCCCAGCACTAGAGAGGCAGAGTCAAGTGGATCTCTGTGAGTTCAAGGCCAACTTAGCCTATGCAGCAAGTTCTAGTCCAGGCGGGGCTACATGATGTGACTCTGATCTTATTTATAATAGCCAGAAGCTGGAAAGAACCCAGATGTCCTTCAACAGAGGAATGGATACAGAAAATGTGGTAAATTTACACAATGGAGTACTACTATTAAAAACTATTAGTACAGCTATTAAAAACGATGTATTTATGGAATTTTTGGCAAATGGATGGAAATAGAAAATGTCATGCCGAGTGAGGTAACCCAATCACAAAAGAACACACATGGTATGCACTCACTGATAAGTGGATATTAGCCTAGAAGCTCAGAATACCCAAGATACGGTTCACAAACCACATGAAGCTCAAGAAGAAGGAAGACCAAAGTGTGGATACTTCCATCCTTCTTAGAAGGGGGAACAAAATAGAGACAAAGTGTGGAGCAGAGACTGATGAAAAGACCATCCAGAGACTGCCCCACCTGGGGATCCATCCCATATGCAGACATCAAAACCAGACACTATTGTGGATGCCAAGATGTGCGTGCTGACAGGAGCATGATAAAACTGTCTCCTGAGAGGCTCTGCCAGAGCCTAACAAATACAGAAGCAGATACTTGCAGTCAACCATCAGACTGAGCACAAGGACCTCAATGGAAGAGTTAGGGGAAAGACTGAAGGAGCTGAAGGTTATTGGAACCCCATAGGAAGAACAATATCAACCAACCAGAACCCCCAGAGTTCCCAGGGACTCAACCACCAACTAAAGAGGGACCCGTGGCTCCAGCTGCATATGTAACAGAGCATGGCATTGTAGCGCATCAATGGGAAGAGAGGCCCTTGGTTCTGTGAAGGCTTGATGCCCCAGTGTAGGGAAAAGCCAGGGCGGGGAGGTAGGAGTGTGTGGGTGAGCACCCTCATAGAAGCAGGGGCAGGGGGCATGGGATAGGGGGTTTGTGGAGGGGAAACCTGGAAAGAGGATAACATTTGGAATGTAAATAAAAAATATCCAGTTGGAAAAAGAGAGAGAAAAGAAAGAAAAAGGAAAAATCCTGATGCTATGTAAGTCCTGCATTACATACCCAGTAAGTCAGTAAGTTAAAAAAATGTATAAACTGTTGGTGGAAATGTAATATAATACAATCACTTCAGCAAATGCTTCTAGTGTTACTTATAAGGTTAAATATATTCTTATATGACCCAGCAAATTTATTCTTTTGCATTCATACAAGAGAAATGAAAATCACATGTCCAAAGTGGCTTGTACGTAGATCTTCATAGTGACAAAGCAGTTCAACATTTTCCCAGTGTACAGATAGAGTTTGATTTGCAAAACTGCGAGTCTGACTATTTAGAGTGTTGAAACTGGTCAGTACTCTGATGCTGTGAGTAAACATGTTTGTCAAAATTCGCTAACATTTTCACTAAGACTTGGTGTGTTTTAACATATGTAAATTATACTCCAATAATAATGATTTTACAAAAGAAAATAATAAAGGAGGAGGCTGAATTGAGACCTGGGCTTTTTCTGTAAGATGTCCCCAGGCAACTCCCGTGAGGGATGCTTCATTGAGGTCTCTGTTTGTGCCAAGGAATGCGGAGGCAAAACATTGTTGGAATAGCTAAGTTATTCACTTGTTTCCTTAAAATTTGCTAAATGCCATGCTGTATTTACTGAAATATTTAAAGTATTTACTTAAATTGTCTTTGGGTAAGATGGTATAATCAACACAAACGTAACATATATGCACAGAGATATTCATAGCTTCCCTGTTATTATCACTCAGTTTAACCAAAAGTAATCTAGTAATGTAAAGTCTACAAACGTTTCCTAAGAAATTGCGAGAAAGTACTTTCAACAGTTCTCCCTCAATGGAGCTGCATACAAACATGTTAGTTCTGATTTTCTCTTTAGAATTATTCCCATTTCCCTGTTTTCCTATTTCTATTTTGGAGCCATTTCATTTCCAATAAGCTACCACCTTTCCAAAAGTGCATGTGTTTTAAATATATCAAATATTGATATATACACAAATCACAAAGTGACTAACAAATATTCATAAGATAAACTAAAAACCTGTTTTAGCACCATCTTTTCAACCTATGGTAAAGTGTCATAGAAAACAAAAATGGACTGGAAAGGGAGACAAATAAACTAGGTCTAAGACCAACCCTAATAATATTTTAATATGTATTACACAAAAATTATAATTTGATCTAAATTACATTTGAAAAATTATTACATATCCCATGGGAAGTCAGTTATTTCATTTATGAAATATTAACTCTGTCGGGCATTAATATATCTTAATCTACTAATAATAGTGTCATTGGTAGTAAGAGGAGAAACAACTAAAATCAAGTATGATATCAATGCTCTAAACTAAATCACTACACTACACTGCCCTGGAAACTTCAAAGCTAGCTCTTTCATATATTTTGGACAGCCATGCAGAGCAAGACTATTTCCTGCCTAGTGCACAACACCAAACTACTAAAGCAGAGTGTCCATCCATTTACTCATTCTTTGGTATCCAAGATAGCTTCTGAGCATTCCCTCTCTGCTTCATTAATAAAGTCAAGCCTAACAGCTTGCTGTGATCAAACAGATGAAGGCAGCAATGTGGAAAAGCCAAAAGTCCCTCCCACACTCCCTTATGAGTACCTGACAAAGGAATGGCGAAGAGACGTGCAGAATCCTCAAAGAGCATGTACATGGCATGTCTAATGGAATGCCACTCTCATTTCTCCCAGCTGCGTTTGCCTATACACTTCAAGACCCAATGAGAAAAATCTACATCCTCTTGACAATAGAGATCTTTGTTCAAACCTTTAAAATTTTGTTGTACTTAGCTTTAAACAGCACGTGTTGAAAAATTCTTACTGTAACTAAGAGAATGGGTATAATAAGGAAAACTCCTGTCTTAGTGTCTACCATCCTCTAACCCTTCTCTCTCCTTTAATTTTTAAAGAGGTAATTATTATAGGGAAATCCTGTAGTGCTGGAAAAGGCCATGCTGAGGTCTTATTTTCAGCTTTATTATAGAATTGCCTCCCAACTAAATTCATCAAGGTTTGTTTGCTTTGAAATTTTATTTTCCTTGATAATTCATACCTGAGATGAGGAAAGGTTGCAGGAGGTAATATGGCTCAACACTTTGAATAAATATTGTATTGAGGGGGTGTGACTAGAACTAAGCACAGGGCCTAACATCTGCTAAGCTCCCATCCTAATGTGTCTACTAGAAAATGACCATGACTCTTTCAAATTACAAATGCTCTCAATCCAAAATGTTTAAAATTCTTCCTTTTGGAAAGCTGCTGTTATTTACTGGAAATCGTGATTGAAAAAACAAAACTTTGTATTGCTTGTAAACCTACTTTTCCTTCCCTTTAGTTACACTGATGTCATGAAAACAATTCCAGACAAAAGTAATGAGTAAACTGTCTAAATCCTAAGCTAAGCCAGGTTACATGGCACATGCTTTTAATCCCAGAACTTTGGGGCAAAAGGTAGGCAGATCTCTGAGTTTGAGGCTAGACTAGTCTACAGAGTGAGTTTCAGGCCATCCAAGACTATACAAATGAGTGAGCTCTGTTTCAAAACGTCCAAAAATATAGAAATATCAAATAATAATTCAATACTCAATAAATATTCACATAATCAAATGCAATCAATATTTAAGAATATTTTATGGAAAAATTAATAGCTATTAAAAGAGAAAATGCATTTAATGGCAAAAAGTACTCATAACCTTAGGATCAGTATTTTATTAGTACATGTCATTTTTTTTAGCTCTGTTTCCCTTTTTTTTGATTTTTTATTAGATATTTTCTTTATTTACATTTCAAATGCTATCCCAAAAGTTCCCTGTACCCCCCTCCTGCCCTGCTCCCCTACCCACCTACTCCCATTTCTTGGCCCTGGCATTCCCCTGTACTGGGGCATATAAAGTTTGCAAAAAGTCATGGAAAGATCAGGAATTCAAGGCCCATACCTAAACATTATAAAAGCAATCTACAGCAAACCAGTAGCCAACATCAAACTAAATGGTGAGAAATTCGAAGCAATCCCACTAAAATCAGGGACTAGACAAGGCTGTCCACTCTCTCCCTACCTATTCAATATAGTACTTGAAGTCCCAGCCAGAGCAATTTGACAACAAAAGGAGATCTAGGGGATACAAATTGGAAAGAAAGAAGTCAAAACATGTCATCCTTTAAATGTTTCTACCCTTTAATTTAAAAAACGAAAACAAAAATCTTCAAAGCCTAGACTGGCATAGAATATACTATGTAACACAGGCTGACCATAAATTCATGATAATCCTCCTGCCTCAGCCTGCCAAGTCCTGGGATTACAGGCATAAGCCACAGTACCTGGTCTTCTGTTTCACTTTAAATAAATGTCTTTAGTCAGATGTGTTACATCAAGAGACCCAGCCCAGAGATACTGTCAAAAGGGATATCAACTGGGGTTACTACTGGTCAGTATGATACAATGTTGGAGTTTCTTGAAAACAGAAGTAAAGACTCTCGGGAAAGAAAAAAGCATATCCAAGAACAAGGCTGCTGACTTTTCACTATATATAAAGCTGTGCTTTAAATATAGCAGTAGCTATGTATGCCATTTGGGTGGCTTTTGAGTTTCATCTCAAAGGACTGCTAAGAAACTTTGCTCCTTCCCTCCTTTCATCTAGTTAGTTCCTTGACAATTTCTTGTATGTATATATTGCATTGAAATGACTTTCTCCCTCCATCCTCCCTGCTATAGCCTACTCCTTCTCTCTTCCCTCTACCCATTCCCTTTCCTAACTCTTGACTTCTATTTTTTTCCCTCCTTTCTTTTCCCTGTGACCCATTTTCTTTAACCAAGGCAGCTTATATAACAACTGGATTTGGACTATCTACTGAAGTTCGGTATATACACAACTGGAGGCAGTGACTATCCCTCTTCCAGGATCTAGTTTAGAGATGAGTAGTAGGGCTTGCAAACCTTTCTTCAATGTATACCTAGATTGACATTCCTATTCTGTGTGTATCTGAAGCCATTATGAGTGCATAGTTATAATTCTGTCTTGTTCAGAAGATGTTCATTTTTTTTCAGCAGCCCTTTCCCCTGGTTTTTAGCCCTTAAATTCTTTTAATTTCCTGTTCTGTATTTCCCTAAGCCTAAAAGGGCATAGAAAAATACCTTGTTTAGGGATGAATAGTCAACCATATCTGCAGACATAAGATAAAACCATGGGCCATAAGAGTTTCACAAGGAGGTTAACATGTGTTTTAAAAAATTGGTTTTCTAATTCAATTCCTATGTAGGAAATGTAAAATATAGTACAAACTTAGATTTTAAACATGGTTTATTGTTACTTTAACATTCTTTAAAATATCTCCACGTAGCTAAAAGATGGAGTTGGGTGGTCACTTGTCCTCTGTGTGCCTCTACTCAGTTTGACCAAAAGGAATAAACCTTCTTTATCTGCTTTACACTAAAAATATAAAATCACTCCATATAAAAGAAATATTGTTTCTATGCACGCAATCTTCACAGAAAATGTTCATTGAGCTAGAACGCATAACACCTGAAGACGCTTCAGCCAAGACTCTGGAGCAAACTCCTTCCCACTTATATGAATCCATTATTTTCGCAGGATTTCTATCTTATTAAAGAAGTTTCATGATGAGGTGCGACTTTAGAAGTTGTTCTAAACACATCTTTCACTATGATATAGCTACAGACATATGGGGAGTGGAATGTGGTTGTTTGAATGAGAATGTTGCCCCCCCCCAGACTCATTTATTAGAATGTTTGGTACTCTAGTTGGTGGAATTCTTTGGGAAAGATTAGGAGGTGCATCACTAGGGGTGGTTTTTGAGCTTTCCCAAACTGTCTTCCTGCCTTATGCTTGTGGATCAGATATAAGCTCTAAGTTAGATCTCTGGAGCCTCTGAACAATGCCTGACTACCTATTGCCAAGTTCCCTGTCATGATGGTCTTAAAACCATAAGCCACAAATTAAACTCTTTGTTTTACAAATTGACTTGATCACGATTTTTTGTCACAACAATTTAAAAAAAAACTTAGATACAAGATAATATAGAAAATTTACTGTCAATCTATTACGGGTGTGTGTGTGTGTGCATGTGCATGTGTGTGTGCGTGTGTGTGTGTGTGTGTGTGTGTGTGTGTGTGTGTGTGTGTGATGGCTTTCTAAATTTACAAAAGGAGCTAAAATTTTAAGTGCCATAATATTTTACCTAAAAGCAACCAAGTTACAGTTCTAATGAATGTATATTTCTATTATTAACTGATTTTGTCAGAATCTATATTGAGACTATTGTCTCTTGTAATACTTCCCCAGTCTATTGATGTTTAAACACTCTTATAATTTAAAAATATGTTCTAAACAATATGAACATATGACATATATTTTAAAAGTAGACATGCAAGCAAAGCTAAGAAAGAGTACAGCCTGTAATACAATTTTACCACTAAAAAATTCCAGTCTTTCCCAATTCAATTGAGGTCTTATTTTAAAACATACCCTGAGTAGTATAATGTTGACAGTACCTCAAAAATCAGTAATGCCTAATTTTGAATCTGCCATTATTTTTCAGTAGATTGATTGTAGATTTCATATTATAATGACTCACACATCTAAAGGAATACCATGTCTCTGTTTTCCCTGTCTCTGCATAATGAAGTATAGGTAATGCAAACAACATCCTTAATGGAAAGACTGTCATGCTACAAATCCAAAAATGGCAGTCAATTAGTCTGGATAACAAATCTGAGCCTCTGAGGATGAACCTTTATTTCAGCCTCTAAAAATGGTGACCT
Source organism: Mus musculus (assembly GCF_000001635.26). Classification (NCBI taxonomy): domain Eukaryota; kingdom Metazoa; phylum Chordata; class Mammalia; order Rodentia; family Muridae; genus Mus; species Mus musculus. Next base: position 141,490,592 of record NC_000086.7, on the reverse strand, counting down.
TTTCAGTTTGATATCACTTGTTAGTTGCCAGCATTAGTCTTTGTGGTTTTCCCATTATACTCTAGACATAAATGAAAGCATGAAGACAGTGATAAGGTCTAATGAGTTTGTACTGTAACAAAAAAGAAGTCTGCTGGAACTGCAGAGAAAAATGGAATGCCCAAATAGGCTATAAAAGATAAGCAAGCAAATAGAATTGAGAGAAGTTACTGTTAAGGATGAATCTTTTTACCATTAACCAAATTCCTATAACTTCAATATACTTGCTGAAGCAAAGACATTGAACCCAAAACGATCACTCGATTTTGAGAACAGGAAGGGAGAAATATATTATCTCTCTTCTTATGAAGTTTGTAAAGTGTCTTTAGAAAATAAGCATGGTGTGTTAATGAGAAAATGCACAAAATGGGTATATAAACATTTACAAGATAAAAGATTTAACATGGGGCAGGAGACTGTTTAGCTAAATTTTAAAAATCTCATGTAAAAGGAAATGACTGTATTATTTTAAAAAGAGAAAGAAAATCTGAAAATTACCATTGGTATAGACCCTGAACAAACTGGCTTATTTATAGCCAGCTAGAAAAACTACTCAGAAAAGATAACAAAGCTGAAATATACCTTTTTATTGTAGAAAGCTTCATGAGGCTATATTAACTTCAACTGGCTCAAAATATATTAACATAGGACATTTTTCAAGCACTACAAGATAAAGCTAAGTCAAAATAAAGAAATGTTAGGATACATTTTCCTCATAGAAATAAGCCAGGAGGGTCAATGACTGGATTGTAAATAATAATAATAATAATAATAATAATAATAATAATAATAATAATAATAATAAATGCATAAAAAGAAATTAAAGCATACAGTGTTTCTCTATATTATGTGAATGATCCCAATCTTCTCCTTTTATAAAAATCACAGCACATAGCACTATCCTATAGTTAAAAATGATACTTTGAGTATGAGAAAAGTAATTAACCCTAAGTTTTTATTTTCCATTAATTTAATGTAAGTATGCTAGATGATGCAAAGTATAGAAGTATGTAATATGATCACTGTTCTTGAGCTAATTCTTATACTATAGGTATGAGTAGATGTGTAAATAGAAATAGATACACACATATCCACATACATACATATGTATATACATACATACATACAAGCATTCACACATTGATGACAACTTCTAGCTGTAAGACTGTACAAATAAAAAGGATTTATGTTTAAAAGTGTAAATGCAAAGAATAGAGAAATGGCTGAGTGGGTGCAAAGCTTGATGCACAAGTGGGGATCCTCAGCACCCATGTCAAACACAGGTCTGATGACAGGAACCTGTAACCTCAACACTGGTGATGTGGAGCGAGGCATAGCCATATTCTTACTGGCCACCCATCTACTCTATGTCAAAATATAGTATGGAGATCTATTGAAAAAGACACCCAACATTGACCTTTAACCTCTTCATACAACACAGATAACTCTATAATATTCTTAATGCTGAAGCAGATTTTGCTCCAATAATTCCTTCTACATTTGTCTTTTGCCATAAAAAAAGCTGGATAGCTGTGGAAAATTTGTTTTAAGCCTTAGGAAAGGTAACTTCTTATAAAGGCCATACCATGGACAATAAAATCAGGGAGAAAAAAGCAGTTGCAAAAGGAGAACACTATAAAGAAAGCTAAGGTTGGAAATCAATGGTAGGGACCTTCCCTAGGATGCATAAAGTCCTAGGTTCTATTGTTAAGGCTGTGGGGGAGGGTTGGTAAATTTATATTGATTCACAGCTGACATAATCATGCACATAATGATGAAAACCCTATAAAATATGTTAAAATTAATTTCACCAAAACTACAGCAAATAGGTCAATAGGTAAAAATCTATTGTATTCCTAATCATTAATAATTAAAAACTGAATACTATTCATACTATTCAAATACATGCAGATATGAAATTAATACAGTGCATATAAGACATGCATAGATGTAATATGTGAGAAAAGAATAAATAAAAGGGGAAAGATATATACAAAATTACTATAGAATAAATACAAAATCCATGAATTAATATGACTATAAAATTTGTAGAGAAATGGTACATGAAGTTGAGTTTTGGTGCAGTTGTTAGGTAGCTATTTTGTGTTTTACTTTCCTGGGATTAATGGACTTGTCTCATATACAAAAATGCCTTTTTAGAAAAGTTTTGATATTGAAAGTTCCCGTAAGTTAATCTATTGATTTTTTTTTAGGTGGGCATTTTTTTTCTGGGCATATTTCAAATAAATTGATATTTCCCCAGACAAACTATGCACTCACTTAACAACTACTAATACTAAATTATAAATAAGAAACCCATCTATATGTTGTGCAAGACAAGAATTCTGGTTTCATAAACTTTTGTCCACCTTAGAACTTAAAAATTGCTATGATCACCTAACAGCTACTTCTGCTATGCTTTATAAAATCAGAATGTTTCTTTTAATACCCAGCATGGAGAACAAACTCTTTGATTGGAAATTCTATTGAAAGTAGCAGAAAAGATAAGCATAACTCAATATTTCCATTTTCTGTCTGGTATTGGCTCTGTGCCACCAAGATAAATAAGATTACAAGATTACATTCACAGCTTTCTAATCACTAAACTGTTGTGAGCTAGGACAAGTTTCTGAACAGACATCTTCCACAGCTGCCTCTGCATGGCACTAGCATCATATTTCACCAACCTCTTTGTGTTCTCTGTATAATAATTTAGTTGTTTTCTGTAGAGCAAATGATTACAAAAGTTGTAGTTTCTGGACTTTCTTGCCATCTTAAAATAACTAGATTAAAGATTTCTACCACTTGGTTCCATTGTGGTAGTTTGAATGAGAACTGCACCCAGGATCAGGCTCATATATTTAAATGATTGGTCCCTAGTAAGTGGAACTGTTTGGGAAGAATTAAGAGGTGTGGCCTTGTTAGAGGAGATTTGACCTTGCTGGAGGAGCTGTGTCTCTGGGGATAGGCCCAAACCAGGCCCCCCTCCCCTCCACTCTCTCCTAGCTGTTGATCAGGATGTAAAGCCCTCAGCTACTGTTCCATCACCAAGCCTATTTGCTTTCCACCATGGTGATCATGGACTAATGGACTAACCCTCTAAAACTGTAAAGAGGGCCTCATATAAATGCTTTATTTTATATGACTTGCGATGGTCACAGTGTCTTTCACAGCAATAAAACAGTAACTAACACCATCATATTAAAATTAAAACATAGTAACATTTAAAAGACTTATTTACAGTGCTAGAGAGATGACTCGGTGGTTAAGAGCATGTATTGTTTTTGCAGAGAGACCAATAATTGGTTCCCAACAACAACAACAACATATACATGTGTGTATGTATGCATCATACAGTCATATACCATACAGTCATATACATAAAAGGAAAAGGATTAGTAGATCCTTACAGAAGACTTATTTAAAAGAGTAATAAATCCACAAAATTTAAACATTCAACCCTAAAATCAGAAAGCACTCTGATATAAATGCATTAATATATCTTTCTTGCATGCAAAAGGAAATCATATTATATTTATTAAATAGTGAGACTGTGAGAAGGACTTCCCTTTCTTTAAGAAATAAAGAATAGTCTTATAAATAGAGAATATATAGGAAATATCATAAATTTTCATGATGTCTCAGGGTTTTTTTAGGGAGTGGTCCATGAGATAGAGTTTCTTTGTGTATTCCTGACTATCCTACAACTTACCCTATAGACTAGGCTGGCCTCTTTTAAAAAAAAAAAAGTGGATTCAATTAGGAGAAAAATTATTTGGTAAATGGCATTTATTAAAAGTTTAGCAAGTGAGTACATTTTAATCTCACAAAATTATATCTACTCATGTCTTCAAATTCATACAATAATTTGATCTTGCTTAAAATATTAAATTAGTGGTAAATGATAAAATTTATGAAAATTTAGTATCTCTTCCAGAATCCAACGTTTACTAAGAGTGTGAGACTAACAGACTATGGCTAGAGAATGAAAATATAGTCAGGCAACCCTTTTCCATGTCTATAAGCTGCTAAGTTGACTTAAAAAATGCCCATGCCTGTACCTTGACAACTCGGGCCTTGGCTTAGAGAGCCATAGGGTGGCCTCTGAAAGATCCACCTGTCTCTGCCTCCTGAATATTGGAATTTAAAGATGTTCACCACCACGTATCTGTTTAGAGTCTTCTTTTTCTTTTTATAAATGATTTATTTATTTATTTTATTTATATGAGTACACTGTATCTGTCTTCAGACACACCAGAAGAGGGCATCAGATCCCTTTACAGATGGTTGTGAGCCACCATGTGGCTGCTGGGAATTGAACTCAGGACCTCTGGAAGAGCCATCAGTGTTCTTAACCATTGAGCTATTTCTCCAGTCCCTAGTCTCTCCTTCTTAAGGCCACTTTTCTCCAAATATCTGACTAAATGTTATATACATTATAAAAAACTCTAGAATTAAACCTAATTCTTTGACTTGTAGGAGGAATATTCAAATATTTTGATTTAATTGCTTAGTCTTATTTAATTACTCACTATGAAAAATGCAATTTGATTAAATAGATTATTACTTCCTTATAAATGATGGTTTGCTCTCTATATCCATTTGTAACCAATGCTAGATTTTTGTGACTAAATGATCAATTAAAGAATTAATTATAGTAGAAACCTGCTTCATTTGTAGAATTTGCCTTTGATTGTCTTCCATTAGCAAATAACAAGGGATTCAAGAGTCCCATTTCAACAAAGTGGCAGGCACCATCCTGCCTTTTGGTTAAAGGCCAGCAGAAGCTGCTAAAGGAATAAAGGACAATTGGACCTGCACAAATTATGAAGGTAAATATCCTCAAGCATTCATGCATAAAATGAGAATCTGGATTCCTAAAATTAAAGGAGCCTATGTGACAGACATCACAGTCAAGATGTCTCTCCAATACCCCTTAAGATTTTCTTCTCTTAAAAATCCCAAACTAATTTTGTAATAAAGATTTAGCTAAGTGTCTGGGTGATTCATTTATAATGTTAATTAACAAGAGTATATTTTGGAAAATGACTTTCAATCCGTGTTTGCTACGTTAAATAAGGGGATGAAATGATAGAATGATTACATTTTAAAAAGAAAATCATTAGATGATAGGGCCAAATCAACCAACCAAGTGGCTGTAAATTGAGCGTCAACTCTATAGTCCCTGTAGTAGATAGAAAATAATCTTAAGATTATCTCCTAGGCTCTCTTATAAATTATGGGTAGAAGTTTATTTGGTAAAATCATTTTGAAAAGTAATTTGGCAAAAGCAGATACCTATCATTCAGACACTGAAAGTTCACCTATTTAAATGCCACCTGGAGAAGTAATTACACAACAGTTTGTGACTTTGTAGAGGAATACATTTTAATTGTAGAAGCTACAAAGTTGGCAGGCAAGCAATGAAGCCATTTATGTATTGAGAAAACACAGAGAGAAAACCAAGTAGGAATGGTACGAATGGATAGAGAGCCACATGTTCCAAACATCCTGACAAGTTTAATTCTGCTGTTCCTGCCTCAAGGATAACATAGACTAACAGAGTGAAGCTTCTGGAGTAGTGCAGAAGGTAAGGTGAAAGAGAGAAAAAGAAATAGACAAATACACAGCTACTTAAGGAAAAACCTACTAGGCTTCAATGGTGGAGTAGTGAAAAGAGTCAGGGAGGAAGGTAGAAAAGCTTTACATTCCAGATGCATCACAAAACTTCCCTAGGAGAGGTAGACAGTTTGTGGATTGAGATTCATAATAGCCTTATTATAGGTAAAAAGAAAGTGCCATTTAAAATGGGTGGGCTCTTTCACTTAAGGAAGAAAACTGAGGGAATGTAAAATTTGCAGAATTTGAATCTAGGTCCTTGTGAATAAATACCCTAGATAGTTTTAATAAAATGTTGTTAAATGATGACACAAGTAAAATGGCCAATCATAGGGAGGAATTATGGAAGGGATAAAGGTAAACAGAAGGTATTGGATTCCTGGAGCTGGAATTATGGGGGGTTGGAGAGAATTTAACAGCCTAACCAATGAAATACACCCCCACCTTTTTTGATATACTTTGATTCCTCTGTTTTAACATGTATGGAATAATCTTAGGATCAGATCATAATCCCAGAACGCTTTAAACCTTGTCCTAATCACATTTACAAACTTACCTTGGACAGTTCACTTCTGTGTGACTCACATAAACATTCACACATAAGGAAAGACTAAGCATTATATCATCCAAAATCTTTAGGTATAGGAATGAAACAATCATGACAATAAATAGATACGATACAGAGTGAGACAAGATAATTTACATGGATATATCACACAAGTGGTTAATATTTAGAATATATAATGAGTTCTAAAATTCAGTAGAACAAAATCAATTAACCCAGATAAAAATTGAGCATATTTGTAATCCAGGAACTTGAGGGGCAAAAAGGAGAATATCACATGATCTTGAGGTTAGCCTGGGCTACAGAATGAGATCCTGTAGCGAGATATAAGGTATAAGATGCAAAACACATGAAACTGAAGAAGAACGACCTTTGGGGACACTTTGCTCCTTCTTAGAATTGGAAACAATCACCCATGGAAGGAGTTACAGAGACAAAGTTTGGAGCTGAGACAAAAGGATGGACCATCTAGAGACTGTCATATCCAGGGATCCATCCCATAATTAGCCTCCAAACAATGACACCATGGCATACACTACCAAGCCTTTGTTGCAAGGACCGTGATATAGCTGTCCCTTGTGTGACTAGGCCGGGGCCTAGCAAACATAGAAGTGGATGCTCACAGTCAACTATTGGATGGATCACAGGGCCCCCAATGGAGGAGCTAGAGAAAATATCCAAGGAGCTAAAGAGATCTGCAACCCTATTGGTGGAACAACATTATGAACTAACCAGTACCCCAGAGCTCTTGACTCTAGCTGCATATGTATCAAAAGATGGCCTAGTCAGCCATCAATGGAAAGAGAGGCCCATTGGTCAGGCAAACTTTATATGCCCCAGTACAGGGGAACGCCAGGGCCAAAAAATGGGAATGGGTGGATAGGGGAGTCGGGGGGGAGGGTGTGGGGGACTTTTGGGATAGCATTGGAAATGTAATTGAGGAAAATACATAATAAAAAAAAAAAGAAACAAGGGGGGGGGGAGCTGGGATATGACCTAGTGGATAAGAGTGCTTGCTATGAAAGCTCAGGGACCTTGTTTCAGATCCTAGGCACCCAAAAAATGCCAAGAATGACTTTGCATGCCTATAACTCACAAACTGAGAAATGTAGTCAGAAGGATGCAAGAAACACAGTGACCAGCCTTACCCAAAAGTTGAACTTCAGGTTCAGCAAGAGACCCTGTCTCAAAAAATACATGGAGATAATAAAGAAGGCACCCAAGGCCCTCCTTTATCCTCTGCATGCATGCTCATGAACACGGACACACACACACACACACACACACACACACACACACACATACACACACACACACCTAAGCATGCACCTATGCACGCACGCATGCACGTATGCATGCATGCGCAAAACAGTAAGTTCTTGCAATGATACAGAGAAAAGGGCAGCAGGTGGAACATTGTTGGGTAGAGTGCAAGTTAAACCAGCCATTATGGAATGTATGGGCATTCCTCAATTATTAAAAGTAGACCTATTATCTGATTCGGCAGTCTCAATACTGAGTATATAACAGAAGCAAATTAAATCTGTATGTGACATCTATGCATCAGTGGTCACTGCAGCATGGTTCACAATACAGAATACAATGAACCTAAGTGTCCATTCCTAGATAATGAAAAAAGAAGCAATGCACATATACACTGAATATTATCCATTCATATAAAAGAACAAACACAGGTCCTTACAACAACATGGGAGGAATGTAATTTGTTATGTTATGTGAAAAAAGTAAGGCACATTAAGACACATACTAAAAATCTCCCCTACACAGTCTATAAATAAGATCAGAGAATTTGCTAATCAAAGAGTAATTTCCAGAGGTTGCAGAAAGTACATAGGGAAACTGAATAGACATTTTAAAACACCACACAGCAGTATATTTATGTATATGCTTTATGTGTCAATTATAAATAAATATAACATTTTGCTGTTGTAGTGCTTTTATTTTTATTGTTATACTTTACATATGTTATATCCTTACTGAAACCTCCCATACCTCCACTCCCCCCACCCCTCCAATATACCCTCTCCCCTAGATCTTTAGAAAAAAAATTAGCAGGCCTCCCAGGGCTATCAACCTAATAGGATATAACAAATTGCAATAAGACTAGGCACAACCTTTCAAATTAAGGCTTCAGAAGGCAAGTCGGTAGGATGAAAAGTGTCCCAAGGGGAGGCAAAGAGTCAGAGACACCTCCCCCAACACTTTTGGGAATCCTATAAAAACCCCAAGCTAAGCAACCACAGAGTTTATGCAGAGGGAACCTAGCACAAATCCATGCAGGTCCCATGACTGCCACTTCAGTCTTTGTGAGCCCATATCAGCTCAGGTTAGTTGATTCTGTATGCTGTGTTCTCCTCTGCCTCCCAGAATCCTACTCTTGCTATTCAGGGTCCCCCTGCCTTCCTCTAGTGTTCAGAGAATATAATTTTTAAAAAGTAAAAATAGCACTATTTCCTTAACAAATGTCATTGCTAAAAAAGTTTGCCTAGTTTATGTGTAGATATGTTTCCTGATTATTAGCATCTAATTAATGATTCAAAGAATTAAAGTAGCAAAAGTGTTTAACACATTAATTACTCAGGATAGAGGCAGTAATAGTTAGAGATTAAAATACAAAATAAGAAATGTTCATGGAGGGCTGGAGAGATGGCTCAGCAATTAAGAGTGCTGACTGCTCTCCCGAAGTTCCTGAGTTCAAATTCCAGTAACCACATGGTGGCTCACAACCATCTGTAATGAGATCTGACACCTCTCCTTGTGTGTCTGAAGACAACTACAGTGTACTTAGATATAATAAATAAAAATAAAAAAGAAATGTTCATGGAATAACTGATTAAAATAGTGAAAATCTTGAATTTTAAAAATATATCTTACAAAAGTAGGAAGACAGTGGAGGGTGTATTGTGTAATTCAAACACTCAGAAGTCTGGAGAAGAAGGGTTGCAAGATGGAGGGAAGATTGGGCTAAGTAGAAAGATCCTGCCTTAACAAGAAAACAAGAAGTTGAATGCATAAATTGTGGTCTGCAGAAATATAAATTGTATTTATAGAAGCTACTTAAAATTAATGTTTTTAAACTAGACTTTTCATACTCTAAGATAAAGATTTTGTAACTTAAAACTAAAATTAAATTGCACAAAGTATGAGCCCATACTTAAACTATTTTTAAAAACTATGTCTATAAAAGGGGAAATCACCAAAGGTAATAGAAGGTATTTCTAGACTGCTAGTAGAATTGTAGTCAGATTTTTCTTTGTTCCATTATATTTTTTCTTATTTTCTAGTTTCCCAATGTTGATCAAATATCACTTGTCATAGACAAAACAGTCAGCAAAAACTCTTTAAATAGGGAGCATATAATTATTGCCTCCAAATAATGATAATATAATAAAGAGAACAAAAAATTCTATAAAATAAAATGATCAAGCACAGACTAGTCTAAAAAATGCTAAATATTACATTTGTTCAAAGAAAGGTAGAATCATCAATTGCTGTGGTATTATGGAGAAACAAGAACGCTCCATTAAAGCAGGAAATTGTATTAATTTTATTGATAATTGTCTAACAGAGAGAGAAAGAGAGAGAGAGAGAGAGAGAGAGAGAGAGAGAGAGAGAGAGAGAGAGAGAGATGTGTGCAGGGATAGTGTTGTGGGCATATTACCTGAATAGAACAGTATAAATACAACTCTTTTGTTATTAGGAGTTCAATATGCATCTGCTGAAAATGTAACATGCTATTTTGTTAGAACTGAGCAAAGGCTGATAAGCAAGAAAGAGAACCAAAATATCTATCCTGTAGTGTGTTTTAGAAAACCTTTCATGTGGTACAATGGAAAGAGTATACTGTAAAAAGTAATGTACAAGAAAGCTGAATCACAGGAAATATCATGACATGCCTTTAAAGCCATGTAGAGAATGAAGGAGCAGACTTAGCAAGTTGTAGATGAGGGTGTAGCTAACTGCAGAAGGACTTGTTTAGCATGTTCAAGATTCTGGGGTTCAATTCCCAGCATCTCCCTTACCCTCTCCCCAAAGCCCCCAAAACAAGAGACCCCACCACAGCAAATATGTGTGTTTATTCAGTGATATTTAACTACAATTTGAGATATTGTTATGAATTATAATTTCCAACATATAGAAAGCTTCTAATAGATTGATGTCAGAAGCAAATATTTATATGTATGTATTGTTCCATTTAGGTACATTGCCTACAGCTCTGTGTGTGTGTGTGTGTGTGTGTGTGTGTGTGTGTGTGTGTGTGTGTGTGTGTGATAGGATTATAGATAAAACTAAGATAGTATGCATTTCCTAGGCTTGTCTGCTGAAAAGGGCTATAAAATGACAGTTCAATCAGAATGAGCATGCCAAGCATCCACACCTTGGTTTCTAAATACCTCTATTTTGTTAAAAGAATAGACTCATTGGTGAACTGGCTCATTCCTAAATTAGAAGAAGGAAAGGAGATGACCATTTTATGATGCTAGTAATAGAGGAAATGCTCAAAGCTGATGGAAACACATTGAAGGATATAGAAACAGCTGTGAATAGACTCCTGGTCTGTATATATTTATAATAATTTCAGTAAATACTTGTAATAAAATAATAATTTATTATAAATAAAAATAAAGAAAATATTTATTTTTGTTACATATCGAATAAATAATTATATAGTAAATTTAAAACAGTGAAAATGTATTATAGTAAAATTTGATATTTTATGTAGAAATTTTTTGAAAATTGAAAGCACCTTTGGCAAATTTAACTACAACAATCACTAATGCCAGAAACATTAACAGATGCTAGAATTTCTGAAGAAACTATCATGAGATATAGATTATTTGGCTTCCTAGACTCTCTCCCAATATCACCCTGTACAGTCTAATAAGATCAGCTTATTTATAAAGGAAAGAAAACGACTTTGTAGTGGACAAATTTGGCAGACACTATTCTAACCAATTTGTCAAGGGTAATTCAAGGTAAAAAGAGTATCATATCTTGCAAACAGCAAGAGTCAAGTAAAAACACGGAAAATTATGCACTGTTAAAAAAATAATACGATGGGTACATACAGAAATATATACATAATACTGTAGACACAGAGCTGGGGGTGGGGGTATATTGTAAAGATTTCGGATAGTGGGTGCAATGTCCTGAATTTGATTATTAAAACTACAAAATAATATATATATAAAGATAGATAGATGGTTGAGTGAACAAAACAACATATGAAGGTGTAGGAAAGTTAGTAAAAAACAACAAAGTGAATTGATCATTTTTGACAAGACTGTACCACCATATATTTCCTATTTATGACAACAGGCATATTTCTGGACATTTCTGCATACTTCAAACTAACTGAGGAAGCTTAAAAGAAACATAGGTCAATTATTTTCATGGAAAAATCATCTATCAGAAGTTGTAGGTGTTTTATAAATCTAAATTTTATTGAGATTACATAAAATCATTTAACCTGTGATTGCTTTTAGATTGCATTTAAACTATCTCAGTCTGCATAGACATAGAGATCAAATTAATCTTTAAAAAGTAAATTTATTTACATTATGCTATACTACTTTACATAAAATAAGCAGTAATAGAAGCAAACCCCATTATCACCAACACTGCATCTTCTGTGTCTAAAAAAATGTAATATAGATTCATATATATGTTAACATAGCATAATTCTATAGATTACATGCAAAGGAGACAATATAAGGGACTTAGGGGCAAACTCTGAATTTGAAATTCACAACCTATGTGATTTTTAGCAAGTTGCTTAACCTCTGTTTTATAGTTTTCTCATCTAGTAAGTAGCTTTTAATGCGCGCGCGCGCGCGCACACACACACACACACACACACACACACAAATACATTAGTACTCTCTTAAGAAAACAAATCACAGAGCAAATTCAGTACACTTGGAACCTTGGGTTCAATCCCTAGCATCACATAAAGGACTAAATATCAAAATTTGTCTTACTATCCTAACATAGTACTTAGCACATAATAAACACTGAACAATGTAAACACAAACAATAATGAAAGCAAGATGAGCATTTTTTCTATAGAATAGAACATTTCATAGAAAAAAAATGGCCAAAAGCCTTGCTATTACCCTTGACAAGTTCTTATAAATGGTCACAAGGTACACAGTATGGTTTAAATTGTAGAAATAATACTATAACTTCCAAGAAAAACAAAAATAACTTACAAACATTTGTATGGTAGAAGTAGTATAATTCTCCATATTATTTATAGACATATCATTAAATCTACAAGCTTATCTCTTTGACAGAGTTTGTATAGCCATAGTCACCTTAACATTTAAAAATATGATTTTTTTCTATCACTAAAAATGATCCTTACAGACTAAAGTTACCCTGTTTTCTTGCTGCTGACCATTCAATACCTGGGTTATTGTATTCTACCTAATAAACATTCTACCTTAAAAAGAAAGTTCACATATTTTTGTTATCTAAATTTGGCATGACTCCAGAGATAGTAAAGTCATATAACTATGAAAAAGTAAATTAATTTAAGAAGTAATGTTCTTCCTGATATAAAAGCCTCAATATTAGAAGACATTGGTGAAAAACTAAGCCAAGTACAGCCAAGTTTCACTCTGGAGAAGGTGACCAATACCCCCAGCACAAGTATGGAGAGCAGATACCATTCATATTTTTGAGATGATTAAAACTTTCATTTAACTAGGGCATTTATTTGTGAGGAAGGAACAACAAACCCCTAGATTTAAAAGAGGAACAAAATTCTAACCATAGGAAAGTGTGAACTAAAAAGTCCTTTCAAAACTGTATAGGAGGGGGAAATCCCAATTACTTCACAAACACTTGTTACTTTAAGAATACGAAAGTAAGCTTGCACATAAGTTTTGTCAATAAAAAAAAATCTTATTTTTAATATAAATGAATTTCAACTGGCATGCAGTGTTGTTATACACACAAGTATAAATGGTAACTAAGAGGAAGGATTGCTTCAGAAGTCATCCACAAAGTTTTTGCCCATAGGGCAAATGCTATAAACAAAAGGCACTAAGATGAGCTTCAAATGAACTATTTTCTATAGCCCAATTATAATTTATTCTAACCATCTTTAGCCATATTGACTGCGGAAACCATACCCCATCAAAAATGCTCTGCACCAAAAGAACATTATTAAGTCGTATATCTACTTTGATGGAGGAAAATGATGGTATGCATAACTAAAACATTTTAGATGTGCAAGTTTTCCCACAGATTTTCTATCATAATTATGTTGTGATTACAATAACATCAAAGTTACTTTTTGTAACAGCAGTATACACAGTTTTTCTAGCATATACAGAGGGCAATGTGATCTGAGGTGTGCTGAGTCCAAAAGGAAGCTAACTTTGATGTAGACCCAGATGTCTGTAATATTGTAGCTGCGTCTAAAGGATTGATAGTCACTCCACCATGTGAAGGCCTAAGCTATGATGCCATATTTAAGTGGTTTTAAACATCCATTCTGTGTACTCAAATATAATACTTAAATAATTTGTCACACATTTAGTTGTTCACAGTTTATATGAAATTAAGTAGGGTAGACTTCAAACTGGAGAATATTTTCTGCAGCAAAGCCCTTCATTCCTTTGCATTTACCTCTTATCTCCAGAAGGAGAGTGGGTGTTGGGACTACCCAGATTTCCTGCTCAGGAACAGGCTGTGGTATCCAGTCTACATTCCTAAAGGCAAGTGGAACTTTTTGCTCTGTCATTTCGTGTGAGCATCCTCCCCCACTCTTCTAACCCATAGAGCTCATTCCCATTGGAAAACTGAGACTTCTTGTCCTTTAAATGGGTGAAAGGCAAACTCTCAAGTTGTTCAGGTGCCTTTATGAGTTTAAAAAGTGCAAGCCAACAGAAACCCATAACTTTTTTTTTTTAATGTGCAAAACTCCTGAAGCATAAGACTATGTATGCTTCTTTACTTCGTCCTGGTTGATAGGTTATTTTATCTTTTGTAAAAGAATGATGTCAACAGGTCAGAAAACAGGGCAGAACTTTACAAACCTGGGGTGGGGGGTGGGTTCATGTGGCTTAAGAAAAGAGCATATGCCAAGAGAAGAACTCCATCAAGGCTATTACCACACTGACCACAGTTCAATTTTAGAGGAACCAAATTTTAAACTATAAACCAAGGTTAAATCGTGCTTGGGCTGGGTCCAAGTAGTGAAAGAAGCTAGCTGGTAGACAGCTACCCTGGGTGGGGGATAGAGAGGAAGAAAAGTTTTAAATATCCTCCAGAGCCCAGTGACCCATTAATGTGCCTCCCACACCCTCTGCCCACTCTTGCCCCAGAAGAGGTAGCTACAGAGAAGTAAGCGGCCCTGTTTTTAAACACTTGGAATTTTCCCTCAGACCAGAGTTGGGAATTATATTTCTTTCTACTTAAAGCCAATTTTGACTTCCCTGGCCAAGGTCAAAGAGTAGGGAAGGTAAAGGCTCCAGTGGTTTCTGTTGGAGCGAGCAGTGATGGGGCGGGAGGGAGGACTTACCGCAGCCTCTGCGGGCTGCCCCCACAGACACAGGGCCAGTAAGAACCAGCCGGCAGCCAGGCACACTCCACGCACTTGCATTCTTCTCTGGCTCCCGCAGCTCCGTCAGCACCCGCAGGGAATCCCAGGTCCCTTCAGACCGATTGACATAATCTTGAAGGGTTATTGAGAAGAGAGCTAGAAAGGGGACAGTGAGTGTCCCGGTTATGCTGGTGCACTTGGGGGAAGAGATTTATAAGAGGGAAGCGATTAAAATAAGAGAGAGAGAGGGAGAGCAAGAACAAGAAAAGAAAGCTGTTCTTCCCTCCCCCCTCCCCTCCCCAAAGCCGATCTCTCAGGAGCACTTTGCCTTCTGTTGGGACTTGCAAACTTTCCTCACTCAACGTCCTACAAATCTACTTTCCTCGCTCTCTTCCCTGCACCGCCCCCTCCCCGCTGGCGCTGGGGAATTTGCGTATCACTCCGCCAGTGCTTCCCACTGCACCGGCAACCTGCGAGGGAGTGACGCTCAGTTATTTGAGGGAGGGAAACTTCAAGACAAGTTGACTGAACCCCACAAGTCCAACCAAAAAGATTTCTCGTTTGTTCATTGGCAGCTTCTCTTAACAGTACTCTTGCCTGCCAGTCCAGCTTTCCCTCAGATGTCTGCATCAAAGCCATTGACAAACAGACCTGAGCTGGGACTATTTTTTCCAGCGGATGGATTTCAGAGTGTGGTGCTTTTTATTGTTAATCATTAGAAACAAAGTTTTCGCCTCTGCTCCATGGGCTGCTGGCCTTTGCCTTTCAAGTGTTGGTAGGACAGTTTCTATATACAAACAGAAAATGAGAAAATATTAGATATACGTATATAAAGTAAGACAATGAACATATGTATTTGTGAATACCTAATGTATGTAACAACATATGCCATATAGGATGCATTAAGTAGGTTAATAATGTTAAAAGGTTAAATGTTATTGTAACTTACTTACTGTTTCTATTTACATGTATTGAGTACCATAAATAATATTTGTCACTTATATCAAGCTAAGGTAAAAGGTAGTGGCTGCCATCATTCTATTTCAGAAGGACCTGTGGCAAGCAATTATATAACATTAGCATAATTCCTTACAACTAAAACAAGCATCTCATTTAAAATGTCTATATGGAGTCAATAGTAGTTGAATTTGTGTCTCCTAGATGAAGTAGGCATGCATATCGCTTTGATAACTTGTAGACACTTTTAAGAACCAAAAGACCAAAAATATACACGATGTGGACTCCTTGGAGTGTCTTTCAGGAATTTGCTAAAGAATTCTTCTGAACATTTCTATTCTCAGTCTGGGATAAACTGCATTCTTTATATTTTGAATCCGTTTTATAAGGACCAATTCCTCCTCAGTTTTACTGGGTTTAGAGATTAGGCTTACAACTCCAGAGATTCCCTCCTCATCTTTCTAAAAGTTTAGTGAAAAAATAGGAAGTTAGAATAAGAGTCTGCACACTTGGGCCCTTGTGCAAGGTCTCTTTCAGGACTATCTGCCTATGTAGTAGTAGTGCACCCAAGTCTATTTTACTTTATGGAAATATATAATGCCTACTTGCATAGATTCTTGTGTATAGGTCTCTAGAGACCTGTGCATGAAACTTTGGAACGGTTATGTGCAGAGGTGCTTGAAATTGAGAAAGAGAAGCAGCTTCCCAAGGTAGGGGGAGGTGATTGACAGCAGGCAGCCCCGCCCCGTCCCCCTCCATTCCTTCCTCCCTGGGCTCATGGAACTATCTCCTGAGTGCTAGAAGTTGTAGCGGGCACCACTGCGTGTGTTTTCCTTTGGGGCACTTTTTTTTTCTAGCGGCTGATTTTAGTTTCTTCCAAATTAAGCCACTTCGCCCCCCTTCCCCACACTGTCCTGAATAAGGAACAAACTGCCAAGCATCAACGGAGCCCAGATGAGCCCGCGCCGCGGAGCAGCTTAGCAGTCTCCTGGGACCCAGCTCCGGAGCAGCCACAAGCATGCACCCTGGGTGAGCTGCTGCTGCTCAGAATCCCCCTCCTCTTTCCAACTTTGGACTGCTTTCCCAAGCCAGGACTATACTTGCACTTCTGTCACTGCGGAAAAAGTGGGAGTAGGCATCAAAAGGGAGCCCGGGGGAACACTTTCTCACTCAGGACCCTGTAGTCCAGAGAGCCCATGTTTCTCACCCTCCCTCTCCTTTCAGATTGTGGCTGTTCCTGGTTTCCTTATGCTTGACCAAAGAACTGGCAGAATCGGTAAGGCTTCAAAAGACCCCCTTTTTCCCCCTCTTCCTCTTGTGTTTCTGTTGGGGGTAACAGAGGGTTGCACCAAATGGAGCCTTTCTAATAGGACTTAATGGGGTTCCTGGAGAGGAATAGCAAGTATAACATTAGCCTAATGCTCTCCGGACTCAGCATTTTTCTTGTCCTAAAACATCCCTGTAGGTTTAGAGAACAAAAATTAGAGGTAGACAATGCAAGGTGCACACATTTGTGAATGTCTTCAGGACAATTTCAGGTGACTGGCCTCTGATGCCCTTTTTTGCACCAATAGGCAGACCTGCAAAGCTGAAGAAACATAGCTTTCCCTAACTGTAAGAAGGTGGATTGACGCATAAAGTTTGAGAGTGGAAAGAGAGTATAAAGGACTGAGATTTGAATGTAGCAGCAGTAAGATGGAAAGTAAAGTTTATAATTTGTTTGTAGGTCCTTTCATACATCAAAAAGTTTAATGCTTAGAAATGCAGATAAGCTTTCTAAAACTTAACCTTTTGTAGACTGTTTGGTATTATCTATGAACTCATAGAGACTCCAGGCAAAGGAATTCGGGCTAAGAGAAGTTTAATGGAACTCAGAAAGTAGAGAACCATCTACTGCAATTAGTAGGATAATTTCACAAAGGTGACGTGACTAACTGATCAGATATGCTATGTTTCCAGTTCAGCTAGTTAGTTATCTGGCAAAAATAAACTTAGCTTGTAGGTTCAAATACTACATTGTTTAAAAAACAACCTCTTTATAAAAGTCCAAGTCACAATACAATCAATAAATACACATTTTGAATTGTTTATTTTGTGGATTGTAATTATTTTAACTGATTGGCTCTTTTAAAGTGTCTTAAATACAATTTTAGAGCCATGCTTATTTCAGTCAGTAAGGTCACCAATACACTTTGTCCTAACATAAAGTCTGGAAAAACAAACAAACAGGGAAGTGAAATGATTTCTTATAAACAAAGAAAAATACTGGAAGACTGAATTCAAAAATTGTGTGACCCTTTACCTCTGAATTTCAGCTCTTAAATATGTGTCTGCTAAGCTTTGAATGAAGAAATATTGATCTCAGATTCTTGTTCACTTTTCTACCCTATTCTTCCACTATGTAAGCTTACATGTGAGTTTCTTCAGAGGTTTATACTGTATTTATTGAAAATGCCAGCCTTTGATTTCTTTGTCCAGAAGTCTTGTGTTGTTGTTGTTGTTGTTGTTTTTAATACTACTACTATAGTAAAACTTTAATTTTTCAGTCTCTGACTGGTGGTGTTTGTTTGTTTGTTTGTTTGGTTGGTTGGTTGTTTTTTTGTTCCTTTTTTTTTCTAAAAAGGAAAAGCATTTGATAATTGTAGATGGACATGTATTTCTAGGATACCATATCTTCATTTGTTATGGTGGAGAAGAAAGTTTTCAGTCTTTCCGAGCATTGAAGTGGGTCTCTAGATCTGGGTTGTATACTTTTGTCTCATTGTTCTACAAGGTAGCCTTGCCAATAACCATGGTAAGAATGGAATGAACCTTGAGGTCCATTGACAATACTTATTCTGTTGCTGTAAGTCCAGAATTGCTGTATTCGGTCTTCTTTACTTGTTCACAGCATCTTTGGTATTGGAAAGTCTTTTTTTTTTATGACAAAGAGAAAAAGAGGTGAGTCACAAAATACTTTTTCAGAAGATACTATTACTGGGGATTTTTTTTTCTCAATGTCCTTGCATTCTGTTTCATCTAGTCTCAACTCAAGTCTATTCTCTGTATTTGTGCTGTCTTCTGCTTTTCAGATGGTTGTAGGCATTTGAATTAGAAGTACTTTTAGTGATACCAATGCAAATAGCTTATGAATGCATCAATAAAAGCTCTGTTATACTTCATTATGAGAAAGCATCTTCATGCTGTGAGAATTAACTTGCCAGTAATTGAATATTGGTAAGCAATTAAAGAGAGAGTTATGTAGTTACTTTTGAGCATTTTCTTTATAAGAATTTGCAAAGCAATTCAATATAAGAAATGGAATGCTAAATGTTAAAATCCATTACATTTGTTTTTCAGGTGAACTATCTGCTAGGTTTTACTTAGTGAGACAGAACCTAGGATTGCAAAACACCAGGAATCCTTTAGTTAAGTGCTCAAGTCCACAAGGGTCTGCTGTAGATTCAACAAGGCATGCAGAATTTTTTTAAAAAATAAAAAACATAGCTACCTACGCTCTAGAAATTTTTTTTGCCTATATAATTCTGCTCATTATGTTCCTTGATAAAGACTGCTTTAAATTATCTTCATGTATTGTATACTATTAGAAAACTCTAGTCAAAACTACAAATCTCATCCTAGACTGTCTAGGAGATAAAATGTACCCTACAGTATTGTGAATTCTTATGCTTTTTTCTCATTCTATCTCTACCCAAGAGTACATTCATAAAAGTCTTCAATACATCCGAGTATACAGGAAGTTAAAAGACTAATGGGACACTTATTTGGGAGGGGAGGAGAATAAAGAATAAGAACATGCTTGTCATCTATATTCAAGTAAAGACCTGATTGTAATGCTAGCCTCTTTCTTTCCAAAGCATGCCCAGGTTGGTTCTTCACATTGTCACTGGCCCAGTCATTATAGCAGGCATCAAAGGATGAATGCTGTTTTAATGTTCAGCAGCCCAGTTGGTGGCTGCAGGAGGAAGTGTCAGTTTTCCTCTGGATCTGCCCTCTGTAGGTTTTACATGCTCCAGTGGCCCTACAATCACCCGCATACCGGTAGTGCTAAGTGGACTCAGCAGGTTAAAGAAACAGAAGGATCCATGAAGTTTGGGGGTGAAGTGGTGATGGAGTATGAGAAGAGGAGGAAGGGAGGAGATGGGGATGAATTTGATAAAACCACATTGTAGGCATGTATGAAATGATCAAAAAGTAAGTTAAGATATATAATTTTAAGAGAAAGAAATTGATAAAATTCCTTCCTCCTTTATTTTTTAGGTGTCTGTATATGTAGTTTTTCTTTAAAAATTTTCCATACAATCTACTCTAATCATATTCCCTCCCCTTCCCCCCAATGCCACACCTCCTTACTTACTGAACTTCATGTTCTTCCTATCTTTCTCTCAAAAAAAAACCTCAACCTCAAAACAAATGAGCAAATAAATAAATAAAGCACCAAAATAAAACATAACAAAAAGTACACATACACAAAGAAATATGGAGTCTATTTTATATAACTACAGGGTAGGTCTCGACCTACAGGGTTTTTTTTTATACCAAGTATTGATGTCTCCTACATTTTAAAGACAAATGAAAATCCATAATCAAACCCAGAAATGGAAAAATATATAATTTAATTTTCTTCTGTAAGTATAACCTTCTCAATGCAATTGAATCAAATTTCTCTTTTATTTTATTCTCCTCTGTATTACAGTCCAGACTGAGTCTGCACCATTTGAATGGGGTTCTTCCAGCTAATAATGCCTGCTTAACTACCAAGCAAAATGAGTGCATTCCAGTCTCTATTCTGTCTTTCCTACTTTCAGTTTCCCATTTTTTAATTCTACTGAAATCCTTTTTCTGATTTTCAGAATACTGTAGCTTATTAGTCAATGGTTCTTTGATATTTCAAAAATGTTATGCGCTCAGTGGGTATTTATTGAGAGACCTTTTTATTGGAATTAATGTGTTCAGCCCTAATATTCCAGTGGTGAGCAAGATAAGCATCATCTTTAGTAGGGAACTTAGAATCTTGATAGGTTCATGTCCTAAAATTGTGACAGATTTATTCTCAGTGAAGCTGTCTCTCTGAGCTCCAACCCTATATTTCCAACTGCCTCCTAATCCTTGTCTCTCACTTAAAACCAGTGCCTGGAGTTTAGTATAAACACTCACCTAAAGCCATCTATTACTTCTTTTGCTCCAAACACAGTATGTCTAAAGAAAAAACTTTTTTTCTAGTCTTTCCCTGTATACTTCAAGTGAAACCTTTTTTTTTTTTTTCTTCCCTTTTTGCTTTCTTCACCATCCATTCAGTTTCAGGAACAAACTACAGAATCAATCACAACTCTCCCAGTTAATATCATCAACTTCTACCAATATTATCAAGAATCTGTAGGCTGATACTTCGATCCACACACACTCCATTGATTCTAAACCCACTCACCCTATATCTACAGCTTCTGAACTGACGTTTCTACTTCAAGACATTTGTTAGAATTTCTATAATGCCACAAAAGTTAGTTTTACTAACAAAAAATTTCAAGGATGTTATCTCTAGGTATAAAACCTCTGTTCATCTCCCATTTCTTCCATAAGAAAATGCACACATGCTTGGTTTGGAAAATTGAAGACTTTCAATTCTTTCTTCACATATCTTTCCAGGATTGTGGCTTTGTGTTTCTCTTTCCTACACTCTAAAACTACATTTTCCACCACTCTCATACCATGCTTCCTTACCTTTCTTTGCTCTTGGGTATGCTGTCATCTATGTCTAGTATATGCCCCTCTGTATTTATACCTTTGCTCCTATCCCATGAACTCTTTCCTGGCCCTCCATACCTACATCAAATGTCATTTTCTTAATGAAATAATTTCAGACCTCTTCAACTTGGTACTCCAAATGACTATGACACTACCAGACACGTTATTTGTGGTTAGTAGATAACTTTCTAGTGAATATACAAGTTTCTGGCCTGCAGAAATTGTTTTTTCTTTGTATATCTTAAAGTTACTAATCCAATATAGATCATTTAATGAAACAAATAACAATGCTGTGTTCAATGAGAAGGCTCAGTAAGTGACAAGTTTGATCCCCAGAGCAAACTTAAGATGAAGATAACTCACTCCACAAAATTGTCCTCTGACATCAACATGTGTATGTTCTCCCTACACATATCACACACACACACACACACACACACACACACACACTGATAATAATATAATTTTAAAAAACTCTGTTCAATGATGAAATCTCTAAAAGATGATAGAAAATGGTTTTGCTAAATGCTTCCTCTATCCACAGTTCCTAGTTGTATGATTTAATTTACCTTCCTGTGACTTAGTTTTTCACCGCCAGAAAAGGAAATAATGTCTTACTCCTTAGGTATTATTGTCCTTTGCAAAGTTAAATGAGATCATGGGAACCCGCTGTCTACAAAGAAAGTCTCATATTCTCATCCCACCTCTGACAATTATCCTCTATTTATTGCTATGTCAGGGGAAAATTAAAACTAAAGTCCCAATTTTGACAAATGGCACATAGATGAGCAAAGTGGAGATATCAGAGAAGATCCTCTTGTTTCTAGAGTCTGTCTGCTGCCATGGTCATGTTTTAATATTGTCCTCATTGTTTTCCCCATGTCTAGTGCAATGACAAACATCTTGCAGTGTTTCCAGTTTACAAAGTGTTCTCTCATTATTTCATAAATGGCTCCAGGCTATCCTGTGAAGTAATCTAGGGCAAGTATTCTCATGTCAGGATATTTAGGATTTATCCAAGTTCACAGATCTAAGAAAAGACAGAATTAGGTAAAAGCACAGCCTAGAGTGCTGTCTCCGATTGAGGCTTTTTATCATCTCTTATCTGGAGTCTCTACAAACAAACTGAGCTGTTCTGGCTTCAGTCCTCTTCTGCTGCTCCACCCCCTTTGCTGATAGCCTTCCTCTCCAAAAGCCATGGTGCTTATTCTAAAACAAACAGGATCATGATCACGGAACCCCTTAGTACCATCCTACCCCCTCTCCTCTTGTACCATGGAACTCAAGTTTGCATCCCAGCTATCCTTCTGATGTTGGCTCAATTTGCCAAGCTTATTTTTTATGCCTATCTTTTCCTTTTCTTCAAATCTTCAGCCTTCCTTCTGTGTCTAGTTATGGCTGTGTTCTTATTCCCTTAAAGCTTAGTTTAATAATAGATTTTTCCCTAATTTTCCTTTCTGTTTTCTTATGACTGACACTGTTCTTTGCCCTTCACTGTTCTGGTTTTCCTTCAGTGAAAAGTTTTCTAGAGCCTACTATGTGCCAGACATTATGGTTAACAATGGGAAGAGAAATGCCAACTCCTAACCTGATGTCCTGATGTGACCTAATACATTTTGAGAAAATAGCTAGAGGAAATATATATACATATATATATATATATATATATATATATATATTAGATATTTTCTTCATTTACATTTCAAGTGCTATTCCCAAAGGCCCCTATACCCTCCATACCCTCCCCCTGCCCTGATCCCCAACCCACCCACTCCTGCTTCCTGGCCCTGGCATTCCCCTGAACTGGGGCATATGATCTTCACAAGACCAAGGCCTCTCCTCCCATTGATGGCCGACTAGGCCATCCTCTGCTACATATGCAACTAGAGACACAGCTCTGGGGGGTACTGGTTAGTTCATATTGTTGTTCCTCCTATAGGGTTGCAGACCCCTTTAGCTCCTTGGGTACTTTCTCTAGCTCCTTCATTAGGGGCCCTGTGTTCCATCCAATAGATGACTGTGAGCATCCACTTCTGTATTTGCCAGGCACCCATATACAACTACCAAATCCAGGCACTATTGCATATGCCAGAAAGATTTTGCTGACAGGACCCTGATATAGCTCTCTCTTAGAGGAATATTAAAACCTAAACTCTTGCCTGTTTGTCTATATGAGTTTGTAAATTGTAATAGCAATGAAGTTAATCACAGTAGTGAATTATTTATTCATGGAGGACTCATTCCTGCAAAGTAGATCTCTCTTCTCCAGATTTACAAAGTTTAGGCAATCTGAAGCTATCTAAACAGAAACAAGGATATTCTAAAGAGGGACATTTGTTCTTCTCTCTTTGACTATCAGTCTACTAAAACAATGAACTCAAAGGCAATGGAATTTCCCCAGGCATCTCATATTGGGAGAAGGAAAAGAACTGAATGAAGCTTGGTGCTAGCCAGAAGAGGAAGTTGTCTCTCAGGAAGAGATTTCACACAGTTCTGACAACTTATCAGATCACCTTTCAGGACAGCCTGGAGCCTACAAGGATGAAGGCTCAGTGCTGAATAAGATTACAACAGGACCAGAACTGCTGAATTAAAGCATACCTCTTGCTCTATGTGTAAAGCTAAAACTCATGTCAGGATCTTGGTGTCAAGTGCAAAGGAAATTCCATTAAACGCACGTTGCAAAGGTCTGAGGGAGTGATTTAAAGTATAAGAAATGCTTCAGATTTCTTTCCCTCTTGATTTGCTATCATTATATCAAGTCTTTAAAAGTTCAGAATTTTAACATATTAATCAATATAGTTTTCTTTAGATCTGACATTTGGAAGATGCACCTGGGAGACACTGGACTTTGTTCCTTTTCCCTAAGTGGCCACATTTATTAAACCTTTTCCTGCTTTCATGATTACTTATATCTTTAATATTGCGTTGGTAGGAAGCTATACCTACCTTACTGAGGTTGCTGAAGTTCAGGCTTTAAACGTAAGGACTTCTGGTAACAAAGCCTTAATGCATACCCCTCTTCTCAGGCTTCTTATGGGTTTCATATGCCACTCTGCTGGTCATTTTCTGGATTTTAGTTTGTTATAGAATGATTCAAAACAAAGCACTTTATGTTTGGAGACAAATACACCTACATTCAAATACAAACCCCATTATAAACTATGGTCTTAGGAAATTTAAATGACTATTTCTGTCATTCTTTTCTACTCACTGGAATTGACACTTTCCTGAAAATACAAAATACTTGATTATTTGTTAGATACGGGTTTCAAGCTTCCTATGAGAGAAAAAGCTTTAAGTTTGTTATTAAACTTGTTCCAGATTACCCAAAGCTGTTTCACCTTTCCAGTCCTCCCTTTGGGACTTCCTCTGGAGATCCTGGTCTCCACTAAAGATTCTTTTTAAAGAATCGCACCTCACCCCAGGCATCTTTGAAATCCCTGTCCTTTTGTTAAACATCCATGAGGCTGGTTAGTTTGACTTTATCTTTCAATCTGCTTTCCTTGTTTTAAGGGGAACCTTTGCTCCCCTACAAACTTCTTTGACTATTTCGTAGATGCTAGGCTTTCCTGGAATATACTGGCCTGGGTCTTTTGAAGACAAAACTGGTCTTCAAAACACACAAAGGCCTTTTCTTTCTGGAGGGAATAAAGATTAAGTGACATTTTCTGCATCCTTTAAGCATTGAGTGAGCATTATTTTTTCTGTGACTCCTTAATTCTGCTTGTGAATATAGAAGTTCCCTTAAAGTCAATGAGACAGTACAAAGTAGTCCACATTGAATCATGATAAAATTGCATAAATTCCTTTCAGTGCCTAGCTTGAGAGACCACAGTATTCTTTTGGATAATAATGTTTAATGAAAAAGAAAGAATTTATTACAAAAATTTTAAGAATTCTACAGCAGTATGTATACTTCCTTCCCAAAAAAATCACATACAATCCCCAAAATACAAAAAAAGAGTAAAATAAGTATTTTGTTAATAAGCCAATAATAAGGAAGAAACTGAAAAAAAAAAAAACCTGAACTTACACCAAAGACAGTTTAGTTCCCAGCAATCTCTGTTTTATTTTGGTTATATAATGTTGAGAAAATTCTGATGTACTCTAATAATGCATCTTATCAGGTAAAGGGTTTTTGGATTAATACTTTGCATTGCCATCTCAAGAAAAAACCCAGTTAAACAGAAACTTGTATTTCCCAGTCAATTTCCCACAACTCTCTATCTTTTTCAGTCACCACCCCTCTCACTCATTATACATACACACACAAATAAACTTTGTACTATATACTAACATGATAGTGATGTTTCCCAATATTTAAATATATGGAATCTAACACATCTGCATAGTGAATACTTTGTTTTACTACTTTTTAAATTTTAAGATATATTTGTAGTGAAACTTAAGTCTGATAGTGTAGAATTGTTGAACTACCTTTTCAACCATCATTAAAAGTCATAGGACAGTATGAACTGCTATAGACGGTTGAAAGAAGAGGTCAATAAACACTATAGTTACTGAAGGCTTCACAAATGTACTACCTAACCTGGTTCTCAAAGAGACAGTAAACAAAATATGAAACAATTCTTCTCTCTCCATTTTCTGGAAGATCCCAGACTTCAAGTTTTCTTCTCTGGATCTCTATGGATATACATGTATTTCTGCCTGAATTTATGTTTTACATTAATATTATAATTATATTAGATGGCTCTAATGAAAGCATGGAGATAGAATCAGTGTTCCATCAACCATATAATGTCTATGAGGAAACTAAAAGGACATTCTTTTTTAAAAAGAAAAAAATCATTTTATTCGTTTACATTTCAAATGATATCCCCCTTCCCAGTTACCCCTCCACAACTCCCCCTCCAATTCCCCTTCTCCCTATTCCCCTTTGCCTCTATGAGGGTGCTTCCCTACCCACTTACCCACTCCTGCCTTACCCCTCTAGTATCCCCCTACGATGGGGCATCAAGCCTCCCTCCCCTCCCACTGATGTCAGATAGGACCATTCTCGGCTACATATGTATCCAGAGTATTAGCTCTCTTCATATACACTCTTTGGTTGGTGGTTTAGTCCCTGGGAGCTCTGGGTGGTCCAGTTAGTTGATATTGTTCTCCTTATGGGGCTGCAATCCCCTTCAGCTCCTTTAGTCCTTCCCCTAGCTCTTCCATTGGAGTCTCAGGGCTCAGTCTGATGGTTGGTTGTAGGTATCTGCATCTGTATTGGTCAGGTGCTGGTAGAACCTCTCAGGGAACAGGCATATCAGGCTCCTGTCAGCAAGTTCTCCTTGGCATCAACGATAGTGTGGGGGTCTGGTGTTTGCAGATAGGATGGATCTGTAGGTGAGGTGGTCTCTGGGTGGTCTTTCCTTTAGTGTTTGTTCCATTTTTTGACCCTGTCATTCCTTTGGACAGGAACATTTCTAGGTTTAAAATTTTGTGGGTTTTTTTTTTCAAATCTTTATTAGATATTTTCTTTATTTACATTTCAAATGCTATCCCAAAAGTCCCCGATATCCTAACTCCACCGTGCTCCCCTACCCACCCACTCCTGGATGGCCCTATCCTTCAACTGGTGGGGCCATACTATCTATTGGAGGTCCTCTCTACAGGTTGTCTCTCCCTTTTGTTAGGTATTTTGGGTAAAGTCATTGTCATTGGCTCCTAGGAGCCTTTGACTTCCCTGGGGTCTGGGACATTCTAGTGGCTACTCCCAGATTCCCATTCTAAAAAGGGCATTCTTAATCAGGCATGGTGGAACATGCCTTTACTCTTATCATTCAGGAGACACGTGCAAGAAGATCTCTGTAAGATAAAGTCCAGACTGGTCTCCATAGTTAGTTCTGGGCTAGCCAGGGTTGTCTCCCAATATATTTTTAATCTAAAAAGGCACCTTTCCCACTAAGCAAATATAGCTCTGCTCTAGTCTACACTTCTATTTGAGTATAAAGCAGGCTCTATATTTGACCCCCAGTTGACCTCAGTCAAATTTGGTTTTGCAGTGAACACTGAATAACCACCTAGTGCAGCTATAGCAAGTATAAATATGGTTACGTGTGACATGTATAACTAAATCACAGGATGATTTTTGTGGAGCAAAGGGAAATAACTGTACAGAGTTGAAACAGGGTCAAGTTATGGGGGGCCTTAACATCAAAACCAAGATGAATTCGGCTTGTATTGAGTGGACATGCTGCTGTTGAGCAGGGGAAGGGGTAAAAGAAATAATTTGGGAGGCTAACACAAAGAAAGAGCCTAGAGGCAAAGATGAATGGATGGATAAATGAGTAGATGGGGTCATAGTAAGGATATAGGATACATACCATCAAATGTTCAAACAACGATTAGGTATAAGAAGAACAGGGAAAACTTAATGACCATCTTACTATTTTCCCCGAATAGCAGTTATTGAAATGCTTTGTAGGTATAGATACCACGGATATGTGTATTTGATACTGATATAATTCATAACAGGAGATTCCATTGGACAGATATTGCTACAGACAAGGGATGGAATTAAATTTTTCATCAAATTTCATCTGCAATATCTTGGGTTTTTTTTTCTACTTGAGAAAATCATTTAACATATTTGTGTCTCAGTGTTCTATGTGTGAAACAACAGCATCCAATTCATTGGATTACTGAGGTAGATAAAGAGAAAATATCTATAACACTTTTCATGTCTCTCCTGGTAACCAGCCAATTCCCTTCCATTGGAGGCACATTCTTTCATTTCACTAGTCAATTATGAAGTCACTTTCAAGACTTTCAAGTCACACTGCCTTCGCTCTTATTAAATATTATTTAGCATGTTTTTACCATTTGTATAATTTCTTTTCTGTAAAGAAAGCTTAACACATAGAATTTGGAATTTATAACTATCAAATTTAGTGGGCTTTTCATTTTTGTTGTTGCTGCTGTTGTTTAACCTCACATTTAAGGCAAAAGAAAAGACCTAGGAGAAATTGGGGGAGGGAAAGAATGTGATCAAAATATATTGTATGAAAAATCTTTTTTTAATTGGGTATTTATTTCATTTACACTTCCAATGCTATCCCAAAAGTCCCCGACACACTCCCCCACCCACTCCCACTTCTTGGCCTTGGCTTTCCCCTGTACTGAGGCATATAAAGTTTGCACGACCAATGGGCCTCTCTTTCCACTGATGGCCGACTAGGCCATCTTCTGATTCATATCCAGCTAGAGACACGAGCTCCGGGGGGGGGGGGTATTGGTTAGTTCATATTGTTGTTCCACCTATAGGGTTGCAGACACCTTTAGCTCCTTGGGTACTTTCTCTAGTTCCTCCATTGGGGGCCCTGTGATCCATCCAATACCTGACTGTGAGCATCCACTTCTGTGTTTGCCAGGCCCCGGCATAGTCTCACAAGAGACAGCCATATCTGGGTCCTTTCAGCAAAATCTTGCTAGTGTATGCAATGGTGTCAGCGTTTGGAAGCTGATTATGGGATGGATCCCCAGATATGGCACTCTCTAGTTGGTCCATCCTTTTGTCTCAGCTCCAAACTTTGTCTCTAAATCTTATAAAGGAAAAATAGAAAGAGAACTGCTCACTAACACACGTGGGTGCGGGCATATTTCTTTCTCCCTCTTCTCCCTCTTCTTCCTCCCCCCACCCCCTGTGCATGTGCTCATGATGGATCCCAGGAAAACATTCTTTGCTAAATAAATGGTGTACTCTTGACCTACCTTTCCAGCCCTCATTTTTCTGAGTTTTATGTCTCAGTGGAATGATGAGAACAAAGCAGTAGTATATTATGTGACAAGAGCTTGTCGCTGCAACCCTTTCATCCCCACATTCTCCTGTTTCTCCCTCCTGTTAGATCTGCCTCTTAGTCCTTTACACCCCTAGGTTATGCTCATAACTGAAGGACAGTAGTCATGCTGGAAGACTTGCTCTGAAATCCAGCAATTGCTTTGAACCCCTCAGCTTGAATTTGCCAAGTCACTAAAGTCCCAAGGTTCCCAGCTTTCCTCAATGGCTGCTGTTGGTGAAAGTCTTAGGACTGATAAACGCTTTTCTCTTTACTAACTCCTCATTTTCAGTAATTTTAAAATATAAAACATAGTGCTTCCAAGCGAAATTGAGTCTAATTCCCTTCTGTGGTTTGAAAGATTCATATACAAGCATTTATCTGTAAATCTAGTTATGCTCACTCTGTAAGCTAACAGAGTATGCCTTTGAGGGCTTTTATGGCACTATATTTGAAAATTTTCTGTAATTTTTGTGCTGCAATAAATATGGCTGTACCTGCTGAACCCTATATTGGTTCCACTTTGCCTTCAATCCTTTCCCTTGGCCTTTATACCTCCTTAGTATTCCTCAGTCTCTTTATGTGGAAAATTTAAAAGCTAGCTCATATAGTTGGGAGGATTAGTTAGAATCTTCCTAACATCCTTAATTACTATATATGCTCAGTAAATTGTAGCTGCCACAGACAGTGAATTGTCATGCTGCTGGGCTGTGGCTCATCATTTTCTAATCCCCTCTACAATATGTTTCTAGTAGACAGAGATCTTGCCAAGAAGACAACCAACAATTACTGCCTTAACTTTCTGTGACGGTGCTCTTCATTAAACTAGTAATAGCCCTATATCTATTAGTAGAGCTTGTTAGGGGAGGATTTGTGTTCCTCTGAGACTTAGGGATAAATTAACTTAAAGATTAGTTAGCTAGCTTTAAAGGTGTGTATCTCTCTCTCTCTCTCTCTCTCTCTCTCTCTCTCTCTCTGTGTGTGTGTGTGTGTGTGTGTGTGTGTGTGTGTGTGTGAAATTTCATCCCCCAGTTCATAACACTATTCTTAGCCTGGTTATCCTTAAGGGCCTTAGGGGATAAAAAAAAAGATATTTCCTCCTTCTCCTCCTCCTTGTTTGTACAGCTTTTATCACATTCTTCTGCTAAAAAGACTGACAGGTAGAGGTGCCAACTCTTTTAGAAAGGATACCTGCTAATGTCATACTGGCCTGGGGCTACTTATTCTGGATGAGCCATTGAAGAACCACATGACTTTCAGTCACTATTTACTTGGAAGAGAATGAGAGGAAGGATTTATATCAAGTTACCAGTCCCCTGAGCCTGTCCTGTCCTGCCTGAGCTGTCCTCTTTATTTTTTTTTTTCATGTCCACTATTAACTGCAAGTAGCAATGACATGCTTCTGCTCATATTCATAATAAAATCGAATAACATTTAAAGTATAAGCCTTTGAGAAATACCAAGGCTCTTCCAGAAGCTCTGTGCCCAGAGAAAAGCAGCTAAACTAACTGCCCACTGTTTGGTAGGTCACTTGACCTTATGAATGGCATTCCTTCTCCTAGGATAGAATACATTGCATTGCTACAGCTCAGTTCTACAGTTCAGTTACATGAAATAACCACAGTTCATTCCTTGTTTATATATACAGCATGGCCACTGTGGTCACTGTGGAAGCAATACCTGTTTCTCAGGTTAGGACCCAAATGGAGAAGATATAATCTGACATACTGCTTGTTGAAGCAAGACAAAGAGAGCTTTGGAGGACTTTTACTGTGTTAGTAATCGAATATTATTTACAGGTGGGATGTGTGTCCCTTTTTTCTCACATGCATCGATCAGCCCTGATGGGAATCAAGAAAAAAGTCCTAGCATGTGTCTTGAAGAAGGAGGGCAGGAAATATTCAGTGAACGGCAGTAATGACCTTCCCACATCATTGTTTACTTAACCGTGTAAAAAGATGTTGCTGATCTGTCTGCAAATATTTTTCTGGGTCCTTGCCTCTGCAGAACCTGAACAATATTTATCTGTTTGATGACTTCGAGGATACTGCAGGTTTTGCTGTTCAGTGTGTGTGTGTGTGTGTGTGTGTGTGTGTGTGTGTGCACGCATGTGTACAAACACAAGATTGGAATTTCTTTTACCATTTGGTGTTGTGGCTTTTGTACCTCCCAGTGATAAACAGATACATTAGCTCAGAAAATGTAGTGTCAAGGAAGTCGTCTTCCTTTGATCCTCACTTGCCTCCTACCGTTTACTGCTGTGGTGAAGGAATAACTATTATTCTCTGATCCTTTGACCATAAAGATGGGATTAAATTATTTGCCCAAGGGCATGTGACTAATTGTTCCTGCATTAGAGGAAGCTGAACTGGAACTCAGGATTGTCCTTTTACTGTGTCAGGTCCTACTATAAAGAGCCTTGTCTAACTGATTGCTGTGATTTACTCCCTAAAACAAGTGGTAACAACAGAAACTGGCCCTTTAATCTTGAACAGGCGAAAATTTACATCTGAATGCCTTCTTTTAAGTATTTTGATGAATTGAATTCCAGGTCATAAAATTAGATTCCCAGAATTCTTATTTCAACAAACCTTTCTCCAAGCAAACAAATAACAGGCCCCATGTGGGTCAGCCACAGGAGCCTGACTTGACTGAAACAAAGAATTCATGCTACCTTTCCTGCATTTCAATGTAAAACAAGCTACTGTATATATACTTTTATTCTAGGTTGGTTTTCTGCTAATAGTTGGGATGTCAGATAATGACCAGGAGTAAAACTTGTAAATAGAGTTGGTGGCCTTTTGAAAACATCATGTAAGCATCATTGTACTGTCTTGTTGTGTCAATTAGGAGTTACACTGGGTGTGACAGGCTGTTGTATATATCATGAAGTCCTTCAAAGATGCCACCACCTTAACCAGATTGTTTCTTGATGGCTTAATAAAAGGTCCCAGCTGAATAGGCTACTCCTAAATATCGTAGATGAGGGGACATCGCAATTATAACATTCCATTACACAGGCACAAGATTCTTGTTAGAACACATGACAAATGTGGTCCAGAATACCTATAGAAATAGTTTGAGCAACTCCAATCCAAAATCCAGTATCTAAAGTGCTCCAAAACCTAAAGTATTTTGTGTGCCAGCATGAACCCATGAGGACAAAATTCTAAACTATGAAACTTTTGTTTCATATATAAAATTATTAATGAAATTACCTTTAGGTTATGGGTTTAGGAAGTATATGAATGACACATGAGCTTGGTGTTTAGACTTGAGTGCTATCCCTAAAATATTTCATTATATGCATATAAATATTCCGTGTCACCCGCTTAAAATAAAGCATAAATACTTCTTTTGCTAAACATTTCAGGTAAGAACCAGTCAGTGTGTCTTACTCAGGATGTAGACGAGGAATTTGAGTTTTATATGGTTTATAACTTGTAGGCTAGGGACCTGTCAAAAACATGTCACAAGGAAATCATTTGAATATTGCCCTAATATTTTACAAGACTCATCCTCTGGTGCCAGTTGATCTTGTAACTCTTCACACTGAAAGTGGCGTTATTCATGTAGAATCACAAGGCCATCAGTGCAATGGCAGTTTTGTTCATCACATGTGTGTGGTAATGGCGCTCTCTTTCACATTTTCTCACAGAGTCTTTTATTATATTCATTAAGTAATAAGGTCAGGGTTTTATTTTTTTAGAAAATTTCATACATAAAGCAGAGAGAACAGTACAATATGATCCCGTGTTCCTGTTACCCATCTTCAACTGTCTCCAACTCTCTGCCAATCTGCCATGACCTTTGTGAACATTATCATAATCATTTGCATTTTGTAGCCATGGCTTGTCTTTTTGTGCCCTTTTACTTTCTACAGTAACTATGGGTTTAAATGTTAGGCCTTCACAGAATCGAGGAAAATTTATCCAAACGACTTAAAAATCGTCTCCAAAATAGGCACATCATTAGAATAGCTACATTATTAGTGCTATAAGCAATTTTTGTGAACTACTGAGAGGTGAGTGAGCTAGCGTTGTTCTATTAGACTTACTTGTATCAAATAATTTAAGAGCTGGAAAAGCATTTTGCTTCTTATTACTTGAGTCTCACATGTAGATGTGTTTATGGGGATCCACCAATTTTTAACTTTAAGAAACATTGTTGTAATATCAAACCAATATAACACACATACACCAACACAAACACATGCAGAGAGAAAGGCAGACAAACACAGAGAGGGGGAGGAAGGGAGGAGAGAGAGAGAGAGAGAGAGAGAGAGAGAGAGAGAGAGAGAGAGAGAGAGAGAGAGATGCAGAGACAGAAAGGGAAAGGGAAAGGGTCATTCTTTTTTGGGGGGGTTCAAAACAGGGTTTCTCTGTGTAGCCCTAGCTGTCCTGGAACTCACTTTGTAGACCAGGCTGGCCTCGAACTCAGAAATCCGCCTGCCTCTCCCGAGTGCTGGGATTAAAGGCGTGCGCCACCACTGCCCAGAGAAAGGGTCATTCTTAAGTTCATGAATTAAAAAAATAAACTAAATTTTAAGTCACTTTTACCATTGTTTAATATTAGTCCATTCATTAATCTTAAGAGCTCTTCACTATACAAGTGTCCTACTTTCACATTACCCTGAATTTGCAGCAAAAATACAAGTAATTTGTACACCATTACTAATATCTTTCTTTCTCTGTTTCTTTCTTTTGTTCATTCTGCTTTGTGCTAAGAATTTGTATAGAATAGTTTTGAAACATAATGAATAACCGTAAAGGCTGAGTCACTGAGGATATTTGTAAAGGAAGGTTGTAAACAATATCTATTATGTATTTCAACAATAATAATGAATATTCTTACAGTAATGTGTGTCTGACTCTATGCCATAAATACCGTTATTAACTCCATTTTACAAATGAGAAACCTGACACTCAGAAAAGTTACATGGATGGCTTTCTGAGAATCATGGGCTACCAAGTGAAGAAAGCGAAATTTGTGACAATATCTAACTAGACTCTAATTGGTGATTCGTCATTACCATGCACCCTTTTATCACTAAATGTAAGGAAGGGCAAACAGGAAGAATGGAAAAGGATGCAAAATTCTATGCATGCCAAATATATACTTAGGTCTCTAAAAAAAATGGTGAATCTGTGGGTTTAAATTCAACAGCAGACATTCTAGCATGATTTTCCTTTTCTGACTACCACTCTTGCATTCAAAACTACTGTCCACTTCACCTTTGCCAATACTTAGTTACCTTTCTTGATTCTCAATGTTATTCCTCAGGCAGAGGATGAATATTATAGTCAGATTTCCTTCAGATGTCTTATCTCCAGTATGCAGCCCAATATGCACTATTTAAAAATTCTCTAATAGCGCCAGACAAGGTAGCACTCTTACCCATAGCACGTAGGAGGCAGAGGCAGGTGGATCTCTGTGACTTTCCAGCTAGTCGTGATTATACAGTTAAACCTGTCTCAAAAATAGAAAACAAAAAAGAAAGAAAGAAAAAGAAGAAGAAGAAAAGGAAAAAGGAAAGAAAGCAGAAATTCTTTTTAGGCTAGGCTTCTAAAAGTAATAATATATAATGAGAACTATTTTTTGCAACTAATGAATTAAAATGAGTACTATTCTTTTAGAGGGAATATTAAGCAAGCTTCAAAGACTGAAATGATGAATATAATAATGATGATGATACTACCATCACAAATCTGGTTAAAGAGCACTCTTTTATCTGATTTGAACTAGGAGTGGGTTACAATAACCATTTTGTATATGAAAGAGACCAAGTCTTAATAATAAGTGATCATCTATACGACAGACAGAACACCATTTACACAGCCACAAATTGAATTGGTCAGTTTCCCTACAATCCTATATTTCTTGTTATTCTAGCCGTTTTGTGACCCAATACAATCCCACCTGAGAAAAAGGACTCCTATTCTACTAAAAGCTTCCTCTGGGCCAGCCACTTTTAACCTTTTAATACCTTGGTTGAGAACTGTATGATTGAACTCTCAAAGGAAAATATAAAATAATCCAATAATATCTTTATTAACATTTATTAATTATACATAATAATAGTTTTGACTGTGGTATATGGAAGTGTAGGTATATTTCGATTAAAAAATCATTGTGTTTTAAGTAAGATTATATATATACATATATATGTATATATGTATGTATGTATATATATATATATATATATATAAACTGCTAGGCTGCATTTATAGCAATTCTGGAACTGTAGGTTGGGCATATTTGGGAGACATTAAGCTCGAATATATTTGGTTGGAGTGACTAAGGGAAGAACCTATTTGGGACCACTGTACTTAGAAAAGTTTTCTTAGCAGGATTTATGTTTTGTTTGCAGCATGAAAGAATGATTTTGCAGCTTTGCTCTTCCATTTATAGATCTTATGCACAGGAAAAAAATGTCTTCCCTTGATTCTGAATTGAGATCTGGAGAGTTAGGTAGGTGCTGTACGAGAGGAGTTTGTGCTGTGGACTTTTTGTGGTAAATTTTATAGTCCTTTAAAAATCATGTTTACATGAAATCAATTAGCTGGAAAGAAGACAAATCGTACTCATTTGCTAAGGTTCATTGAAGTAGTGCTGCCTCCAGAGCATAAGCACGGACTATTCTGGTATACTTCCATTAATCCCTTTTCTCTGAAATCCTCTCCAATTGGTCATCTAGACTGGAGTTAGAAAGTGCTGAGCAATGGTCCAAATCTGCTTTAGAGACATGTTTGTTTTTATCACTGCTCATTTTTTGTGAGGGCAGAGTTTCAATGGCTTCATGGAAAGAGCAGGACTCAGAGCCCATAAGCTTGCCTAAGTGCCCGTTAACATGCTCCATGTGTGCTACTGTCATGAAATGCCAGGGTGTTAGAAGATTGTGTTTTTCCCAAGTGTGATGAGTTGAGTAAGATAAGTTTCTTCTTCCTCCATGTTGATGGAGAGTGAGCCTTAGGAATGGCCTTAGCATTAATATCTTAACCAATTACAGAGAAAATTTAGAAGATAGCATTGAGATTTCTTGGACATTAGATCCCTGTCCTGTTATATTTCATTCTTCCTTAGAGCATTTTCTCTTGAAACTGATCATTCTTGTAGTTCATAGCAAATTGAATATAATCTTTTCCTCCTCCACCTATTAGTCACTGACTACAGAGCATAATTTGGAGCAGTTTTGTTAGAGTCCCATTCAGAACACACTGAAAGTTTTATGTCTATGAATTCCCTGTGCTCTCTGTTCAGTGAGCATAGATTTAATCCTCAACTCAGGCTCTTTGTCACAAATTACATGAGAGAATAGAATCTTTAATTAATGTACCAAGAGGATGTGATGCTTCTGAAACTCTCTATACAGATAAAAACTAGTAGCCATTACCCACACTGCCCCTGAAAAATAGCAGCAATTGACTTTTAGCC
Organism: Mus musculus; assembly: GCF_000001635.26. Taxonomy (NCBI): domain Eukaryota; kingdom Metazoa; phylum Chordata; class Mammalia; order Rodentia; family Muridae; genus Mus; species Mus musculus. Next base: position 141,453,874 of record NC_000086.7, on the reverse strand, counting down.
CCTACTTGACCATTAGCTTTTGCCATGGGAAACCACTGGACTGTTTAGAAGACAGATAAGGCTGATGTTTCCTGTTTCCAGCAAAATAGTGGAAACTCATGGCTACAAGCATTGAGATGCCTATCTATTCCGATGCCTACCGTCTCATCTTTTCATCCAGAACATTTATTATAGACTCTGCTCCATAGCCTGTAGGTAGAGTGGAATGACCCCAACAATTCCCCCCACCCCTGGATGTCATGATTAACTCCATAAGCCAGACTCTCCATTGAATAAACTCAATCATCTTATTTCTTTTTTTATTAGATATTTTCTTTATTTACATTTCAAATGCTATCCCGAAAGTTCCCTATACCCTCCCCCTGCCCTGCTCACCTATCCACCCACTCCCACTTCTTGGCCCTGGCATTCCCCTGTATTGGGGCATATAAAGTTTGCAAGACCAAGGGCCTCATGTGCTCTATTAAATCAAGTACCTTCTTCTACATGAATTGTCACATTAGTACTTTCATTTGGGCTTTACTTTTTTTTTTAATAAAATGATTTTTAAACTAACTCTTATGTAGCCCAGAATGGCCCTGAATTCACAACACAGGCAAGATTAACCTTGAACTCCTTCCTGATCTTCCTGTCAGGATAACAGTTATACAAACACTTTTGTAGCATTGCTGCTAGCTGTTCTGTTGCATGAAGAACTCCAAATAAAACTTCAACAACAAACCCTTGCTTTTAGTTGGCATAACAACTGTAATAAGAAAGAATTACAAGAATGGCAAGGGTTTGTCTAATATTGGCCCTACATTAAACCCTTAACAGCACAAAACAAGAATCCTAACTATTTAAGGTATACATTCTCTTCAAAGTTCTGCAGTAAGGTACAATTGACCTTCTACTTTCTTCAACCAGGAATAAATGAATCAAATGCTCTAGACTGTGCAGCAGTGACTAATAATCCTTTCAATAGAAAGTTGCCTCCTCAGCCTTGATTCTCTGGCATGAAAACAGCAAATTTATTGGTCAGGCCTCCAGGCTGTGCAGATTTCTTTTTATATTACACCAGAAACGTGTTAACTGTAATGGGAAATTCCGGGCACTGCCTCCCAATTCCTTTGTTATGCAGTGGTTAGTTGATCAACAGCTGTGTGCCCACTTGATTCATTATAAACTGGCTGTCGAAACCCACTTTCCTATGTCACCACAGTCTCCGTTTCCATATACTGGGAATGGGGGTGTGAGTTTGTGTTTGACAATTAGAATGTCACAGCGGAGCTCAAAGCATATAAGGCTCTTGTCAAATTGGTGAGGTGGTAGTAGAATACAGAGATAGCTCCACAGATCTAACTGGCATGTCAAGGTCATGCATCCTTCTTCTTCACTTCTGCTTCACACTCTTTCTGCATTTTTGGCTGTACTGTATCTACTTGAATGCTTTCTAACACGATATGATTACTCACAGCAAGCTAGAGGCTATTTCTATCCATAGTCTTGATGGGAAAGGGATACAGAATCTCTGGCCAGTGTGCTGTCCTCTATCTGCAACAATGTAAATCAGTGTCCTAGTGCTGTGCATAGTTATAAGCTTGCGTTACATACCACTCTTGTTTTAGGAAAGCTAGTTATGCCTTCAAATTTACTGACACCATCAATCACTCACAGAGCAACCTTTTTGGATAAGTTCAGACCACATTTCCTGAGTTTTCTTTAAAACAAACACTAATGCTTTTATTCTGAGGCTTTTTTTTCTTTCTGATAAGGATTATCTCTTCCCTGTTTTCATTGAGATTCATATTCGCTTTTGTGAAAATGCCTGGGTTTGCCAATAAAATTCAGCACACCCCCCCCCCAACAAACACACACACACACACAAGAGCCACCCCTGTGGCCTTTCTTTCATAGTCTCCATAAATCTCGTTTCTCCCTTTGATCCCATCTCTACCCTCAACATGGAACAGGCTCTTCCTCTGAATAGCACTAGAAGGGGCAAACGAAGCTAAGGAGATGATGCACTTGAAATGCCTTCAGGATCTGCAATAAAGCTTAATGTTCTAAGCATTAATTTTGGCACACACAGGCACCTGGATTTTCAAGTCTCAGATAATTGCAATTCCAAGTAGTTGAAGTAAATATCTCATTGTGTTTTTCCTACAGTTATATTAGAACATTGTGAATCACGTAAATTAACAGATGACCTAATATTCTTATCTAACCCTCTACTTCAGTGGGTTGAGATTAATGGAAACTCAGTACCAATTGGGGCAAACCTTTGACTCTGCCACTCTGACCCTTAGGCACTTAACTTCATCTCTCTCTAAGTTGCTTCATTTCTACCTGCTGTGCTCATTGTTAGGCCTCTAGCCAAGTTTCCACATAATAATGGATGAGTATACAAGACCCTAGACATTTTCATAGTCTTTATTTAAGACTTCTCCCTTCTATGTCTCAAGAAGGACAAATTTACCTAGCTATTTTATCACCTGGAATCTTGAAATTAAAGGGTAGACTTATTAACATGATCATCAATCTTGTTTTTTGTTTCCTCATATTTTAAGACACTTTGCCAAATGAAACAGAGCTCCTCAAAAAGATGTTATGACCCTGGCATGTAATTATGATTTACTGGTAAGATTTTTAAAAGGAGACATTAACTGCTGCCTACCTTGGTCCACCTCTGAGCTTATCTTCCCTGCACATTAATCGCCACATTTGAGTGCAATTTGTTTATATTTTTCATTTACCTCTCCTGTGCCCTAATTTTTCATCTCTGCAGATGTTGATCATTTTACCCTCTGACAGATTTCTCTGCATTCTCCTTATGAGTTGATGTCTAGACAGATAACTGTTATTAAAAGTTTAGGGGAAATTGTTGTTTTGGAATAAACAGTCTCTGTTTAAGCTTTAAAAAGTCAACTCATTTGTCATTCATACAAGATGAACATTGAGTTTTTTGTACCAGTGTCACTTGGTAACACAGAAATAGGAACTAGACTGTTATAAATAATTAGATATTTGCTATCTAGTGCAAGTTAAAGCCCAGTTCACCATAAAAGAGTGACACTATATTATTAAAGATGCATATACTGAGAGGATATATGAATGACACACTTATAGGCAAACATTCTGAGATGGCACAATTATTTTAAAATTACAACATAAATCCTTTCTGAAAGAATTTTGGTGCATACAGAATGTGGATTATCTTCTAACCATGATATCTCTCAATTCTTTCATGTTTAATTTTTAAAACTCTATGGAAAAACAGGAAATTTAGTTTCTTTAAACTAAAAGTCAATATTTTTCTTAAGAACTCTAAGGTAGCATCTACTCTAAATATCTGAATCCCTTTCTCCTTACTGAACACTTCTTCGAGTCTCTGAACTGTTTTACTGTGTTCTTACCAACACACAAAATAAAATGCTTTTGCTCAGAATAAGTGTTCAATTAATGTTACATCAACAGGTCATTCAAGATTACGGAAGTCCAAAATTATGGAGGGTCATCAACTGAATGGCTATGGATCATGGTTTCTTCTGGCTTCCCTGTTGTAAAGCCCTCTCTACAAGAGGTTGAAAGCATTCCATGGGCTCCACTTTGAATTCTACCCCTGAGATAGGATCTTCAGAAAACATACTGATCCCTCCTCTAAAATTCTTTGTCCTGCTGTTTGCCAACCACTCTCTGGACTTCCATCCTTCAAAACTCAGTTTCTTGCTATCTCTGGGGGGTGTTTTCTTCTGAAATTCAAAAAGGAAAATCCTGGGGAAGACCTCAAAGGATGCAACTGGAATGAGCCACTTGAGATAAACAAACACATTGGCGCTCCCAGCTTAGGGAAAACATTGGAGACAGTCTCATTCATCATTCCTTGGGAGAACTGGATCATCCTCACCTTTGATCTCACAGTGTCACTGTTGTTCTTGATAGGAGCACAGCCTTCAACACAAAATTTGATATCTGATCTACTCCCAGCCTAACGCCTTACCTACTGTCTTTGAAGGGCTAGAATAAAAATGAACAGTACACTGGAGCTTTTAGTTAGTGAACTGTTGAGGATTTCTCTCTCCCGTAGTACTTAGACGCACAAAAGGTAGTGTTAGACTCAGATCCACTCTAGCTTTCCCACTTCCTAGCAGTGAGACCTTGCAAAGGTAACTTTAGTCCTTTGAACTGATCCAAGCCTGAAATTAGGGCACTGGTAAGATAAGATTCTCTATCTCACAGAATTGTGAAGAATAAATGAGCTGCTGCTGCATATTATTTAGTGTACTAACTGAATGCTGCCGAGAGTTGTTCCCACCACCAAGTGTTGTGATAACTGTTATCGTATCAAATAACTTGGGTTTCTATCTGTGTGGCTATTACAGTAAGTCTCTGGGATGCTGTATTGGCCACAGTTTAGGGAGAGCAATTTACTAGACATGTTTCCTCATATTTTTAGACCCACTTATTTTGCCCAAAGTTACTGTGTCTTTTGTAAACATAGCCTGCTTAAAAGTTAGGCACAGCACATGCAAACTTCTTAACTAATAGAGACTGAACTACTAATCATGTCGCTAATCTCAGTAGACATTTTCCCTTAATAACTGCAAGAGTCCACTCCTCAAGTGGTCCACAGCTGAGATTTGAATGGAAATCTCCCCTTTGTTACCTACTGAAACAATACATAAAACCATAATATATAAAGATTATAGAAGCAGAGTTTCATTAGCATGACATTTTTCATAAGTTCATGTATGCAGTATTTTTATGACACTCTCTACCCAAAAAAAAGAAAACAAATGAAACTAGGTGAAAAGAACACTTGGCTTTTATCGACATTTGTAATTCAATTTGTTCTTCATTTTTCTAAATGCAAGTGAAAAAATTAAATTTCATATAGATGTAGTAAGTACAAATGGCTACAGAATCAGTCTTCTGAGAAATCAGACTTCTCAGGGCTTATGGTCTCATAAATAAAGAATTTAAAAATGAACTCAAATGGAAACTTAAGGACATTTTTATTACAGTTTAAAAGAAAAACATCATAGAGCAGGCAAGCTGTAAATATTTGCAGCTGCCAGGAGGAGAAAAATGGATGCTATTTGAGCTTGCATGACAGCAGTGTACCACATGGTCGGAGTGGGGCTTTTAGAGAAATAGTGACACCCAAAGTGTTAGGGAAAAATATATTTAGCCAGGCTTATAGCAAGCCAACTTAAGAAGCTGCTGCACTGTAGGCTTATAAGCTATAGTGGTGGTTATGTGGGGGCAGGAATTTTGGAAAGGACAAGTATAAAGTATAGTGTCTCTTTAAAGGATTAATTAGTCAACCTATCTCTTTAGCATAGATTAAGACCATCCCACCTTCCTAGAGGTAGTACCACCTAATTGATGTTGGATCTCTATCCAGGCCAGAGATTTTATTCTCTTTACCAGTTTTCCCTGAATAAGCCTTTATTTTTACTAAACAGTTTCATTGTCTGAATAAGTGAACCACAAACTTAAAATGATATGAAGTATGTAGCTCAGTGATAAGAGTACTTAGACTCCTAGAATCCATGAAGCTCTGTATCTATGAACTTCTGCACCTCAAACTACAGAGGAGTAGGGTCTTAGATATGCCATTTCACTTCCTCAAGACTTCCCTGATTGTAAAAGAAAGGTCATAGACCACTTACCCTCTCAGAGGTTTGTGGCAATCAAATAAATCATTGTTATGTTCTTTGAAGAACATGGTAGACTGGCCAGTGTGCTATGTACAAGCAATCATAAAATGCTAATCTGTAACATTGTGTTGAGCAACCATCTAAAAGTCATGAGCAATCACAGCAAAGCCATTCTATAGCAATTTGCTTTCACAGTTAATAATTCCCATAGCGAAACTCCAGATGTAATTAAGACCATGAGAGTAAGATATGGATATACAACCTTACATTCTAGTATGTAAGATTAAATGGCTTTTTCTTAAACACTCCGAGAACACTTGCCTATTTCCTTCCCTCCCTCTCCCTATCTTTTTCCTTCCTCCCCTCCTTCCTTCTACAAAAATTCCAGCACCATCAGATTTTTTTTCCTAAAGAACTTAATTTCTAAGGGAAGGCAAGCACACAAAAATTCTCTCCACATAATTAGATGACATTACAGAGTAACATGAAACTTATTATAAAATCTCAGCACAGAAGCACTTAAGGCAGTCCCAGTAGGACAGACGGGGTTAGTGTACAGAGGAAAAGAAAGTGACCATGTCAGGTCCAAGTGGCTGCACGGAGCCTATAGTTAGAGTGACTAACAACACTGGCATATATGAGGAATACAAACAAATCGGTGTTTGTAAGCCAACAAGTGCCAGATAGAAATCACACCATGGAGAAGCTCGGATAACATGAAGTCAGTCTTTTAGCATATAAGTGAGAGTGTTCTAGCAGATTCTCATCTAAGGCTGAAGACTAGGAGCTGAACAGAATAGCTAAATGAATTTTTTCCTAATTCCTTCAGAGTAAACAGGAGATTAAGATAAGGCAGGAGCTATGGCATGTAGAAGTTAAGTGGGAAAGCACACTTGAAATATTTATGAGATAAAATTGTCAAAATTTCATGATTTAGTACATTTGTGGTAAGGGCAGAGGTTGGTATCAAGGACAACTCTCATCCTGGGTTTCTAGCTATGTGATGTCAATGACTAATATGAATAAAAATGGGAAGACTTAGAAGACATTATACAGGCTCAGTTTATTGATACAAGTTGGATATGTCCACTGTCTGTTGGCTTATACAAGGTGAAATAACTGTAGAGGTATTAGAATTCGTAATTTTTTGGTAGAGATTTAGACTACATATAGATACCAGAATGTCAGGCAAATTGGCAGTAGTTGAAACTAGGAGTGGATGCATTTACTCAAGCAAAATACATGGTATTAAAATGGAAGAGAGTTAAATTTAGGATATAACACCAATATTTAACATGTACTTCCAGAATATTATGCTAAATATTAGAGGTCTCAGACCTTAATATTCAACTAAGTGTCTTACACCTTAGTTAAAGATGGTAATGAATTTGAAATGATTCTTTTATGTGCAATGCTTTTGAGATGCTGTAGATAACAGGGATGAAGCTAAGTAGGCTTTTATTCATGCTTTAATTAAAACAGTCTCCTCTCTCTCTCTCTCTCTCTCTCTCTCTCTCTCTCTCTCTCTCTCTCTGTGTGTGTGTGTGTTTTATTTTATTTTACTATTGTAGGCTTGGATGGTGGGAGTGTGGGTGAGAGTGCTTTTATTTTAAAAGACATGATTACCAACCATTGGTCTAAAAGACTAGCATTACACATAGTAAACTCTAGTAAAGTAGCAGACCACTCAGAATGGATTCACGGTGTGAGCTATACTTCAGGTAAGAACACAATGGGAACCTGTAAGGAAAAACATGTAAAAGTATAAGACAGAGACAGGAAAATGAACAGTTGAAATATTTTTTAAAGAAGTGGAGAGTATAGTATGTGAATATTTTAACTCATACTAGTTAGAGCTTCCAGAGTGGGGAGGAGGGAAGAGTTGAGGAAAAGTTCTAGTTGTAAACATAATTCTTGAGCATTTATCATCAGAACAAGCAAAAGATGTGAAAATAATATCTTGTAAAATAGGGTTAAAGAGAGAGCACGCACACTCTGAAAACATTATATTGAATTCTACAGACATCATCAACAAAAGAATAGACTCCATAAGCAGAGATGGATCAAATACAAAAGATTGTCAACCACAATAACATATTAAAATTCAAAGTAATATGAAAAGACAATCCTACAGCTTCCTTCTTATAAGTGTATTTTAAAACATCTCCTTCAATTATTGATACTTCAAATATATGGAAAGGCAGCAGAAATGTTGCATATTTAAGCAACCCAGCAATTACAGAATATGTATTATTGTTAAGCAGCCATAGAGCATACATAAAAATAAGTGTAGTGTATGTTACTCTAAAACAATGACAACAGAATTCAAAGAAATTGTATCCACAGAGCATGTTGTCTAATCACACTGAAATTATATGAAATGGTTTTTCTTTGTTTTGTTTTGTTGTTTGTTTGTTTATTGGAGGGGTGGTTTTCTTTCGTTCTGTTTTTTTTTTTCCAATTTTTTGAGACAGGGTTTCTTTGTGTGGTTCTGGCTGTCTTAGAACTCACACTGTAGACCAGGGTGGCCTCGAATTCAGAGATCCACCTGTCCCTGTTTTCCAAGTGCTGGGATTATCCAAAAGATGATTGTCAAAATGCCTGTGTGGTGCATTTACATACTAAACCATATAGAACTGTCAAGAAGACTAAACTCTAGAACTAAGCAATGGAAATACATAAGAAAACTTGTGACATGAAGTAAAAATGCAGACGTATAGAGGAAATATGTAATATCCAAAGTTTATATTAAAAAGAAAACTATGCACATAGATATTCAGCTACTATAAGAAAAATAAAAAGAAAGGTAAGAAGAGTAACTAATGAAATAAGAAACATCTGAATTGGAGAAAACCATGCACTTAAAAGTTGATTCTTCTTTGGAAAGTGTAATTAAAGCAAAAAAAAAAAGAAAAAGAAAAAGAAAAAGAAAAAGAAAAAAGAAAAAAAAGAAAAACCTGGCAAATTAAAAAGAGGCCTCGAATAGTCAATATTATAATTAAAGAGAACATACTGCAAATGTTCCAGTTATTAAAAACATAATAAGAGAATATTGTGAAAACTTTGTGCCAGCAAATTTTAATTCAAATAAAATGAACAATTTTCAAGAATAATTATGAAAGAAATATTTCTCCAGCAAATGTTACCAGAGTTTTATAAAAAAAAAAGGTTATCCAAGTCTGGATATAAATTTATATATAATAGTTATCTAAGAATATGGAAAAGGAATGTCTCCGCTGCTTCATTCTACATGATCAAAATGATATCATTCAGAGGATGGGCATGGGGAGCTAATGGTAAAAAGAGAAAGGACACCAAAGCTCAGGTTATTTATAATTATCTTAAATAAAATGTTAGGAACCTAAATCCAACAGGATATAAAAAAAGGAAAATCTATCCCCAAAAGCAACAGCTTTGTCAAAACACATATTAATATAATATTAATAGATTAAGTGGAGAAATATGGTCACTAAAGAGATTTTACCACAATACTGAAGTCATAATTCCTGATGACTCATTTCACCTTCTCGGAGAATGCAAACTCCACAGAGTTTTTAAAGCAGCAAAGGTTTCAAAGTAGTTATTTACTCTTATTTTTTAATTAAGATTCTTTCATACAATCTATTTTGATCATATTTTTTCTCTTCTCCCGATTCTGCCCTGATACTCCTCACCCACTTCCCCATCTAACTTTTATGTACTCTTTCTTTCTCTACATAAAGCAAGAAACAAGAAACAGAAACAAAGAAATAAGAAACAAAACCACCAAAAAGTAAACAAACAGGCAAAAGATAATAAGACAAAAAATGTGCTGAAATGAATCAAAGCAAAAAAAAAATCAGCAAAATTACAATTTAGTTCAGTTTGTACCATGAAATGGTTAATACCCACTAGTAGGACTCCACTGGAGAAAACTGATTTTTTTTTCCTTTCCTAGTAGGTATCAATAGCACATAGATTCTTGCTCATGAGGACGGCTCCTTATCCACGTGCCTCTCTCAATGATGGACCTCAACTGTCTTGATCCTGTGCATATCTTGTTTCTGTTGCTACAATCTCTGTGAATTCAGTCCTGGTGTGTCTGGAAGATGCCATTTCTTTGATGTCACCCAACACTTCTGGCTCTTACTATCTTTCTGACACCTCTTCATCATAGCTCCCTCAGCATTGTGGGGAGGAGTTTGATGAAGAAATCCCATTTAGGACTGAGTACTCCGAAGTCTCTCATTCGCTGCACATTTTCCAGATAGGTGTCTCTTTGTTAATTCCTATCTAAAGGAAGAACATTCTCTGATGGAGGTTGAGTGCTGCAACTCTGTGTACCTGCCCAGTGTAGCTACTGGGAGTCCTAGTTAGAAAGTATTTTTGCAGGTCAGGGCACTGACAAAACAGGCTGAGAGGCTTCATGGAAATGAGCTGGGGGGGGGGGCTCCAGTGGTTAAAGGGTTTTATCCTATTTTAATTGAGTTATTGCCTACTACCAAGTGAATGTCATGAATTTTATTTACTTAAAAAAATCTTCTCTGGTGGGTTTTGTTGGTGCTGCTGGTGTTTTTTTGTTAAGGCTTGGTTTGGTTTTTTTGTTTGTTTTGGTAATGAAGTTGCTTTTGAGTCATCTGAACTTCTTTAAGTTACCCCTCACCCACACTCCTGTGCATAACCCCAGCAAACTCATAAGTTGGCAAAGTAAGTAGAGACATTTCCTGATTACAAAAAGTACGTCTTAATTGCAGAAAGCACAAAGAAGAAAAATAAGCTTGCCCATTATTTAATGATGGTTATTTTTTTTGGCACGTGTAGTTGTGTGTGAACTTAAAAACATAATTATACTGTATATATAATACTCTGATAACTTTCACACATCAATATAAAAATGTATCCATCTCATCTCTTATTTGTTTATGTAGTATACTATTACTAAGTAGTTTTGTGTTTTCATTATAGAATTTTATAAATAATGCTACAAAAAGCATCATATTCCTGAATCTTTATATTTATTAGATCTTCCATATAATTTGTAACCACAAGTGAGAGTACTCTTGAAAATGTGTGTGTTTCTAAAGACTCAGGACATTACTAAAAATGAACATATTTTATTGCCTTTTGATCTATTTTCAAACACATTTATTTTTAACTTTATATCTTATAATATGTGTATGAATGTTTTCCTGCGCGCGCGCGTGTGTCTGTGTGTGTGTGTGTGTGTGTGTGTGTGTGTGTGTGTGTGTCTGATGCCTGGGAACTGGGATTGCAGATGATATTGAGCTACCATGTGAGTTCAGTTCTCTTTAACCACTCACTGAGCCATCTCTCCAGTCCTTCAGATATATTTCTAAGTACACATATGCACTCAAGATAAAGTGAATTGCCATCTCAAATTATAGCTTAGGAGAGAGTTGGTTATTAGTTTTTATAAAACCAAAACCATATTCCATAAGATAACCCAGAATATATGCCAAGTATCATAAATTTTAAGTGTAACAAAGAGAAATTACAAAAAAAAATCTAGGAAAAACTTTAGCAGATAGTATTCTCCTGATTGTAGTATAGGAAACAACTTTCTAAATATATGCAAACATCTGGATGCATAAAGGAAATATCACTATATTGGACCATTTTTTAAACCTGTTCTCAAAAAAATACACCATAGAATGTTTAGAAGAGAAATATTACATTTAGGGAAATATATATCACATGTGAAAGAAAGGCTTAATTTATTACTATCTGAGAAGGTTATGACTAATTATCATTTATGTGTGTATATGTGCTTAAATACAGACACACATACACACACACACACACACACACACACACACACACACACACACACACACCAGCCTTTAAAAAATAGAATTCAAAGCTTTATCTTTTGGCCCTTTCAGGGTTGGAATTTGAAAGGGTTCTTTTCTGAAAACGGACTGTAAATTGCAAAAGGCTTTTTACTCTGACGTTCAGATGAGATGAGGCAGAGCAATTTCACATAGTTACATTTGGACACCAGATAGAAGGTACATTCCTTTCATCATTGCTCAGAGAGATAGCTCTAGTTTCCAGTTAAGGGCAAAATAAGTGGGCTATGAAAATCTTGTGGTGACTATTAAAATGCTGAAAATGTATTTCATGTTAAAATGAGTAATGAGTTGGTGCTATCTATGTATGATTTATGACCAAAGTCTTGAACATCACAGTAAAGAACCCCTGCATTTTAAGAGACCCTGGAAATGAATGGGAAGAAGAAAGGGGGTGATGGGATCAGCGAGGAAGATGCAAAATTGAACTATGAACCAAAGAACTTCTATTTCCAGGGTTAATGTCAGAAAAATATTAGCTCACCAGTAAACTGAACTATGAAACCACTTCTTGGAAGATTTTCATAGACACATTTTCCTAACAAATGTGAAACTTCACTGACTTCCATTTTATAATAAAGAAGGCTTAGAATTGGTCTTCAGAAAAGAAGATGTTTTATTGGCAGCCACATAGTCTAGGTAGTATGTCTTCTAGAAATAATAAGGCATGCCTTGACTGGTAGTTATGATGGCAAAGACAGAATAGCTTTAAGCCCTAAGGAAACCAAATACATGCATGCACGCGCGCGCGCGCGCGAACACACACACACACACACACACACACACACACACACACACACATGAGTAAACTCCTCGAAATCTGCCTTCTCCACTGTTTGTCACTGTGAAAATGTCACTCCCTAGCTTACAACTTTGGGTGACCATCACATTACACAACTGGCATGAAAACTGACTGGGAATTCGAAAGCTTCTCTCTCTATTATCTTCATTTATAATTTGGATGGCTTTTTCCATGGTCCCTTTTCATTATCACACTTTCAAACTGTTGAATAAGGAAAGATGAGTCATCATGTTATTCAATGCTTATTAAAGTCTGAGGCTTTCTCTGAGTGTCTCATCCTCCTTCCAGCCCCAAGCTTTCTATGTGTTCAAAAGAATGGTGCCTGGAGGGATAGCACTTGGAAAAACAGTACACTTGGAAATAGTTCAATTGAAAACTTTGAGACATGTTTGTGACCCAAATAGGAACATATCTTATTGTCCTTTTGCTCCTGATTTGCTTGATTTGAAATAGCTAGAGTTTTTTGGTTTTTGATAAACAACAGTCTATTGCATCCCAATCCACAATGTAAAAATTATTTAGCAATTCTTAAAGCCATTAACTAGCAAACAGTATATAACACATTTAACTGGTAAATGTTTAAAAGTGTTTGTTATAGCTCTTAACATAGTATTTTTTCTTACTATTTTTTACAGTGTGTGTGTGTGTGTGTGTGTGTGTGTGTGTGTGTGTGTTCCTTACATGGAAACCAGAGAACAATTTGCAGAGGTCAATCCATTCTTTCCTCTATGTGGGTTTCTGGGGTTAAATTCAGGTCACCAAGTGTTGGTGGCAAGCATCTTTACTTCCTGAGCCAGCTCACTGGACTGTTTATCTTCAAGAAAACCAAAATCAAAATCTGGAGTGGTGTTCTATTAATAAGAAACCAAGTAATTTTCTTCCTTTTTTTGATACCCAGAAATACTTACTAATCTGTTTCCTACTCATTAATGTCCCTTAGTCACGTGCTCAAGTAGATATAGTGCCTCCCCAGAGCTTTGCTGTGTACTAACAAAAGGATGCTCCCCTGTTAAATGACTTAAAGATTCCATTTCATTGTTACAATATAAAATTCACATTCTTCTAATTCTTCTCTAACACTCTAGCTCCCAAATATTTATTCACATTGTTCTGTTTTGACTTTCCTTCTCATTTTTTTCTTTGTGAAGTGTCATATACTTACTGGCATATTTTAGGCTCATCAGTCTTCTTTGGTCAGTCAGATTATTTGTTCATCCAAGCAAAGAGATCCTGTCTCATACTTTTCTGAACATCTTATCTTACCTTTTTCTTTTTTTACGCTCTTAATATCTGGAGGAGTTAATTTACCAGTCTATGACAAGAATTGTCTTCCTTCTTTCCTTTTTCTTTTTCTTTTCCTTTTTTTTTTCAAGATAGGATTTCTCTGTGTAGCTCTTGCTATCTTAGAATTCACTCAGTAGACCAGGCTGGTCAACTCAGAGATTTTCCTGGCTTCTGCCTCCCCAGTGCTGGGATTAAAGGCTTGCACAACCACATCTGGCATTAGAATTTCATTTCAATGTAGTAGATTCCATGTGCAATCTTACGATTCTTATCTAATTTTTGAACCTTAAATCTTAAACATGTAGCTCCAAAGTGTTTCATTAGATGCATCTAAGTACAGCTAAAAATCACCCGCAAATAATGGTCAAAACTATCAACATCACCCTAGAAAGCAAAGCTAAACAGATAATGCTTAGCTTGACTTCTAACAGGATATATTGGTTTTTCTTGTTCATGACCTTTCAGTATTCATAATTACTGTAAAGAGTTTAAAAACATTATTCTCAGAAGGTGTTCAAAACTTTCACTGCCAAATGAGTCAGAGACAGAGGGGACAAAGGAGGCCAGTGTCAGGGACAGTCTCAGCTTGATGATTTTAAAGAGTCTATTCTTTACATAGAACAAGGGGAAATTTGCAGAAGGAATTGCAAAAGTAAAGTGACTCATAATCTGATAATGCCTAAAATAGATGGGCAGCGCCAAGGGCTTGAAAAGATTGATTCAGCATTAGTCAGTTCTTGCTATGAGGGCAGGGTGGGGAGAGTTCCCACTTAGCTTAGCCAAGTGAGCTTTATTTAACTTTGAAAAAATACTGTTCACGGTTGTGTGGTTTGTTTGGTTTCTTCATTTGCAATATTTCTATGAATTACTGCTTTGTAAATGAAACTTTTATATAATCTAGTACAGGGTCGTGTGTGTATAAGAATTGCAATAAATAATATGCTTATCATGTAGGGGCTTGTTAACTATTTTAAAACAAAATATCAGATAACTATTCCTTTTCAAGGGACACATTTTTTTGTCTGATTGAATAACCAGGTAAAATGAAGTTTGTTTACTTTGTGCCACTTGCCCAAAGATGTGTTACCCTGAGGGTAGTCAGCACAAGTTCTGTAAATACAGGCAGAGACTGATCTACTTAATTGGGAATAAATGCAAATGAACACTGTTTCCCTACAGTGTTTTTCTGATATAAGTACATGAGTATGCCTTTTCATAGTTTTTATTTGAGAACTTATGTAGCCCCTTCTTTTGTTTCTTCCTTTTGTTTAGCATTTATGCTTTCCCGAATATTTTTCATTCATTCAAATTAATCTTAGTCTGCCAAATATGCACATTGTACTCCAGGACTATGGCAGATGAAAGGGAACAGAAGCTACAAAAAGAAAACAGAATATATTAATCCCAATCACCTAGTAATTCTATAACTAGTTTAAGAAAGAACAAAAAAGAGGGGTTGGAGAGTCAGTGGAATGTTTGCCTCATAAGTGCAAGGCCCTGGATTCAGTTCTCATTTCTGGAAATAAAATAAATATCAGAAGAAAGCCGAGAGAGATGGTGGTTCGCAATAACCCATAACTCCAGTTCCTAAGGGATCCCACACCATCTTATGACATCAGTGACCACTAGGCACAAACATAGAGCAGATACACTCATGTATGCAAAACACTAGCAACCATAAAATAAATGGAAATAAATTAAATTCATGTAAATATTTGTTCAAATTTATTTAAACATTTAATACTTTATTTTATATTTTATTTAATATCTAATAACTTAAATATGAAATAAATTTAAAGATCTAGAGAAAAATAGCAAGAAAACCAAAAAAAGGTAAAAATGTAACTATATTTAATAATCAATAATAAAATGTAAATACACCAAATATTTTTGAGTGGTAACAGTAGCCTCTGCATAAGGATGTTGAGGAAGGCACAAAAACAGTAGATTCTCACTAATAATATCCTTGTAGGCTTTGGATATTGTGAGTAGAAAAGGGTGGGAGTGAATGTCTTATGAGGAAGTGGAGTTACTTCACAACTAAACATACACAGACTACATCTTTACTTATACTGGACATCCAAGTATAGTTGGCATCTGTCTAAATGGAAAAGACAGGTCTACTTGCTCAAGGATTTAGAATCTCCTGTGTGTGTAGAATCATTGCGGAAATTGTGATGTATAAAGCATTTTTAAAAGAACGTTGCATTTTCCTTGGTAACAATGATATGTATAAGTACGAAGGCATAGCAAATGGAAAGAAGGCTGAGATGTGGGCTAGTTGATAGAGTCAATAATCAAAGGAGAAAGAGAGGTTAACATTCACCTGTTTTTGCTACAGAAGCTTCCTGAGTTGGGTAAAACTCGAGTTAGATCTTGAAGAAAACTGGTAAGAGATCTTGAAGAAAACTGGTAAGAGAGGCAGAAAGAGGCAGGAGCCCAGGAAGGATTACACTCATTGTCACTCCCTGCTTTCTTCTTGCATTAGTTACTTTTGAATTGTCGAGACGAAAATACCTGATAGAAACACCTTACGGGAGGAAAAATTACTTATAGCTCAGTGTTCTCCGAGAGCGTGAAAGATCTGATGGAGCAGCCCCATTTGTGGTGACACAACCCTAATATGGTGACTGGTTAGTTAATACTGTAGCAGACCAGGAGACAGAGAAGCAGACCTGAAAAAGGGCAGAGTTATAATCTTCCAGAAGATACTGCAAAATAGCTCTACCACACAGGGTACAATTGCTCAAAATGTGAGTGTGAGGGAGTCAGTTCAAATTCACACCACACTGGTCAACAGACATTTTTCGTCTTGATTCACTCTCTGAATAACACTGCCTTCTAAAAATCTTAAGTGAATTGTACCTTGGATTTGTTTTCCCCTGTAAGCCTTATTAGCCAACAAGCCTATCAAATGGTAATTTATCATTGAGAAATAATACTGGGTCATATGTTCCTGCACTGAAAGAGTTAAGAGGGCTTCTATAGGTATCTTAGAAACAGGAGTTCAGGCTTTGGGCCCCAGACTTGAGATAAGAAAAAAATGCCTTTGTGCCGAAGTGCTCTTAATAAGAGCGAGGCACCTCTGTCCAGACACATTGGATGAATTCACTGGGGGGGAGTCCAGGCCAATGCACAGACACTAAGATGGGTAAAGAAGAGGCTCCCTTCGCCTTCTTCATTCCATGGGTGTATATTTATTCTTTGGAGCCTTGAGACAGGAGGATGGAAAGAGAAGAAGGGGAGGAGGGGGAATACTGGGATTCTGACCTGAATTCCACAAGAGAGGAATGTGTGCAGAATGAGCAGCACAGGTACAGGCTAGTGTTTTCACATACCTGGGCGAAGAGCTTTCACCCCCCTCCCATGCCTTCGCCGACAGTTGGCAATTGGCTGCAAAGAATTACCATTTTTATTTTTTAAATTATTTTTAAGAGATTGTGTTCATTTACTCGTTATTAATATTCTTATTTCACGGTTTGCACAATAGAAAAGGAGAGAGAAAATTAACATCTTCAACACTGACATACTGGCAAGAGGTGAGCCATAATGATGACCATGAGAATGACTTAATTGGGCAGTGGTGGCGCACGCCTTTAATCCCAGCACTTGGGAGGCAGAGGCAGGCAGATTTCTGAGTTCAAGGCCAGCCTGGTCTACAAAGTGAGTTCCAGGACAGCCAGGGCTACACAGAGAAACCCTGTCTCAAAGAGAGAGAGAGAGAGAGAGAGAGAGAGAGAGAGAGAGAGAGAGAGAGAGAGAGAATGGCTTAATTGGCTAATGCTGTCCTGGATCACACATGTTTAAATGAGTACTATGACAAAGGATCACGTTTGTTCTGACACCATGGAAAACTACAAGATGGTTAACTGTAGGGTAAAATGAGGCCAACTTCGCTTATTATAGGACCTTTTGAAAAGTGATTGATGTCTGTCTTGGCAAGGGACTCTTTAGACATAAATTAAGTTCAGAACATGTAAGATATTAGCTGGCAACAACACAGTAAATTTGTTCATGTTGCTAGGAAAGCTGGAGGATCAAATATAAAATAGAGATGGGAGAGATGGCTCACGGGGTTACAGCTCTTCCCACCAAGCCTGGAAACCTATGTTCAGCTTCCTGGGTTCCACTTGGTGGGGGCAGAAGGGAGAAAGGCAGCACATGCAAGTTGTCCTCTGACCTTCACATGTGGGTACACGAAAGTAAATACATGTCATTTTAAGAGTTTCAGACAGACTCTCTCTACATAGCCTGTGCTGGCTTAGAACTAACTCACTATGTAAACCAGGCTGACATTGAGCTCATGGAGATCTGCCAACCTCTCTTTCCCAAGTTCTGGGATTAAAGAGACATACTCTCATGCCCACACATAATTAACTTAAAAAAAAACAGAAAACATAATTTAGAGCAGGTAAAGACAAGAGAACAGGTTCCTCTGCTTAAATTAAAGCACTCACCTACTTTGTAAACTGTGAGGCTCTCTAAATATTTAGAGAACAAATTAACACAACAGTAGTTACAGTATATATTTATATAGTAATAATGATAATAATAATAAAAACTATAGCTCACTTGGTACAGTGCTTACCCATCATGCACCAAGCTTTGGATTCAATCCTTAGCATCTCATAAGGCAAGTATATTGTTAGAAACCTGGGACCTCAGCACTCTAAGGAAGAAGGGAAATCCAAAGGTGAAGGTCATCATTAAGTCACCTCACCTGTTTTTGTTGTTGTCTGAACTTCTTTTTTTTTTTTTTTAGTAGCAAAATATATTTTAATGGAAAGTCATCTTTAAGTAATTGAATAAAAATGTATTCCAGGGGCTTTCCCAGCAGACAGCAGAGTATGTACATCTGGTGAGGATGGAGTGCGTCCGTTTAATATAAATTTTATATAGAAAATGCAAGCATATTTAAACAACGCACACATGTAAGAAAGGACGTCACAAAAAAAATTTAACAAAATAGATCACAAAATTAAAAAGTCGACCTCAAGCTTATAAAACCAAACAAGCCTCAGCACCGCGTTGGTCTTTCTCGGTGAGAGTCCCAGGAGCTACTGGAAGGAGATGATGCTGCTTAGGGAGAGGGGGTGGGGCATGAGATCAAAGCCCGCCTCTCCTTTTCCTGGAGCAATCATGTCCTGTCCAGGCTGAGAGACAATGGCATCGGTTTGGTCTTATGCATTTCCCGCCATTTAAGCAGGGGGACTGACAAGTAGCTGTATGACAGCGGGACCCAGTCCAGCCTGTGGGGCAGTCACACTGATAAGGGGCCACACAGCGCCCACCATTCAAACAGGGCAGTATGCATATTGGCTCTTCGTTGTCTGAACTTCTAAAATTTTATTTTATTTTATTTTATTTTACTTATTCACTTTACATCCCACTCACTGCCCTCCTCCCAATTACCTCCACCAACACAAACACACAGTCTTTCCCTCTACCCTGTTTAACACTAGACTGGGATATATAAGACTATGTTAAAAATAAAATTTTTTTAAAAAGTAGACACAAAAGAATATACGTTGTTATGATTGCATTTTCATGAATTCAAGAACAGTCAAAGTTAACTTATGGT
Organism: Mus musculus; assembly: GCF_000001635.26. Taxonomy (NCBI): domain Eukaryota; kingdom Metazoa; phylum Chordata; class Mammalia; order Rodentia; family Muridae; genus Mus; species Mus musculus. The sequence goes on along the minus strand of NC_000086.7, from coordinate 141,434,716 downwards.
GGCAAAAATAACGCTGTTGCAATTCTGAAAATGCTCAAAAATAATTTATTTAGTTGGTTATGTTACGTATGAAGTTGAATGATTATTGTTTGTTTGCATTTAAGTGTATCATTTGTAAATTGAAAATAGTAAAGAAGATTCTTATATGAATACAGGTTAGGGGAGGATGACGTTGCCAGCAGGACTTTCTCTGAGAGTGCATATTTGTTGAGATTGTTGAGTGACATTTCTTGTTATATTAATATTACCATTCTAAGTAAACCTAAACAGATTTATCATTGGCCCATGCCTTTGTTATTCATTCTAATTCCAAAAGAAAAATAAAGACAACAATGCTTTTCCAAAGAACATTAATGACAGTTTTTATCAAAGGCTAAACATGTGTTACTGCATGACCTTCCATAGGCTATCACTGGAATATTAGATTCTGGCAGGAAGTTTAAAGTGGAAATAACATCAATTTTGGTTGTTCTGGTCCATTCTCTGTTGCTATAAAAATATCTGATGTGTGGTACTGTATGAAGAAAAGAAGTTTAGTTAACTCACAATTTGTGTGGTTCAAAGGCCATGGGGCCAGAATCAACTCAGCTCTGCTGGGGACCTCATAGCAAAAGGCATTATAATGATGTGCAAGGAGTGATAACATAGTCACAGTTCCACTCAAGGGCAGCGTCTCCTATCACCTTTGCAGGGGGCTTTACCTCTTAGAGTTCCCACCACCTCAGGGTCAACACACTGAAGATTAAGCCTCTAATGCAGCAGCCATCTGGAGATAAAGTATATCCAAGCTATTAACAGGGGCTTTCTCAAAATAATCTGTAACAGCTCATCATGTGCGCATTATGAAACATGCTCTGTTAGCTCAAAGAATCATTTACTAGTTGAGAATAAGAGCTACTCATATTTACATAAATAAATTTCTCTCCAAATACTGTTTGTGCTGTATCATAAAAAATAAAATTGTAGTGGTTGTGTTAGCCACTTTATGTTCCTATTTTTCTATTGCAATATTTTATCTTAAAAATTAGATGGTCTTGTTTTGTCTTTACTTAAAATGTCAGTCGTTTGGACTGAGTTGCCTTGAAAGCTGACAATCAAAATTTGGTTCTCCAATCCCATATAAAGGCAACTCGGCCTATGCTTGCAGTCTCATTTCTAAGGAGGCTGAAGGTAGTAGATCAATCATGAGTTCAAGGCCATATTAAGCTACAATGTGGCAATCTGTCTCAGAGAGAGAGAGAGAGAGAGAGAGAGAGACAGAGAGAGAGACAGAGACAGAGACAGAGACAGAGAGACAGAGAGACAGAGAAAATGCTTGAGTTTTCCATTATCTTTTCCACATTAGCCTTTAAACAGTAATTCTTGGTTGTTTTTGTTTGTTTGGTTGGTTCAGGGGGATTGTTGTAGAGTTGTAGTGCTTGCCCCCCAAATCGCATCCCCCTTCCCTTCTCCTCTAAGAGGGTAGACACACCTGCCCTGGGATCCCCTATCCTGGGACTTCAAGTCTCTGCAAGACTAGGTGCTTTCTCTTCTACTGAGGCCAGACATGGCAGTCCAGCTAGAAGAACATATCCCACAGACAGAAAACAGCTGTTCCAGTTGTTCAGGATCCACATGAAGACCAGGCTTCACATCTTCTACATATGTGTAGAGAGAACTAGGTCCAGCCCGTGTATGTTCTTTGGTTGGTGGTTCAGACTCTGAGAGCCCCAAGAGTCCAGGTTATTTGATTCTGTTGATCTTCCTGTGGCGTTCCTATCCCCTTTGGGGCCACAATTCTTCCTCCTATTCTTCCATAACAGTCCCCAAGCTCCATCCACTGTTTGTCTGTGGGTGTCTGCATCACTCTGAGTCAGTTGCTGGGTGGAGCCTCTCAGAAGATAGCCGTACAGGTATTCTTTGTGCTCAAACCTTCGGGATTAATGTACAGGTTAATGTAAGCAACAAGAAGACTATAGTGAATGGTATTTCCATTTATCAATTTCTATGCCAAAAAAAAAAACAGTGGAGATTTTCTACATATTGAGGTGTTTTGAATGAGAGTAAACCCCACAGGCTGATGCATTTGAATGCCTGGTACCCAGTTCGTGGAACTGTCTGAGCAGGACTATGAGGTACAGATTTGCCAGAGAAGGCTTGTCTATAGGGATGGGATGTGAAGTTTCAATGGGTCTGGCTCTGCTCTCTTTGTTCTGCTTGTGGATCAAACATGAGTTCTCAGCTACTGTTCTACCACCATTTCTACCTACCTGCTGTCATGCATGCATGTTGGTAATAGACTCTAACCTTCTGCCCAGCATGTAGAAAAGTTCCTAAGACATATTAAATGAAATTAAATAATATAAGCAATCTTTAGAACAACCCACTGGAATAGATATGAGTATGAATAGATATAAAAAGGGTTCAGTAACATTCCAAATGTCACCTATTAATTAAGAAGACTATCTAAGGTTAAAGCCTAGTAGATGTAATTGATATGAGAAAGAAATAGTACAATGTTGCTATGGTACATTAACAGATACCTGGATGGGGACTAGATGTGCATAGACTTGTATCTTAGTACCATCTCTCTGACTGCTGGGGAAGTGGAAAGTGCACCAAATTCATTTCCACAACAGCCAGGAAAGTCAAGAAAAATATTCACCAAAGCACCAGTGAAAGTGCTATTGTTCCACAGCAGGAAGGCGGGCGTGGGTGGGTGGGTGGCAGAGCACCCTCATAGAGTCAGGGGTAAGGGGGTGGGATAGGGGATTTCTGGTGGGGAGACCTGGAATGGGGATAACATTTTAAATGCAAATAAAGAAAATATTCAATAAAAGGGAAAGCCACAAACACAAAGAAAATGCTATTGTTACAGTTTTCTGGAGAAATAATTAGGACCTAAGAGTCATAATAGTAATGATAGAGAAGAAAATACCTGTTCAAAAGAAAAGTGAGTATATTGAAAAATCACAATAACCTGATTTTAAATTAGCAATGGCAAAAAGAAACAGGGAAAGATGTCTCTTCTATGGGACTAACCAGTACCCTCAGAGCTCCTTGGAACTATAGCACCAACTAAAGAAAACACATGGTGGAACTTGTGGCTCTAGCTGTATTTGTAGCAGAGGAAGGCCTAGTCAGTCATCAATGAGAGGAGAGGCTCTTGGTCCTGTGAAGGATCTATGCCCCAGTATATGGGAATGCCAGGGCCAGGAAGCAGGAGTGGGTGGGTTGGGGAGCAGGGGAAGGGGTATGGGAATAGGGGACTTTTGGAGGGGAAACTAGGAAAGGGGATAACATTTGAAATGTAAATGAAGAAAATATCTAAGAAAAAAAGAAAAAAAAAGAAACCAGGAAAGAACTGAAAGCCAGTGTTTCTACTTTGTGTCCAGTACTATGCTATCCTTAGCAAGGAGGAATTAAAATATTTTTTTTCTAAAAAATCACCAACTTCATATGGTTACAAATGTACATTAGGCTGTATGTTCATAATATCGATATTGATAGTAATGCTATCATTGTCCTGTAAATGGTACTCTTGTTACCAGTTCCTATTTCAATGCTTGATTGTGGCCATTCCAGGGGTAACCATCTTGTAGATAGTATTCTAAATTTTCTTTATGTATTTACCATATTTAATCTTCATACACTTTTATGAATTAGGCACTAGTATATGCATCTTGTAATGTGGAACTTGGGGCCCAGGAGGGTAAATAATTGTCCCAAGCCATACAGACCACTAAATGTGCTTGAAAATCTAGTATGGACCTATTCATGTATTTTAGTTAATACATCTAATGCTTTTATGAAAATGCTTTCAACATGAGAACCTTAAAAGAACTCACATTTTAAGAAGTAATTTTAACTTACTTTTAGAAAATATGCTAGAATCTGGCTGTACTTGGCCAGCTTTCCTAAGTAGGAATGTTCATTTGGACTTAATTGGCTGTCTCTTTAAACAGGGAGCAGCCTTTCAAGGCATATATACCCAGCTTAAATCACTTTTGTTACTTTACTTCCCTACAAAGATGCAAATTATGACCATTGGGGTATAAGATATATCCACAATTTTCTGAGTATATGCATAAAGACAGACAAAATGATAAGAAAATAATAATACCTATAATCTGAATATACATCATGCTTGATGGTATATCATTTCAAGAGAACATTGACAAGTGGAACATTTTTAATCAGATATTTTATATTTTGAAAGATAACAACAAATAGAATTCTATATATGGCATTGAAATACTTTATAGTGAATAACACAGTATATTATATATACTCCCTAGTGATTTACATCAATATATTTCTTTGAATACTTTCACTAACCCTGTGAAGTAGATTATCATTATCCTCTTTCATTACAGGGAAAAAATAAGGCAGGTGCCGGCTTAGCGATTTATTCAAGAACACGCAATATTTAATGATTCAAGAGGCTGGTGTTTCTAAATTCTGGATCAGTGTCCTTTATAGTATAGCTTCAAAAAGTATTCAAAATTGCACAGCCTCCTGATTCTTTACAGAGCTTTTGTAAATGAACCAAGTGATAGTGTTATAGAGAACTCACAATTGTGATTTGCCTCAGGTGTTCTACTATTGCCACTAAATTTCTTCCTGGGAGCTTTTGAATAAAAGATGAGGCGGATCAGTAGTGTTAAAAAAAATCCCAAAAGTTAATCAATCCCTCAGATTGTTCCAGATTGAAATTGATGTTATTGCCATATAGAGAAGCTACTATGTTCAATGTGTATCCTGTCCCCTGACCCTTACAAGGCTCAGTAAATCACCCACAGGCCAATAAAGGCTTCACTTTTTACTCTGGCCAGTGCACGATCTATGCCTCCAGACCTGAAGAAAACTAGTTACCAAAAAAAGTGAATCAGTTAAACTTTTTTTTCTTAAAACGAAATTCAGCCATTTGTGGACTAGTTTACTGAGATAATCTTCTTAAGGTATAGACAGCAATTTGTACAAAATGAATATGAACAATTTTCTTTCTTCAAAGAGATAACCCTTAGCCTTGTTAAATTTAATCTATGTTAATTAAATAAACTAAGATTTATTAGTTTGTGTTCTTTTTCATTAATTCACTTATTTATCAGCTTTACATTTTGATCACACCTACTTCCTCCCACTCCCAGCCTCACCACCCCTCTACACCCATTACCCCTTCCCTTTCTCAGAGAAACGGAAGCCTGCCATGGGTACCAACCCATTCTGGCATATCAAATAGCAACAGGATTAAGCACCTCCTCTTCTGCTGAGGTCCAACCAGGCAGTCCAGTTAGGAGTAGGGGATCCAACGGCCGGCAAATAGACAGACACAGTCCTCACTCCAGTTGTTAGAGGACCCACATGAAGAGCAAGTTGCAAATCTGCTATAAATGTGTATGATGCCAAGTCCAGCCCCTGCGTGCTCTCTGGTTGGTGGTTCAGTCTCTGTGAGTCCCCATGAGCCCAGATTAGTTGACTCTGTAGGTCTTCTTGTGGTTCCTTCTTGACCCCTTTGTTTTCTTCATTCCTTCCTCCTACTCTTGAATAAGGTTCCCCAATCTCTGCCTAATGTTTGTGTGGACTGACAGCAGGAAATACCCTGCTTAAGAATTTCAGTAAATGCATAAATCTTAGAGAGCCCATGTTGAAGCTTTAACGCATTGGGTTAGATTGTGGATTCTTGGGATCATTATTAAATCTTAAGAAAAGGGGGGAGTTAAGACTTTAAAAAACGTGGTACATTTATTACAAAAAATATTCTACATAAGTGGTATATACACACATATATATGTATAGATGCATACATCTATACATATATAAAATATCTGTTTGAAAGAAGAAAAGTCTTGTACCAAGTCGCAGTCTTTTGATCATTTGTAATAGTGAATGAAGTGACAGAAGCAGAAGAGACAGAATAAAGTCTGTGTTCCACAACACATGGAGAGATTGTTCTTTCTTTACAATCCAGTCTTGAAAACTTCTTAAAAGTGTTAATATGGGGCTGGGAATGTAGCTCAATGGTACAGCACTTGTCTCACATGGAATCTAGAGTTCTATCCTCAACACTGCAAGAATTGCAAATTTAATTTGTTTAAATGTGAAACTAAGAGAAATCTAATATTTCTTCACCATTAAAACACCACAATTGCATCTCCGTAAGCTATGACATGTGCTGTAGATAACCTATTAACTATATGATATGGGGCTTTCTTTGATGAAGATTTCTTTTGGAGATTTTCATTTTTAGACACGGTCTTACTGTGACTCTCAAGAAGGTCCTGAACTCTTGATACTTCTCCTCAGGCTGTAAGTGCTGGACTTTTGGGTGAACCACGATGTCGTGTCAATTTAGAGATATTCAAGAATATAAAGAAAGCATGGTCCAAGGAGGTTCTCAGCAGGCAGCACAAGGAACATGCAAAAAAACTAAAAATAATTTAATGAAGCAATTCTGTATAAACATTGCCCCTGAGCAAACAGAAGGTGCAAAGAGTAGAGAATAGAACTGCAGTGCAGACATTGTCCAGTGCACATTTTAACCTGCATTAGTCCAACTACAGCAATAAACAAACCCAGAGTGTGGATCCACAGCAGGTACAAGTACCTTTCTTCTATGCTGACATTCTGGTACTCAACTATTGTTGTGATTTATCAAGAGTCAGTGAGCATTTGTGTAAAGAGTAGGCAACAAAAATTTCGTGGGTTGTAGTGGTGGTTTTACTAAACTGCTTTGTGCTCCAGGTGGGTCACTCTCCCAGCCACCAGGCAGAGCCCTTTAGATTCACAAATGAAACACACACACACCAACCACCACCAGTTAATTTTAATTGCCTTGATTAGCTCAAAAGCTGGGCAATTCTAATCCTTCCTCCTGCTAGCAAATACTCCTCTCTGGTGCTCCTGAGTCAACTTCTACCCAAACACAGTTGGGCAAGTGGCCCATGTGGCCACTTTCCTTGATTCTCACATGTTGGCAGGCCTTTAGGTCTGGTATTTCTTCTTCCTGGTCATGGTGATCTCTGCCTTCCCTCTTCCAGTTCCTAGCCTGCTCCAATCTCAAGGTTCCCCTTAGTCTACCTACCCAACCATTGCCCATTGGTTCTTTATTGAACAATCAAAATCCAAAGAGACAAGGACCTTCAGCATTTGGACAGATTCCAATTTGGGGGACCAGATTAATGCAAATCATTAGAACCAATCCCCAACAGTGGGTCAGCACCTGTCACAATTTAACTCTTCTGATGAGCAAAAAGAGATCATGCACAACCCTTAATTAAGAAACTGTAACTGTGTTCCAGTAAATTTTATTTACAAAAGTTGGTAGAAGCTGCATCTGAACCATGGGCCATAGTCTGCCAGTCCTCCAGCCTTTCATTCTCACATGAAACCCTTTAGGTTTGAAAGCAGTTTAAAACAGTATATGGAAGACTGCGTGAAAAGTTTTTTATGGTTCAATCCCATCTTGCTGGTTTCTGTGTTAACACAATCTAGTGTCACAGAGAGAAGGGAGCCTCAGTTGACAAAATACCTCCTTTCTGTACGCAAGCCTGTAGGGAAGTTCCTTAATTAATGATTGCTGTAGGACGGCACAGCCCATTGTGAGTGAGGTTCTCCCTGGCCTAACAGTCCTGGCTTCTATAAAGAAGTGGGCCAAGCAAGCTAGGAGAAGCAAGCCAGTAAGCAGCACTCCTCTATAACCTCTGCATCAGCTCCTGCCTCCAGGTTCCTGCCATGTCTGAGTTCCTTCCCTGACCTCCTTAAATGATGAAAAGTTATATTTAAATGCAAGTGAAATAAACTATTAATTTTATGATTTGTGTGGTTGGTTCTTAATTTTTACATATTCTAGATATTAACCCACAGTTTTTCACCATTCTGTAGGCTGTTTCATCACTCTCATGATTATTTATTTGGCAAGGCAGAAGGGTTTTGAACTTCATACTACCACATTTGTCAATTCTTGGGGTTATTCCCAGAACTATTCAGTGTCTTTTTCAGAAAGTTGTTGTCTATATCTATATTTGGAAATGTTTTGTTTATGTTTTCCTGTAAGTTTTTTTTTTAAAGTTTCTGATCTCTCATTTAGGTCTGTGATTCAGTTCGAATTGACTTTTGTGAAAGGTGGAGATATACATCTAGCTTTATTCTTGGTGGAGATATACATCTAGCTTTATTCTTCTACATCTAGAAACCTCGCTTTCCTATCACTGTTGAACAGCCTATCTTTTATTAATGTTTCTCTTTGGCTTCTTTATTAAATAATGGCTGCAACAATGTGGGTTTGTTTCTATTCCACAGATGTACATGTCTCTTTTCTGCCACTAGGTCTTTATTCCTATGGATCTGAAGTATAATTTGAGAACTCATATTATAATATTTTTAGCATTGTTCTTTCTGCTTAGTTAACAATATAACAGCTATGAACCAGATACATTCCAAAAAGAAGAAACAAGGAAGTTTAATTTCTTTGATTAAAACTCTAACATTGTGGCATGCCTAATGTAGTGGTGCATACCTTTAATTTCAGTACTGTAGACACAGAAAGGGGAAGCGCTCTGAAAGTTTAATGTCAGCCTACTCTACATAGTGAGTTCTGAGGCAGCCAGGACCATACAGTAAGACCTTGATCAGAATCTTATGGATGTGCAGCGTATGTACTGCAGAGATTTTTCATACAAAATATAAGTTGCAGGCATTGTGTTTACCAAATTCTCTACATAGAGATCCACATGCATATTAACACATCAAGGCCTCTAAAATGCTCAGTAGTATAAAACAAATTAAAATCTCCAAATGGTTAAAAATAAATAGTATTTTTACCGAAGTTACTGCTGTTCTTGTACATTCTAGCAGAAGATCAAAGGGATACAGTTTACACTGTACTGAAGGAATAATTATCCCAAGTTTTATGCATAAGTTATTTCCTAAGAACAAAAGTCATAAGGTTGCAAGTTTGTGGTATAATAATGAGCATAGCTACCTTTCAAAACACAGTTACAAAGCAGTACATGTAATTTTGTAATACAATGAAAATTGTGCCATTCTTTTGAATCCACCTCTATGGCCTGCACCAAAAGATTGTTTACTTTATTCAATATATTGTCTGTGTGTGTCTATTGTTATACTGTGCTTCATTGTGTCTCTTAATGATGCTGCACACTGTCCACCATGCCTAATTCACCTTTCCATTTTCAATCACCTTTTTAGTCTCTCTGATCTCTACCCCTCTTTATTTTGCTCTATGCCTGTGGTAGATGGTCTCAAAGCTGACTCACAGTGACTTACTCCACTCTAAGTATTTAAATCCCTTTGTGGTCTCAGCCCACTTTGACTCAGGACTCATTTATATAACCAATAAAATGTGGCAGAAATATGTATGTGATATTTGCTAAGGTCTGAAAAACATTGCACTTCAATATGACTGTGAGCACTCAAGAGGCCATATGTAGAGGCCTTCATGGAAGAAGAGATGAGATCTGTTAACAGTCACTATCAGATTATGTGATTCAGCTGCCTTAGAAATAGTTCTTTCTATGAAGATTACTATCCTTTGACCTTTGTACTGTGTTTACATATATTGAAACAGTGCATTGCAGCCTCGAAATGTGTAAATTAATATATCAATTAAGAAACAATTAGATACTCGAGCCTTAGGCAAACTTTCAAATGACTGAAGACCTAGCTAATACCTTAACCACGGCCAAGGTCTAAAACATCAAGATAAGCCTTTTCAAAATCTTTAATTCTAAGAAACTGTAACACATACACACACACACACACACACACACACACATACACACACACAAGTTTTAATTTGGAGAATTGTATCTGGATTTCACACATGCTAGGAAAATACTCTACCAGAGAGTTTTAAAATTTCAGTACAGAATGTTGCTATTTTTCCAAGGCCTTAAACTTGTGATCCTCTTGGCTCACAGACTATCTGAGATTACAGGCATTTCTAGCAATGTATACTATGTTATATGCTCCACAAGCCCTAACAAATAAAATATATTTAATAAACGCATATATGTGTATTTCTAAATTATATCTGTAACCCTCCAGTCCTACACATACTGATATACTCAGCTAAGTGGACTTGGAGACTCAAGCAATACGAGCAATTCACAATGGGGTAAGGAATCCATTCTTAGTGAACATAAAAGGTGATGACTAAGTCTTTCTTAGACTAACAGCACTCTGGACCGAACTTTATGTCTGGACAAAAGTTATTACATTTTAAGATTACATCTCAGAAATCTGACTAAGCTGCACTGTCTCCTCATGCTAACTAGGGTGCCCGGCACAAAAGTGATACTTGTTAGAGCTTTGTGAATTGAACTGAATAGAGGAGTACTCATATTATAAGAATTGGAGTACAGACATACAGTTAGACTAGGAAGGGCAGTGATTCATAAGTGGCATTAACTATAGAGAGTTAAATTGGGGTTCTTTAAATGCTCCCCTCCCCCTCTGTGGTTTAGATTTAACCTAGAGCTTAGAGCATGATTGAAGCTGCAGGTGGGAAGCAAATAACTATATAAGTGCAGACTGCAAATGCTACAAATCAGGTAGAGGCCTGACTCACATGTTAAGATGCCCTGAGTAAAGGTAGCATTGTAATCTGCAAAGGTACCCGAATACAAAGGAAGATGTTAAAAGTAAGAGGCTAACAACATTTCTCAAGATTCTCAAAGGCTGTGTACAGTTTCTAAACTCTCACTGATTCTGATTATGAAGTGTCTCTTCCACAGACAGCCCAGAAAAAAAAGTAATATTTTAGCATAATACCATTTCCTTGCATCTTCCAACAGTTTCAATACAGATTCTGGAGACTCACAATTTGCAGTCCTTGAGATGTTATGAAGCATACTTATCAGCATAAAAATGATTACTGCGCAGACCCAGAGAGGCCAGTGTCTTTCATTAAATAACAAGTTTTGGAGGGAAAAAAAAAAAAAACGGAACACCCTAATTCTTGCGACAAGCACCATCAAAATGACTGAAAAATCTACAGTTCAAATCACCTCCTACTCCCAAGAGATGTTTTTCCCTTCAACCTAGCTGAGTGAAGAAGGCACTTCCCTGGAGATGGCAATTAGATTAGAAAGCCTGGAGCCTTCCCCTTGATGACTTAAAATGATCCTAAGTTCCTGAGCTAACTTAGATGGATGGTAATGGTTTCCAGGAGACAGACAACGCGGAAAAGACAACTGCATGGCACTTTCTGTTCTGTTTACTCACTTAATTCTTTGCAAATTCTTTCGTAAATTTTATTAAAGAGACTGCAAACCTTTCTTTTTTTTTAATGAATCAGTGTGCTCTCTCCCCATTTCAAATAGCTGAACGAAATCCTGCCAGAAGCTGGTAGCCATGATCCTTCTGTATCATGGATGGTCAAGCCTTACTCTAATCCTTAAAGTAAGTGTGAAGTCTAATCAGTATAATGAATGAAGTAGTCATTAACATTTTTGAGAGAAAAAAGCCAACAACCTAAATTACTGTACTTCCCTGATTATACCTGGGGATTCTAGCTCTTTTTCTTGGTCAGGCTTCTTGTCAAGGGACTGTGTGATTAAAAAGGAAGCAGGCTATTTACCCAAATGGATAAATGAGAGACTTGGTTACCAAAAGACTAGCCCACTGCTGAAATTATTACTTATATGTTGAAAATAAGAATTGATTTATACCTTCATGTTGTATTAGGGATGTAACACAGGTCTTCTATGAACTAGGAGAGTGATCTATCATGAAGCTTCAGGCAATCTCATCCCCACATACCTTTTGAAGTTATTCTAGAAGACTAAATTGTCAGGAATACTTGTGTTGAAGGTTAACTCTTCCAGTGCTTTATGAGCATTAATAGGAAAACCATTTGACATCTCTGTGCATTGGATACCCACGTGTCACCTGCCTGGCAGTATTACTTTCCTGGTTTTCCAGTGGAGGTACCAATATTTTCCAATATCAAAGTTGTGACTTGAGAATTAAGTATTAAACATTTAGTGGGTTACTATGAGAATGATTTGCCAAGTTTCCTGGACCTTTCACTCAGTTTTATTCGGTTGCTATAGCAGTCACTGTAATGAAGAAGATTATATGTGTGAGATGGGCTGGTGGGGGAAGGTAAGGAGTTGTAAGGTGCTTTATGGAGAGAGTTTAATCTGAAACAGTAGTGGAAAATAAGGAGAGAGAGGCTTTAGGGAAGAGTGTTGAGCTGGGTTCATGCTATCTGGCTTTAGTCCTGATACAAACTTCATCCTTTGGTAGTTCTTTGACAATATGTGTGCATGTAATGTAGTATAAAAATGTGTTTGGTCTTCATGTGAGTATATTCTTAACAAAAGTTGCTGAACATATTTTCCTAGTTCTCTGCCTTTGGTTTATGTAGTGCTTGTGATTAATTAGCATTATTAGTTAATCAGTCTTAATGTCAGCCTTTGTTAAGGGCTAATTAACTAGTGTGTACTTTGTCAAATTGTAATGAGAACTGATAAGGAGTCTTTTTACCTTTTGTGCTTTATTGGGGGGGGGGAAGACATATTGTTTTAGCAAACATTGGGGTTTTTTAAGGAGATGATACTTTTTAATTTAACCAGTGTTTACTAGACAAATTGACGGCCACTGGTGCAGAGAAAAGAATATAAAGAAAAAAATGTAAAGCAGCTTATTTGCCTGAGGCACACAAGCTAGTCATAAAAATCTGTAAACCACAAACAACATGCACATGTGTGGAGTGTCACTCGAGGAAATGAACAATGACGTTGACTGAAGTTGACAGCCTTGACTGTTGTAGAAGCTTTGCTTAGGATAGTAATGAAGAAGATGATGTGTGGAGGATGGACTTGGGGTGGGCCAATGTATTATTTAATCTTAGGAGGTAGTGGGAAAGAATGAGAGGGAGGCTCCAAGGAAAAGCATGTTGATCCGGAGTCCAGGCTACCTGGCTTTAATCCCGATAAAAAAATCTCACCACTTGGTAGCTTAGACCTTAGACTTGTCACTTCTTAGATATGAACTTTAGGAATCCCCAGTGCAGGACTCAGGAGATTCCAACCAGGGAAATCTAGACTTTGAAAACTTTTTTGAGAGACATGAATTCTAAATCTTAAAGCTTGCCCATCTTTTAAGTTTTCAACAGGCCAAGAATGAACAGAAAGAGAAAAGATTAGAGGAAAGGAAAATAAACTTATATTCATGAAGACCTAGAACGAGAATAAGGAAAAGTCTTACAGGACAAAACATATATGAGATAGAAAACTCTGTGTCATGTTTTAAATAGCTTCCTGGAGAGATGGGACAGGTTTAGCATTTGTAATCATCAAATCTAAAACCCAAAAGGCTCCCTAATCAAAACTGTTTTGAGTACTGACATGATGTCACAAATGGAAAATTCTGCACTTGAGTCCATGTGATGAGTGAAATTCAAAACATTAGATACATTGAAAATATATACAATTATCTTCAGTACATTTATATAAACTATACATGAAACATAAATGAATCTTGTGTTTACACTTCTGTCAGCTATTCCATTAGGAGTATATAAATATACTAAAATGAGAATAAATGAAAAAAAAACCCAAACACCTCTCGGCATAAGCACTTACTAATAAGATATATTCAACCTGTGTCATGTGGTAGAAAGTTCTTAACCTTAGTAATTGAATAGCCAAGATTTTAATCTCATTTACCCATTTAGTTATAATTTCAGGCAAGTCCCTTAGCATCTCAGGGTCAGAATTTTCTAAGGCATACTTTATTTGTTGTGCTTCATTTTCTTAGACTAGTGTGAGAACCCTGAATCAGTCAAGCCTGTTGACAACATTTTCTCAAGAACACTATGTTTCTGTATCTCATGCCTTAAGCTTTTTAAAAAAAATATTTCATATTCAGTATGGTAGGATGTAATCTTTGATTTTCTAGATAATCAGTGCAATTGATTTGATGTGCCACAAACCACACCCTTATTAGAATGTAAGCTTTAATATTAATTGACAAATACTGTGTGTTCTGACTGCTCCACCTACTGGTTGCTTCCCAGTCTTCCCTATTGCTGAATCAAGGCTATCAACTTTGCCATGCCCTTCAATTGTTCAAGTAAAATGAAGACTTAAATCCTCTAACTTTAAATCAAAAGCTAGAAAAGAATAAGCATAGTGAAGAAGGCACTGGAAAGATGTGACAGTCTGAAAACTGGACTACTTCTTACCCAATCATCAAAGTGTGAAGTTTTTGAGGGAAAAAAATGCTATTCCATTGAACATAAGAATAAGAAAATGTAACAGCCTCATTTGCATAGATGGACACATTTTAATGGCCCATTGTAGGAGACCAAACTAGCCACAACATTATCTTAAGATAAACCATTATTCAGAACAAGACAGCCCAATTCTGTGAAGGCTGAAGGAAGTAAGGATACTTAGAAAATATTTAAAGCTAACCAAGGTCTGTTCACAATGTTTTTAAAATATTATTATGTATATAGGTATTTTGCATGCATATTTGTGCACCATGTACATGCCAGGGGCCCCCAGACACCAGAAAATGGTGTCAAATCCAATGAAACTAGAGTTACAGATTTTTGTGTGTTGCAATGTGGAAGCTAAGTATTGAACCTGGGTTCTCTGGAAAAATCAGCTTGTGCTCTCAACTGCCAAGCCATTTCTCTAGCCCCTGGTTCAGAGGATCTAAGGTAAGAAAGTGATTCTAAGTCCCTGCAAGGTAGAGCATCATATGATTGTGCAGACAGTCCAGCCATTATATAGAAGATCTAGTATGATAGACAAGGATAGTCATACTAAATAACAACTTTCCAGTGTATATGAGACAGCTTGATTGTAGTAAAAGACACTACCTAGGACTTTCACAGCAAAAGAGGAAAAGAATCCAGTGCTGAGTTTCAAATCCTCCAAATTCCAGAGGCTTTCCTTGTTAAGGAATAATTCACAATAGATGACTTTTAGAGGTAACCAATACTCATCTTCTTAGTTACTGTTCTATTGCTAGGAACAGACTATGTAGGCATAAATTTGTCCCAACCTACTTTAATAAAATTTCAACCTCTATTCTAGTCCACCACCCACCAGATGTAGTGGAAAAGAAAGTTCTTAGGACATGGGGGAAGTAGACCTGTCTAGAAATAGTTCTTTGGGGGCAAGTCCAATCATCATTGTCAGGATATCAGCAGTTCAATCCAGTAGCAAACACCAAATATGAATCAGCAGCTGAAGTCCAATCCTCTCAGCAAACACCACATACAAACCAGCAGCTGCAGTCCAGTCCACTTGGTAGTCATTACACACAAACCAGCAAGGGCAGTTCCATCCAGAAGAAACTACAAGATTTGCCAACCAGCCTGAGGTCATGGAAGCTGCAAGCAGGAACAGGAATCTCACAAGAAGGCGTTTGGCAAGTTTCTCTCTAGAACATCACCACAAGTGGAGCTCAGCAATGCAATGTAAGGCAAACACAGTGCGTGTGTGTCATTAGAGAAGAATAGCAAGGCAGAGCAAAGCAAACCAACGCTGGAGCTCCCACTGTCTGTGGGGTCATATTTATATTCCCTCTAAATACCACACATCTATTCATGTGTAGGCTGTAATAAAAGTCCTTTCATCTGTGTCTCCTTCAGCAAAATGTCCAGCAAAAAACCAGAAGTTTCCACTTTGAGAGACAGCATAACCAAGATAATTCTTATTAAGAAAACACTTAATTATGCATGTGTGTGTGTGTGTGTGTGTGTGTGTGTGTGTGAACGCACGCACATGCGTGTGTATGCATGTGCTTGTGTGTATGAGATGTATGAAAGAGAGAGAATACTGGACTTTTGAAACCTCAAAGCTTACCCCCAATGATGACACACTTCCTCCAACAAAGCCACACTCTAACAAGGCCACACTTCCTAATCCTTCCCAAACAGTTCCAACAACTGGGAACCAAGCATTCAAGCATATTACCCTATGGAGACCATTCTCATTCAAACCACCATATTTTTACCATTCCAAAAATTCTAGGATATTAAGATTTACACTGAAGTTACTCTGACAGTGTTTTTTTAAGTAAATGGAATAATAATGTATATATGATTGCAGTTCTGTTTGTGACATGGTTTAGTGAATATTTAAAGCCCACAGTTGAGACCTTATTCACAATGTGCTTATTCACAATGTCCCTGGCCACCTGGAAGTTTTAATGGGAATGTCCAATGAGATTAATGTACTTGTCAATACAACATTCATAATATAGCCCATGGTTCAAGAAATAATTTTGGCTTTGGGGTTTTATCCCTGAACCAATGGATTCTGTAAGGCTACAGCTGACATAGAAAGAGATCCCACTGATGTGTATGTGAAAAGTAGAATGAAAAATCTTGAGGATAGCCATAGTTGTTATAGATGTCTTCAAGAACATTTAAATTCATGGATGGGATCAAAATGAATGTCACCAGGAATATGGTACAAATATTGCCAGGCCTTGTAAGTGACATTGAGAGGTTTAAGATTTAGAAGGAAAATGTAGCTGAAGATAATGGTACAAATCACAGCCAAGACAGAAACTGCGACTGAGCTGTTGAAATATCACAATAAAACGTTAACAGACAAGGACTCACTTCTTGTCTTTTTTTTTTTTTTTTTTTTTTTTAATTATATGTGAGTACATTGTAGCTGTCTTCAGACACTCCAGAAGAGGGTGTCAGATCTTGTTACGGATGGTTGTGAGCCACCATGTGGTTGCTGGGATTTGAACTCAGGACCTTCAGAAGAGCAGTCAGTGCTCTTAACCACCGAGCCATCTCACCAGCAAGGACTCACTTCTTGTAGATGAACAAAGAGGGTTACTTCTTGTAATGGAATCTGCTCTTGGTGAAGAAGCTATGTACACAATTGAAATGACAAGAAGGCATTTAGACTATTAAGTAAACTACCTTGGCAAAGCACAAGCAGGTTTTTATATAACCAACTCCAATTTTGAAAGAAGTTCTATTGTGTATAAATTCTGGAAAACAGTATCTCATGCTACAGAGATATATTTCATGAAAGAAAGTGTCATTTGTTGCAATTCACTCCATTGTTATCCTATTTGAAAGTATTACCAAAGCCATCCAAGCTTTTAACATCTACTACCCTGATCAGTTCATTACCATTAAAGCAAGACCCTCTACCACCAATAAGATTAAAACTTTTTGGAGGCTCAGTTGTCATCATTTTAGTAATAATGTGGCAAACCAAAAATACAGTTTTTAAATTGTTTTGCATACCCACTGGATTAGTATAATTTCAACATGATGATTATATGTTCAGTAAACAGAAAAATTCATATGACTTACTTTGTTGTGAGGATCTGAAACTGAACTCAAAGTATGTCTATATTAAGTATATAATATCCTTGATATGGTTGTTTGAAGACTAAGTGATTTATTTTTAACCATATGTGCTACATTTCATATAACCTTCAACAAACACTTAATACATGGTAGCTATTTATAGGTCCAGATTGCCTGGATCCTAATTTGGCTTGATGGTTTTGCTAGATAAGTCAGCATATATGAAAGGGCTGCTTTAGCTCCACTTTAGAGACTGAGCTTTTATCATCTTCAGTCAGGGGACTTTGGTGTTCGTTTATTCCACAGCTTCCTTCCTAACACTATGAAACTTTCTCAACCGTTGGACAAGAAATTGAAATTTAGTGCATCTCCAAATTTCAGTTTGTCACTTTCTAGATCTGTCTGACCCTAGTCATTCTAAATGTAGAGACTGAGTCTGTATCAGTATTTTCCAGATGCCATTATATGGATCAAATTTAACTCCTACCAGCATAAAATTTTCACAGAACAAGAAGGAAGCCTTTTTCCAAAGCCAGACTCCACAGTCAGTCTCCCTCTTCACAGCTGCTTCCCAAAAGTCCCTACTGTGCTAATAACTACAGCTCCTTTATATGTTCAGCAAAACTCTGCCTCAAGATTAGTTTTGATAAGATAGGAATTCCAAACAATAGAAGATGTTTATCACTCTAGAGGTCGTGGGACCTGGGAGGATGGAGGCAATAAGTGAAGCAAACTAAAGATTCAAGAAATACGCAGCTTTATTCAGAGAGTCAGACAATTTATACTCTGGGCGTTAAGAGGAGTCACATAAATGTGCAATTACACAGACAAGCCACATGTAGCAAAACCAGGTTTTTTTCATAGAAGCATATAAACAAATAACAATAGCCTGTTGTAATGAATAGTCTGAAATAAGCTAGATCCTATCTGATATACCTGAGGGGCAAGAAAACACATTCCAAGATCAATTTCTGGTTATCAAAAAAACTGAGGTAAATGAACTCTTGCCCATTTTTCCCCCTTGGGTTTTTCTCTAAAGCACTCAGTTTTCTTGACACAACTCTACTCTTGGATTGTGTTCCAAAAGAAGACTAGTGAATTTATTGCAGATACTGAGATTATGAGAGCCAGGTACTGCTTTGAAAAGATGCCCCTTTGCAAAGACAGCCCATTCTTTTGATGTTATGAAGCATAGAATCCCCCAAAGAGAAAAACAATTATTCACTTCTTTGATGTTGCCATGTACTTAAAAGTTTTTCAATCATCTCCTTAGTTTTATGAGTTCCCATTTCAGGTAAGGGGTATAATTCTGTATGGCAGAAGCAACGAGATTTTGTTTTTCCTTGTTTTTCCCCAATTTCAGCAGCAGCTTAGCTGACTCAGTCCTTTATCATTTTTCTTCCTTGTTTTCCTTGCCTGTCTCTCCCTGCATGTAACCCTCTGTCATGTTCCACATTGTTTAAATCCCACCTCTTGTCACAGCTCTTACTCATAATCGTGTTTCTTAAATCTGTATCTGCAGCTAACCGGTGCAGGTGATTAAGTGGTTACTGGGTCAAAGACAATCATGAGCTCATTTCTCCCAAGGCAGAAGCAGTTTCAGCCAGCTGTCTTACTTTTGGTCTCAGTGTAACCCAAATAAAGGTTAAAAAGTCACCATCCTAACACAAAGCAACAAAAAAGCCATCCAAAGGATTATGACAACGGAATGTGCAACAATGTTCTCTAAAGCAGGTTTGTTGTAGCAATGGGTACAATGAAAGAACACTTTCTGAGAATAGGCAGATCCTTTGTAGAAGATACATGATTTGGTGGATAACTGAAAAACAACAGTCCAGAAACATGAGAAGACGATCAGCTAAGCAAGGTCAGGAAATGGGGCAGAACTAGCTGAATTGTTGCCTCAATTCTGAGTGAACTCAGCTGCCTTTGTGGGGTGAGTGCATTGTTTTTCTTGGATTCAGTATCTAACACTGCACATGTCTACTGCCCCCCTTACTGTTCTTTAGATTTATGGCTCTAAATAGAAAACTTGATTTTTGAATGAACTTGTATTTGAAAACTTCTGCTTTGCTGAATCAAGTTGGTTGTTTAAATTCTGCAATAGATCAGAGTTCTCCGATCTGAAAGAGTAGGAAAGCATTGAATGCATTGAATGGAAGTTAAGTTCCACTGCTTTCCTTAACAATTAAAGAGTTGGCTAGTCCAAGGTAATTGCCGAATATTGTCAAGAATGTGGGAAAATGGTTATTCACACACACACTACTGATGAGCACAGAAACTGATGTGGCCATTTCAAAAGAAAATTTAATAACACATGTCAAAATTCACTTCTTTTTGACCTATCATCTCTATGTCTTGATGAATGGCTCACAAACATAATATTTAATTGAATTTATGGTGTATATTTATTATATAAATGAACATTGTATGTGTATTTGAATATCTCAGAAATTGGGATGCATCTTTGATTCAATGAAATATGATATTTTCTCACAGTCATTAGAAGAAACTTCTACAGATTTGTTGTGAAAGATTTAGAAAAGCTTAATGTGTATAGATAGAAGCCCGAATGACTAACTTATATTCATCCAAATTATATCCCATGCAACTATGAAAAAGGATGAGATTGTACTATGTGTGGCGATTTGAATAAAAGTTTCATACACACACACACACACACACACACACACACACACACACATATATATATATATATATATATATATGAAACATTAAGACATATAACATTAAGTTTTAAAAAATAGAAAAATTCCAGTAAGACACAATAGATACATTGTTTATAATATGTGTGTATACAATTTTCTGTTGTAACAGGTAAACTATTGTTCAAGATTTCTTCTGGGGTAAGGGTTAGCTAGTGAAAGACATTTAATTTTCATTTTGTATGTTTTTGGACAATTTGAATTTTCCTACCATGCTCACATATTGAATTTTTCTTTAAAGGCCACAAGAGGTTTCTTGGAGATAATTTGCTATTCTTTTCCTCTTTTTATGCTTTTTTGTATTAAAAATACAATAAATGTTATTTTAAAAAGGAAATCAATAAGACAGGCCCTGTCTCGGGAGAGTTTATAATGAGCGTGATAACCCAGAGAACAGATGGTTTTTTTTAGATCCAAGCATAAAGGTTTGAACCAAGTGCTTGGAGTGGGAGGTGGGAGATGCATGGAAGAGAAACTTACTCCATCTCCTTAGTGTCACAAATAAAGTGTCAGAGGAGATATCACATTTGAGTTGAGGCTTGGTTGAGCAGAGAACATTGGTGGGAAGTAGTCCAGAGAGCACAGATAGCCTGTCAGACACAGCAATCTAGAGGCTATAAATGGGTCAGGGAATGTGGAGGGATACAACAGGGACAGGCATATTACTGTGAGGCCCTGAGTGAGCATGTGAACAGAAGTATTCATAGTACGTACTCTAATCTTGGAGCATCCAGCTCTTCATCTCTAACCCTAAAAGCAGAGTTAAGGAATCACCAGCTCTAAGAAAAGCAGTAATAATAGAGACTAGAAATGTCTCCCAGTTTGAGGGTTCTGCCTGATTCTTTCCTAAAGCAGTAAGGTGGAATTCTGGACACATTAAGATGCAGCTAGAACTCAAACACTCTGGTAGCTGTTAATAGTCTTATCTTTAGCATTCCTGTTTCTGGAATTTGCCAATATAGTGGCAACTAAGAAAAATCTCTGCTACAGAATGATTTGTGAAAGATTTGCTAAGATCTATGAAGATCTATGTTATGACAGAGATCATACACCCTAATTCTCCACCCAGCCTGTTATACTATGGGATCTAGAATGCTTAAAATTCCCAGAGCCAGGTGATGGTGGCACATGCCTTTAATTACAGCACTCAGGAGGCATAGGCAGATGGATCTCTGTGAGTTCAAGACCAGCCTGGTTTACAGAGAGATGTCTAGGGCAGCTAGAGCTGCAGAAAGAAACCTTGTCTCAAATAAACAAACAACAAAAACTCCAGGAACCTGAAAAAATAGAGTTATGTGTTCTGTATGTGAAATTAATTGTCTCCAAGGCTTTCAAAGTACACATATAGCAGAATAAAAAAGAAAAAATACCAATACATATCAAATATAAGATGAAAATTCTTAGCTTCAATAAACGAGGCAGGTAATATTAGCACCAGAACTAAAATAGGTAGACCTCAAAACACAAGGTGCATGCTGCCGGAAAAATGGGAACATCAAGTGTCAATCAATTTCATTATCTGTGTGATCTAATAAAATGGTATTTTCTGTGAAATATGAAAACTAATGTTGGATTAGACTTAGAGTCAGCAAAGTATAGCTAGATGTACACGTTTGCTTTTCAGTCCCATGCAGGGAAAGTTTGCTGTCCTCTGCATAAAACTGAAGACTTAAGTGAAGGAGAGAACTGACTCCCAGAAGCTGCACACACAAGTGAGCATGCACACACACACACACACACACACACACACACACACACACACACACCATAGTGTGCTCGTGTGTATATATACACATACACTAACAAAAATTTAAAATGGTTTACTAATATCTTACCTATGCTTATTATTGATAAAACAAAACTTTATGAAACATTTACTATATACTAAGTGATATGAAGTTTCCAAACACAATCCTAGCACACTGTCAATAAGACAAAAAGGCAGCCAAAAGATTGGGGAAAGATCTTTACCAATCCCAAATCCGATAGGAGGCTAATATCATATATATATATATGATATATTTATATATATATATAAAGAACTCAAGAAGTTGGACTACAGAAAACCAAATAACCCTATTAAAAATGGGGTACAGAGCTAAACAAAAATTTCTCAACTGAGGAATACTGAATGGCTGAGAAGCACCTAAAAAATGTTCAACAACCTTAATCATCAAGGAAATGCAAATCAAAACAACCCTGAGATTCCACCTCACACCAGTCAGAATGGCTAGGATCAAAAAATTCAGGTGACAGCAGATGCTGGCAAGGATGTGGAGAAAGAGGAACACTCCTCCACTGCTGGTGGGATTGCAAGCTGGTACAACCACTCTGGAAATCAGTCTGGTGGTTCCTCAGAAAACTGGAAATAGTACTACCTGAGGACACAGCTATATACCACTCCTGGGCATATATCCAGAAGATGCTCCAAAGTGTAATAAGAACACATGCTCCACTATGTTCATAGCAGCCTTATTTATAATAGCCAGAAGCTGGAAAGAACCCAGATGTCCGTCACCAGAGGAATGGATACCGAAAATGTGGTATATTTATACAATGGAATACTACACAGCTATTTTTTGTTGTTGTTGTTTTTTGAGACAGGGTTTCTCTGTATAGCCCTGGCTGTCCTGGAACTCACTTTTTAGACCAGGCTGGCCTCGAACTCAGAAATCCACCTTCCTCTGTCTCCCGAGTGCTGGGACTAAAGGCGTGCGCCACCACACCCGGCTATACACAGCTATTAAAAACAATGAATTTATGAAATTCTTAGACAAATGGATGGATCTGGAGGATATCATCTTGAGTGAGATAACCCAGTCAAAAAAGAACACACATGATATGCACTCACTGATATGTGGATAGTAGCCCAGAAGCACAGCATCCTTCTTAAAAGGGAGAACTAAATACCCATGGAAGGAGTTACAGAGACAAAGTTCAGAGCAGAGTCTGAAGGAATGACCATCCAGAGACTGCCCCACTTGGGGATACATCCCATAAAAATACACCAAACCTAGACACTATGACAGATGCCAACAAGAGCCTGCTGACAGGAGCCTGATATAACTGTCTCCTGAGGGACTTTGCCAGTGTCTGGCAAATACAGAAGTGGTTGCTCACAATCGTCTATTGGACAGAGCACAAGGTCCCCAATGAAGGAGCTAGAGAAAGGACTGAAGGTGTTGAAGGGGTCTGCAGCCCTATATGATGAACAACAATATGAAGTAACCAGTACCCCCAGAGCTCCTTGGGACTAAATTACCAATCAAAGAAAACACATGGTGGGACTGGTGGCTCTAACTGCGTATGTAACAGTCATCAATGGGAGCAGACGTCCTAGGTCCTGTGAAGGCTCTATGCCCAAGTATAGGGGAATGCCAGGACCAGGAATGGGAGTAGGTGGGTTGGGGAGCAGGAGGAAGGGGGAGGGGATAGGGGATTTTTAGAAGGGAAACTAGGAAAGGGGATAACATTTGAAATGTAAATAAAATATCTAAAAAAAGAAAGAAAGAAAAAGAACAGCATAGAAAAGCTTCAAACCTAATACAATATTGTTTGGAGCAGAGCCTATAGATATAAAAATAAATGTGCTAATTCCATTTTAAAAAATACATAGACCAAAATTGTTAGTTTCAGTAAGGAATCCAGGGGAAAGGACAATGATCATGTGATTAGATGAAACATAATAATATGATCTCTTCTGGAGAAGACAAGAATTGCTTTCTTCTTTTTTTGTATTTAATTTTTTATTTATTATTTTCTTTATATACATTTCAAATGCTATCCCAAAAGTTCCCTATACACTCGCCCAGCCCTGCACCCCTACCCACCCACTCCTGCTTCTTAGCCCTGGCATTCCCCTGTACTGGGGCATATAAAGTTTGCAAGACCAATGGGCCTCTCTTCCCAGTGACGGCCGACTAGACCATCTTCTGCTATATATGCAGCTAGAGATATGAGCTCTGGGGGTACTGTTTAGTTCATATTGTTGTTCCACCTATAGGGTTGCAGATCCCTTCAGCTCCTTGGGTGCTTTCTCTGGCTTCCCCATTGGGGGCCCTGTGTTCCATCTTATAGATGACTGTGAGCATCCACTTCTGTATTTTCCAGGCACTGGCATAGCCTCATACGAGACAGCTATAACAGGGTCCCTTCAGGAAAATCTTTCTGGCATATGCAACAGTGTCTGGGTTTGGTGGCTGATTATGGGATGGATCACCAGGTGGGATAGTCTCTGGAGAGTCCATCCTTTTGTGTTAGCTCCAAATTTTGTCTCTGTAACTCCTTTCATGGGTATTTTGTTCCTTATTCTAAGGAGGAATGAAGTATCCATGCATTGGTCTTCCCTCTTGATTTTCTTATGTTTTGCAAATTGTATCTTGGGTGTTCTATGTTTCTGGGCTAATATCCACTTACCAGTGAGTGCATATCTAATGAATTCTTTTGTGATTGTGTTACCTCATTCAGGATGATATCCTCCACATATATCCATTTGTCCAAGAATTTCATAAATCCATTGTTTTTAATAGCTGAGTAGTACTCCATTGTGTAAATGTACCACATTTTCTGTATCCATTCTTCTGTTGAGGGGCATCTGGGTTCTTTCCAAATTCTGGCTATTATAAATAAGACTGCTGTGAACATAGGGGAGCATGTGTTCTTATTACCAGTTAGAACCTCTTCTGGGTGTATGCCCAGGAGAGGTATTGCGGGATCCTCCGGTAGTACTATGTCCAATTTTCTGAGGAACTGCCAGACTGATTTTCAGAGTGGTTGTACAGCTTGCTATCCCACCAGCAGTGGAAGAGTGTTCCTCTTTCTCCACATCCTCACCAGCATCTGCTGTCACCTGAATTTTTGATCTTAACAATTCTGACTGGTGTGAGGTGGAATCTCAAGGTTGTTTTGATTTGCATTTCCCTAATGATTAAGCATGTTGAACATTTTTTCAGGTGCTTCTCAGCCATTCAGTTTTCCTCAGTTGAGAATTCTTTGTTTAGCTCTGAGCCCCATTTTTAATAGGGTTATTTGATTTTCTGGAGTCCAGGTTCTTGAGCTCTTTGTATATATTGGATATTAGTCCCCTATCAGATTTATGATTGGTAAAAATGCTTTCCCAATCTGTTGGTGGCCTTTTTGTCTTTGACAGTGTCTTTTGCCTTACAGAAGCTTTGCAATTTTATGAGGTCCCATTTGTCAATTCTTGATCTTACAGCACAAGCCATTGCTGTTCTGTTTAGGAATTTTTCCCCTGTGTCCCTATCTTCCAGGCTTTTCCCACTTTCTCCTCTACTAATTACAGTGTCTCTGGTCTTATGTGGAGGTATTTGATACACTTAGATTTGAGCTTCGTACAAGGAGATAAGAATGGACAAATTTGCATTCTTCTACATGATAACCACCAGTTGTGCCAGCACCAATTGTTGAAAATGCTGCCTTTTTTCCACTGGATGATTTTAGCTCCCTTGTCAAAGATCAAGTAACCATAGGTGTGTGGGTTCATTTCTGGGTCTTCAATTCTGTTCCATTGATCTACCTGTCTGTCATTGTACCAGTACCATGCAGTTTTTAATCACAATTGCTCTGTAGTACAGCTTAATATCAGGCATGGTGATTCGACCAGAGGTTCTTTTATTGTTGAGAATAGTTTTTGCTATCCTAGGTTTTTTTATTTTTCCAGGGGAATTTGCAAATTGCCCTTTCTATCTCAGTGAAGAATTGAGTTGGAATTTTGATGGGGATTGCAATGAATCTGTGGATTGCATTTGGCGGGATAGTCATTTTTACTATATTTAATCCTGCCAATCCATGAACATGGGCGAACTTTCCATCTTCTGAGATCTTCTTCAATTTCTTTCTTCAGAGACTTGAAGTTCTTATCATACAGATATTTCACTACCTTAGTTAGAGTTTGTGACTATTGTGAAGGATGTTGTTTCCCTAATTTCTTTCTCAGTCCTTTTATCATTTGTGTAGAGAAAGACCATTGACTTATTTGAGTTAATTTTATATCCAGCTACTGCACTGAATCTGTTTATCAGGATTAGGAGTTCTCTGGTGGAATTTTTGGGGTCACTTATATATACTATTATATCATCTGCAAATAATGATATTTTGACTTCTTGCTTTCCAATTTGTATCCCCTTGATCTCCTTTTGTTGTAGAATTGTTCTGGCTAGAACTTCAAGTACTATATTGAATAGGTAGGGAGAAAGTGGGCAGCCTTGTCTCGTCCCTGATTTTAGTGGGAATGCTTCGAGTTTCTCTAAATTTAGTTTGATGCTGGCTACTGGTTTGCTGTAGATTGCTTTTATTATGTTTAGGTATGGGCCTTGAATTCCTGATCTTTCCAAATCTTTTATCATGCAGGGGTGTTTGATTTTGTCAAATGCTTTCTCAGCATCTAAGGAGGTGATCATGTGGTTTTTGTCTTTGAGTTTGTTTATAGAGTGGATCACATTGATGGATTTCCATATATTAAACCATTCCTGCGTCCCTGGGATGAAGCCTACTTGGTCATGATAAATGATTGTTTTGATGTGTTCTTGGATTCAGTTAGCGAGAATTTTATTGAGTATTTTTTTGCATCAATATTCATAAGGGAAATTAGTCTGAAGTTCTCTTTCTTTGTTTGATCTTAGTGTAGTTTAGGTATCAGAGTAATTGTGGCTTCATAGAATGAATTGGGTAGAGTACCTTCTGTTTCTATTTTGTGGAATAGTTTGAGAAGTTAGAATTAGGTCTTTTTTGAAGGTCTGATAGAACTCTGCACTAAATCCATCTGGTCCTGGGCATGTTTTTGGTTGGTAGACTATTAATGAGTGCTTCTATTTCTTTAGGGGATATGGGACTGTTTATATCATTAATCATATCCTGATTTAACTTTGGTACCTTGTTATCTGTCTAGAAATTTGTGCATTTCATCCAGGTTTTCCAGTTTTGTTGAGTATAGCTTTTTGTAGAAGGATCTGATGGTGTTTTGGATTTCTTCAGGATCTGTTATTATGTCTCCGTTTTCATTTCTGATTTTGTTAATTAGGATGCTGTCCCTGTGCCCTCTTGTGAGTCTGGCTAAGGGTTTATCTATTTTGTTGACTTTCTCAAAGAACCAGCTCCTCGTTTGGTTGATAATTTGAATAGTTCTTCTTGTTTCCACTTGGTTGAATTCGCCCTTGAATTTGGTTATTTCCTGCCCTCTACTCCTCTTGGTTGAATTTGCTTCCTTTTGTTCTAGAGCTTCTAGGTGTGCTGTCAGGCTGCTAGTGTATGCTCTCTCTAGTTTCATTTTGGAGGCACTCAGAGCTATGAGTTTTCCCCTTAAGACTGCCTTCATTGTGTCCCATAGGTTTGGGTGTGTTGTAGCTTCATTTTCATTAAACTCTAAAAAGTCTATAATTTCTTTATTTCATTGTTGAACAAGGAATCATTGAGTAGAGTGTTGTTCAGTTTCCATGTGAATGTTAGCTTTCTATTATTTATATTGTTATTGAAGATCAGTCTTAATTCGTAGTGATCAGATAGGATGCATGGGATAATTTCAATATTTTTGTATCTGTTGAGGCCTGTTTTGTGACCAATTATATGGTCAATTTTGGAGGAGGTACCATGTGGTGCTGAGAAGAAGGTATATCCTTTTGTTATAGGATCAAATGTTCTGTAGTTATCTATTATATCCATTAGTTTCATAACTTCTGTTAGTTCCACTGTGTCCCTGTTTAGTTCCTGTTTCCATGATCTGTCCATAGGTGAGAGTGCTGTGTTGAACTTTCCCACTATTATTGTGTGAGGTGCAATGTGTGCTTTGAGCTTTACTAAAGTTTCTTTAATGAATGTGGCTGCCCTTGTATTTGGAGCATAGATATTCAGAATTGAGAGATCATCTTGGTAGATTTTACCTTTGATGAGTATGAAGTGCACCTCCTTGTCTTTTTTGATAACTTTGGGTTGGAAGTAAATTTTATTTGATATTAGAATGGGTACTCCAGCTTGTTTCTTTGGACCCTTTGCTTTGAAAATTGTTTTCCAGCCTTTTACTCTGAGGTACTGTCTGTCCTTTTCCCTGAGGTGGGTTTCCTGTAAGCAACAAAATGTTGGATCCTGTTTGTGTAGCCAGTCAATTAGTCTATATCTTTTTATTGGGGAATTGAGTACAGTGATTTTAAGAGAAATTAATGAAAAGTAATTGTTGCTTCCTGTTATTTTTGTTGTTAAAGTTGGGATTCTGTTCTTGAGGCTGACTTCTTTTAGGTTTGTTGAAGGATTACTTTCTTGCTTTTTCTAGGGTGTAGTTTCCATCCTTGTGTTGGTGTTTTCCCTTTTATCCTTTGACGGGCTGGATTCATGGAAAAATATTGTGTGAATTTGGTTTTATCATGGAATACTTTGGTTTCTCCATATATGGTAATTGAGAGTTTTGCTGGGTATAGTAGCTTGGGCTGGCATTTGTGTTCTCTTAGGGTCTGCATAACATCTGTCCAGGATCTTCTGGCTTTTATAGTCTCTGATGAGAAGTCTGGTGTAATTCTGATAGGCCTGCCTTTATATGTTACTTGAAATTTTTCCCTTATTGCTTTTAATATTCTATCTTTATTTAGTGCATTTGTTGTTCTGATTATTATGTGTCAGGAGGAATTTCTTTTCTGGTCCAGTCTATTTGGAGTTCTGTAGGCTTCTTGTATGGTCATGGACATCTCTTTCTTTAGGTTTGGGACGTTTTCTTCTATAATTTTGTTAAAGATATCTGCTGGCCCTTTAAGTTGAAAATCTTCATTCTCATTAACTCCTATTATCCATAGGTTTGGTCTTTTCATTGTGTCCTGGATTTCCTGGATGTTTTGAGTTAGGATCTTTTTGCATTTTGCATTTTCTTTGATTGTTTTGCTGATGTTCTCTATGGAATCTTCTGCACCTGAGATTCTGTCTTCCATCTCTTGTATTCTGTTGCTGATGCTCGTGTCTATGGTTCCAGATTTCTTTCCTAGGGTTTCTATCTCCAGCGTTGCCTCACTTTGGGTTTTCTTTATTGTGTCTACTTCCCTTTTTAGATTTTGGATGGTTTTGTTCAATTCCATCACCTGTTTGGTTGTTTTGTCCTGTATTTCTTCAAGGACTTATACCTCTTCAGCAGTGTTCTCCTATATTTCTTTAAGTGAGTTATTAAAGCCCTTCTTGATGTCCTCTACCAGCATCATGAGATATGATTTTAAATCTGATTCTTGCTTTTCGGGTGTGTTGGGGTATCCAAGACTGGCTGAGTTGGGAGTGCTGGGCTCTGATGATGGTGAATGGTCATGGTTTCTGTTAGTATCTTAGGTTTGCCTTTTGCCATGTGGTAATCCCTGGAGTTAGTTGCTATAGTTGTCTCTGTTTAGAACTTGTACCTCCTGTGATTCTGTTAGCCTCTGTCAGCCGACCTGGGACTCTAGCTCTTTCCTGAGTCTCAGTAGTCAGAGTACTCTCTGCAGGCAAGCTCTCCTCTTGCAGGGAAGGTGCACAGTTATCTGGTTTTAGGACCTGCCTCCTGGCTGAAGATGAAGGCCCGAAATAGGGCCTGTCCCAGAAGCTGGGTTGCCTCTGTAGTCCGCACTTTCACCTGTGCAGACTAGTCTCGGAGGGATCCGGGACCCCAGATGGCTCCCCCACCTGCTCTGGCAGAGCCCTCCAAGATGGACACCTCAGGAAGTGCTTTCTAAGGAAGCATTTCAGTTGAAAATTGTAAGGATTAGTAGTATCCATAATTTGTGTAGCTCTGCAAAGAAATGTTCCTTTTCTTGATTCACAGAAATGGAGTCTGGAGACCTACAATTCAGTGTTCTACAAACAACAGTTTAAAAATCCCTGTTTAAACCTACTGGTATAGCTTTTGTCCAGCATTAGTTTTACTAATGCAATATAACCAACTGGATAAGGCTGAAATAGAATGGAGTGGAATTTTCCAATATTATTACTGAGAATAATTATTCTGTAAAACAATGCAAAGCACATATCTTGGGGCTGAAGAGCTAGCTCAGCAGTTAAGAGCACTTCCTGCTCTTCCAAAGGTCCTGAGTTCAGTTCCCAGCACACACATGACAACTCACACTTAGCTGATCTCCTCTTCTCATATGCAGATGTACGTGCAAAGTATCCATATACAGAAAAATGAATAAAAAAGATAACAGCTGTGCTCACTATTTCCCTTCTTTTAAAGATGAAAGTCTTCCTATGTGTCCTTTAACATTCTTTTCAGTAATTATGTAAGTATGAAAGTGTCTTCCCACCATTAACTGATTGCCTACATTAGAGTAGGAGAGTGTACAAAGTGCCTTGTAAACAGAATACTATTCACTGTCTCAGTAACCCCATGAGGTAGAAACAATTAATCATCCCATTGTAGGAATTGGTAAGCCTGAAATGGTACTTAAGAACTTTTTGGGTTTTTATCACCTGTATTTGATGGTCCAAGTTTTGAATTGAATCCACCTTATTCTAGAAAAATAATTTTCTCATTCCTGAGCAACTGTGTATGGACTTCAAATCATTTAATTCTGAAGTAACAAAACACACTGTTTTCAAATAGATATCAAATGATGCCTGATGATATATATCATCATCAACCTAGCCATGCAGATATGTAAAAAAGAAATCACCATAGAAGGGGATTTGAAGATCAATAAACTCCTTGACAACATTAGCCAAGAGCCAAGTGATACTCCTCTGTGTTGGGGTATATGGTGCTCTTCAAGTAAAAAAAGAGCAAGGCCTCAGGGAGTAGACACCAATGCTGTCAGAAAGAGTCAAACTGGCCTATTAAATTCCCATCAAATGAAATAGGTTAGCAGGTGCCTCTGTACATCCATATTCCAATTACTTCATTTTTCCTCTCCAAACAATGGCAACAGATGGAGTCCAGGGAGAAACCCTTAATGACTAAAGAGTAGGAAATTAACAATCTTTGGGGGTCACAGAATTAAAACCTCAAAGGCACATTGTACTTAGCCATAGAATGAATGAGCTGTAGTTAAACAGGTTGATTGGAATAATGTGAAGATAATCTCACAAGTGGCCTTCTTAATACCCAATGGTTTAAAGTGGCAATCTGCAGGGTGGTGTGATGAAAAATTATTTGATGGTACTAACTCTGACTCAGGTTTGGAGAAAGAATCTTCAGTTCTATGGGCCTCAGTTTGCCAGACTATAAAGTAAAAATGGCAAAGTCTTCTCATTTATTGTCCCTATAAAGTAAGAAAGAAGACCTTTTCCAGACCTACTGAATCAGCTTTGCATGTAACCAATTACCCTGATGATTCATCTGCATAGTTCCATTTGAGAAACTTGCCTAGGCAGTTCCAGCCCACACTCCATCCTCGCTCCTGTGAACACCTTGAGCATTTAGGCTTGTAAATCTTACCATTGAATTTCTTCCCAGTTTGATCTTTTGCAACCTTGAAACCATAGATATTTAGGCAGCAACTACACATTCAATGATTTTTATGTTATAAGACCTTTTTAACTGTCTTTATTTCACATGGGTTTATTATGATTATGCAGGCTTCAAGCCACTGTGTGTACAAAAAACTGAGTAATATGTAATTCCTACCCCCAAAGTGACTCAAGGGATAGTAGAGAGAAATTACTTGCTCACTTCCTTCTATCCATTGTTCATTATTTCCAAAACATTATTTTGCCCCAGACTCTTGAATAGTTGTTGAGAAGATGAAACCCCACCTGTGATGATATCTCTCACTTTTGAACCTATGGAAATATATTTGAGCATTTAAAAAGTAGCATCAATAAACAATTTGGTAATGCTATACTCCATTAGATTGGGTGTGTATTCAGAGATTGTCTAATTGGTAAATGTCGGGAGTGCACAGAAAAGGCTACAGAAAGTAGTTAGGTTTGGATTTGGAAGTTGACTATGAACTCACAAGTAGAGATCTCCCACAGAAGGGCTAGCATGAGTACATACATATTAAGTGCATGGTTTTGTTTAGGAGACATCAAGTCATAAGCTGTAAATATGTCATGAAGATATATATGGGTGCATGCTATGGGGCTCAAATTACTATGGGAGTCATCTTAACATACATAACATGTATCATGTGGAAAATTTTCCCTACTTTCACTACACAACTGAAAGTTCTCAGTGGTTATCTGATATATTAACTCAGAATGTATCTGGTAAAACCTTCTTGGATTGATTTGGGATAAAATAAAACCCTCTTAAGAATGGAAGCAAAGTATCCTTTAATTTGCTCTGGGTTCCAAAATCTCAGTGAAAATGGCTACTGTGATCCAAGAGTGAAATATACCTGATTGAAGATACAGCCCTATCTGACTGCCAATCACAGCACAATTTTAAAGGGTTGGTAAAAAAAAATCTACCAAACTGCAACGCAAACTACTGTGCTTTACAAACCTAGACAGAGCATCTGATATGAATGGATAATCATCAAAGGTCCCTACATAGATAGCAGGTGTGCAGGTGTTTGCAAATGTGAGGTTCAAGTACATGTGTTTGGCCTTGAGATAAGCTTTCAGCTGAAAAAATAAAGGCTCTGTGCTTTAGGGTTGGGACACTGAGTTTCTAAGCCTCTTCTACTTACTAGCAGCGTGCTTCGGGGCTGCCTGTGCATGGGAGCTAATGGCAATATATCTTTTGATTTTTATCATGATTCCGTACTTGGATGAAAACACTACAGTGGCTGCAGCTTTAAACTCCCACTAGATAACTGCTGTGACTGTATTTCACTAAGCAGCTTTTTAGGATTGTTTTTATGCCAATTGGATACAAGCTAGAGTCATCTGAGAGAAAGGAACCACAAATGAGAAAATGAATCCAAAAGATCCTGTCACAGGTAGGTAATAACAATAAGCCACATGGAATCTTACTATTACCTACTTAAAAACTTTAATGCACATAACTACGTATAAACATACAAATATCGTTTTAATGAACTTTTTACATCTGGGCTGACTGTGTTCCCTCCAAGAGCCAACGAAATATCACCTAACAAAACCCAAACTGCCACACAAATTTGAAACCCTCTTGGTATTTTTAGGCAGGATTATCCAAGAGACTCAAAACATACAGCCTATTGCTGTTGCCCATGGTTACCATTCAGAGGTGGAAGGTAAGTCCCTATTGCTGAAGACATCATGTACTTTAGAAACAGGCCCTAGAGACCCCTGAGCTGCAACTAACCTGAATTCTACCTCCCTGCCTAGCTTTCATGGAATGAGAAGGTGCCATATATGCTTCCAAAAGAGAAAGGCAACCAACAGTCTTATCCAGTTTTGGTGCCTATGAACCACATCAAATATCAGCATGACACAATAATCCTAGAAATGCAGTAATTACTGACTAGCCTTGGTGGACTTAAAACCCACTCAACAGCAGGTAGACCATGCCTCGTACTGGCTGAGTTAACTACTCAGTGCTAGTGTAGTCATTATTATTAGAGATATATACAACCACTAATTTACTAAACCAGCATGATTCCTATCAACAACTTATAAGCATCTGTCCTTATGGCCACAGATAAGTATAGTCTTTACTTCTCATCAAGGAGCTTCTCTTTGCAACAAACAAGGACCATGACAGAAAGTCACAACCAATCAAAATGCAGAGTTGTGCAGCCCAGTCCTAATGGCTACATCTACAAAACACTCTTGCATCAAAGCCTGGGTGTTTTTGGAAAGAGTATAAGAGCCAGAGGATCAGAGAGTTTGCTGTAAGACTATGTCTCCTAGTAATATCAGAAGCAACACCTATAAAGTCTCACAAACGTGACTGTCCAATATGAGCTGAACAAGGATGAGACCAATGAACATGTTAGTCTGGGTGGAGAAAATCCCATGAGGCCTCAACTCTACACAAAAACTATAGGCAACTGACAAAAGCTGTGAATAGGAGAGGTCATACTAATTAGGGAAGAGCCCAACAATTGGTTGTCTAGTGTCAAAGGATCAGCACTGAAAACATAAGTACAGGTAGCATTATTTAGGAATGTATATGTATATACATATATGCATGTAATTACAATTACTAACAAAAAAGAGGCCATAAATTTAAAGGAGAATGGATAAGGGTATATTAGAAGACATTGGAGGGAGAAAAGGATAGAGAAATGTTGCAATCAAATTATAATGTCAAAAATTAAAAAAAAAAAATCTTCTGTAGGCAAGCCTGTATGGCACGCTTAATTAGTGATAATGCATTTTAAGCATATTTCATTAATGATAATGTGGGAGGGGCCAGCTCATTCTATATGAAAGCACACCGACTAAGCAATCTATTAGGGGAACCTGTAAGTAGCACTTCTTCATGGTTTCTGTATCAGCTCCCTGCCTCCAGGTTCCTGTCCTGTTTGAATGAGTTCCTTCCCTGACTTCCTTCAGTGAATAAGCACTGACATGGAAATTCCAACAAAATTAACCCTTACCTCCTCAAATTGCTTTTGGCCATGGTGCTTATCACAGAGGTTGGAAATAAGACAAAAGATCTTTTAAAGAGTTTCTAATTATCCAGATACAGAGATGTATGAGTGATTATTGGATGTTGTCTGTTAGGATCATTGATTTATAAGGTTCAAAAAGGCAACTCTTACCTTAACAACTCCCTCTATGAGATTTCTACAAATAATAACCCTGCTCTTTGATTTCTAATAGGACAGTGCACCTCTAGCCTCATATACACAGTCCACTTTGTATGTAGCTTACCCAGTTCTTGACAGCCATTCTAAATGGGTCTCAGATGATTCATTGTTATGAGCCACAGTAATCTCAGATCAAATAAATTTAGGTGAATATAGCATAATTTCAATTCCAGGTACCTTGATTGCCATGCATCCTCTTCCTCCTCCTCCTTCTCCTCTTCCTCCTCCTCCTCCTCCTCTTCCTCCTCCTCCTCCTCCTCCTCCTCTCTGCATCCCCCTCTCCCTCCTCATCCTCTTTCTTCTTTTTTGTTAACAGCATGCATTCACTCAGGGGTTCCTATAACTTAGTATATTCCAGAAAGAGCTGAAGCTGGAGTCCAAAGAAAAGCACAAAAAATTAGACTTGAGGCAAATCCAGGATGCCCAGATTTCAATCTAAGTGCATTTTAAGCAATAATCTTATTGATTATTTTTAATTGGATATTTTATTTATTTACATTTCAAATGTTATCCCCTTTTCCAATTCCCCCAACCTCCCCATCCCATCCCTCCTCCTCCTGCTTCTATGAGGGTGTGCCCCCACCCACCCACTCCTGCCTCCACACCCTCACATTACCCTACACTGGGGGTATCTAGCCTTCATAGGACCAAGGGCCCCTCCTCCCATTGATAACCAACAAGGCTATTCTCTGCTACTTATGAGGCTGTGGCTGTGGTCCCTCCATGTGTACTCTTTGGCTGGTGGTTTAGACCCTGGGAGCTCTGGTTAGTTGATATTGTTGTTTTTCCTATGGGGTTGCAAACCCCTTCAGCTCCTTCAGTCTTTACTCTAACTCCTTCATTGGGGACCTCGTGATCAGTTCAATGGTTGGCTGCAAGCATCCACCTCTGTATTTGTAAGGTTATGGTAGGGCCTCTCAGAAGACAGCTATACCAGGATCCTGTCAGCATGCACTTCTTGGCATCCACTATAGTGTTAGGGTTTGGTAACTG
Organism: Mus musculus; assembly: GCF_000001635.26. Lineage (NCBI taxonomy): Eukaryota > Metazoa > Chordata > Mammalia > Rodentia > Muridae > Mus > Mus musculus. Next base: position 141,399,050 of record NC_000086.7, on the reverse strand, counting down.
TATATGTGATGGATCACCAGGTGAGGCAGTCTAGGAATACCCAAGATACAATTCACAGACCACATGAAGCTCAAGAAGAAGGAATACCAAAGTGTGGGTGCTTCGGTCCTTCATAGAAATGGTAACAAAATACTAATGAGGGTAAATATGGAGACAAAGAGTGGAGCAAAGACTGAAGGAAAGGCCATGCATTATTCTATACTTATAATCTCATCACAGCTCAAAACTGTGTGGTTTAGCACATAAGGAAACAACTGAGTTTTGTTCTAAAGACAATGGCTTAAAATATGTAGGGTACAAGTGAAGGAAATGAGGCTGTTAGTACTATAGAGGAGACTTCTGGCTAAATACTTGTCTTTACATATTTGAAGGCTGCCATGGCAGTAATGAATAAACTTGTTCTATTGTGCTACAGCACCAGAAGTTTGAACAATAGATTAAACCTATAGGAAATACAATTTCAGTTCAGTATGAGAAAAAGCTGTCAAACAATCTGAGTTATCCAATGAGCAGTAGACTGCTTTGCAAAGACACACTGTCCCCTGTAAGTGTAGTCATTCTAACATAGAGTGGGTGGGTTTCACATTTTTCATCAAAGCCCGGTCCCTCTTCATTTCTTTACTCTTTGTTCCCAGGAAACTGTGAGACTATGTAGAATCATGTACAAACCACTAGATTAAGTGATATTTATAACCAGTTTATCCCATGTGTCCAAGTTCTGCCTTCTTTCAACCAGTTCTTCTTCATGATGTTTTATTATTGGTGGGAAGATCCATGCAATGTAGGTCTCCAACTGGTACTTGAGTCAAACGACCTTTGACCAATCCTGCCAATAAGAAAAAAGAGATATTGTGCATATTCTTCTCTCTGTGTCTCTTTCTATGTCTCTGCTTCTACCTTTCCCTCTCCCTATCTCTCTTTCCACACATTCATGCATGCTTGCACACACACGAAGCACAACACACAACTGAAATGAAGAAATTAAGAACCAGAGATGCTAAACCCATTCTCCTAGAACAACCTAAGTTTCATTATTCCAGTTATGTCTTGACTTTCTATATACACTAATTACTCAATTACTTTATTTAGAAGTGTGTTGTTATGTTATAAAACATTATCCCATATTATGACTTCTTTGATCTCAAGTCAATAACATTTCACTGGCCTCAGATGCTTCTGTGATCTTAATGCAAGAGGCTTAAATGAATGTGGCTATAGCTGACATTCCTGGGCTCTCTCCTGTGAAAAGATTCTTTATACATGCTGTCTACATTTTATAACTTGGAAGTTGCATCCAGATCCCTTTAAAATCCCTTGGCTATAATCGAATGCTGTCCCAGGGATGACTTAGTGCACTGGGCCTGAGGGAGAGTGTTTCGTCTCTTGGAGGGCTGAGTAGCTCCTTTAATCTATTTACCACAAGTGTTCATTGCTCTGGGGCTCTGGGATTCTTCAGGATGAAAGCCCTCTATAAATATTTGTTATTGTTATGATAACCAGTATGGCTTCCTGAGTGAGATAAATTTGTCCTCTCGCTTCTGCTTCTTGTAGCTTCTCTTCCTAGCTTTTATTTCTCTCTCCAGATAATTTTTGCGTTAAAGAAACAATCTATTTGTGCAGTTAATTAATCTGAGTACAGTGTGATAGGGCTTAGTGACTTTACAGGTTGTAACTGCTAAGGGATAAAGGCCTGAGAGCTGGGGGTTCGTACCATAAATATATTATTTTAATCAATCAAGGGGGAAAAAATCCTTGGAAACAGAATTAAAAGTGATAGCAGCAGAATAATTAAATATTGTATGGAAGGGTCATGGGGACTGGTTTCCACAAAATTAAAAATGGTAAATCAATGTTTGCAATATCCTGTAGGCTATCATCAGGATAGTTCTTGATTTCAGCCTTCTATAAGATGACAGGATCTTTCTTCACTGAGAACGTATGTCCTCTCCGGTCTATCCCCAGACTCATTTTCTAGACCCATCCTGTCCTTCCCTTGCTAATAAACCATTCTTTTCCTCCTTACTTTCAAAGACCACTCCTTCAAGAGGTCAAGTGGAAATCTCTTCCTAGTACTGCTCTGGCTATGCTAACTTCAAGACATCTCTCTGCTGCACATTTCTCTTTGAAATCCTGATTTTTATCCCATTTTCATTTGCCATGTCACAGGTAGGGCAGGAAAGTCCAGTAAGCTTCTAATGTGAGTTATTCTTGTCTCCCAAGTATTATCAGTTTGAAAGCTCATAAAAGACAGAGCCCACTACGGTCTGAAATGATATGTGTTAGTGTTCCTAAATATACAACTTCGTAGTAGGTATTAGATTAATTGGTTCACTGACAACTATACGTTTGAAAAGAATCATAGTTGAGTAAAAGTGGAAACATGAGGCAGGCAGTTGGATACTGATATAAATTAAAAGATGAGGGGTTCTTAGAAATTGGAATGAAAGAAAACGAAATAGATCTCTAGGGATTGAGATTTCTTTAGCAATTGTGCAAGGGCAGTCAATCCTAGCTATCACCCAGACACAAAACATCTGGTTACATCCAAATATGATTGACACAGCTGGTGGTATGAGGAGAGATACTTCTCTTCTGAAGTTAATGACTTCTGCACAGCTGTGTCCAGTCTTCCAGCAGCTGCTCTGAATATAGTCTTTCTGGATCGCATCTGTTGATTCTACACAAGTAAGATACATACATGGGACTTCTTTATTTCAACTCCAAATATGTTGTGCCTGTGGTATTGGCCTGACCTGTACGTCCAAAAAGGCAAATGATGACCACTTCTATCTTTTTAGCTTTTCAAGCCACACAACCATTTAAATTAAATAGAATTCATTTGTCCACCTGCTCCCACCCTCATCTTCTCCACTTATATACTGTTTCCACTTCAAGCCAGGAACTCAAATTAAGCCCAGAAAAAAAACAAAAAAAAACAAACAAAAAAAAACAACAACAAAAAAAAAAAAAAAAACAGAAGGGGCACATAGTAGGGGCTTAATAATTTTTCTAAGTAAGGCTGATTTAATTAAAGATCTGCTAAATAGAGTCTAAATGCTAAGCCATCTGTGTTTAATTTGAAGAAGAAATGTGGCTGAGCATCATCACAAGTCTCCTGGTACTAAGAAAGAGGTTTTGTGGATGGTATGACAGCTACCCTCAGTTAGACAAGACAAGATAAGAAGAAATCGCAGCTTGCTTGAGTTAGATAAGGAGGTAGCTCGAGCAGAGTGGTTAAAAGCAAGGGATTTGGCATCAAACAGATCTGGATTAGAATCACAGCTCTGGTCCATGAGTACCTATGTGATTTAGCATAATATATTTCATGCTCTGGTACTAGTCTTCCCATTTCTAAAACTAATATAGTGACATTGCCAACTTTGTAGCTTTGATTTGATGGTCAGAGGAAATAATGCTGGGTCTTGCAAGTTTTACGGGGTGCATAAGGAGAATAAAAAGGCAAGGATTCAGAAAAAGGAGAGAACTTGTTGGCACAGGTTTAGGGGGCATAATTTTTTTTAATGCTGTGAATAGATTTGCTCCCACAGTTAGCAGTTTTCTCTCTTTTGAACCGTGATGAAGCCAGTCATTTCTAGTGGTGATCTGTCCCTAGCATTCTGAAAACTTTTTTAGTGTATGCCATATCCCCATGCTTCATCTCGAATCCCCACCTCTGGAAACTATCAGGACTCTATCTTTCCATTTCACCTTCCTTATTCTACCATGTCTTGCGACTTCTATAGTGCCAGTTCATGAAGAAAATTTGAATCAAGTCCTTTCACTTTTCTGTATCTGTTGTCCAAGTCAAAAAAGCATATTGATTAATACCACAACCAACAGAGTCAGGTGAGAAAAGTTATCAAAAGCCATTATCCACTGAATTTAGGTCTGCTTAGATATAGTAGGAAAAACCAGGTGAAGCCATATTAGCCCTTAAAGGAATTTTGTTTTGCTTGGTAATTTTAGCTGTCAGTGTTCATGTTCCTATTAAACAAATATCCATCAGGAGTTGTGCTTAGCATTAGAAATACAGAAAAAAAAACCTATTTCTTCTTTCCCTGAAGAAGCTCATATCTTGCAAAGGGAGATTAAGAAAGCTGATGACTAATGCAGAGTTCTGAAAGCTCCAACAGGTATACTGTGAGCATCCAAGGCATCAGCAAATATTGGTAGATCTAGCAGGCCAGACTCTTTAAGCAAACTGAGTGTTATTAATATATAGAGATAACCTTAAGTCTGTTTCATCCATTTGCAAACTTTAGTATATTAACAAATATTTGTGATACTTTAGTTGCATATAGCCTGTAGGTGACTTTAACAGGTCTGTGTAATGTTAGAGTTATAAGATGATAAAAATACTTTGTTTGCTGGTTTCCTGGTCCTATTAAAATACTAGCCTGGACTATCATGTACTTAACTGCAGTAATTATTTCCCCAATGCCTCAAGGAAAAGCTGAAAGTTGGAGAATGGAGACGGGGAGGGGGTGACACGATTGAAGTCACTATAGGAAGATTTAAGAATGAAAGTGAAGTTTAGTGTATGATTTGTCACGGTAACGAGACATGGTGGACTTCTTCTAAGGACACAAGAAACCAGACAAGAAATGTTATCAGAGTGACTATTTACTTTTTTGTCCTTATTCTATCTCAGTGGTGATCAGGTAGGGAAACTGAAGTCTGTAATGTCATTTGAAGGCCAGGCCTGAGATAAGTCACTTCATCATATTTGTATTGGTAGGCCACACAGCGTTGGGCTTGGGACTGTGATGCAACTGTAGAAGAGGCAGATCCTCTCAGGTGCTGGTGTGGGGATCTTGCGTGGAGTCACTCCTAGTGTTCATAATATTCAACCTATCATTGTAAGTATGTACTACATGGATTATCTACATTCATGTGTGTGTGTGTTCATGTGTGTGTGTGTGTGTGTGTGTGTGTGTGCATGTGTGTGTGTGTGCATGTGTGTTAGGGAGATAATGCTAAGAAGTCAAATAACTAAAGGAGTGGAAGATAGTTCAGAAAGGAGTGCTGTTAAGAATGTGTGCTTGGAATTATAAACCCTTCTTTTTCACTTTGAAATTAATACAAAAGGTCTCTGTTATATTGTAAGAATAATGAGTTAGCATTTGCAGGTATTTTGAGCTTTTGTATTTTCAGATAAAGCAGGTTTTGAGGTCTTCTTATAGTGGATAAGTATTGTACATGAATAATTCCAGAGAAAGAAATGCTGATTAGATTGCTCAACTAACTGTCTGGATTGGTGACACGTTGCCAGCATCTTCACACTTATCTTGTTTAATCTGACTGCTTTTCTTGGAGAGTTTTTCAATAGGTAATAGAAACTTGGGTTTATGATTATTGTTTATAAAGAGCTACTATTCCTACACTCTGGCATTTCCTGATTCATTATGACACTTCTAATTGTTATAGAAAAGCGTACATCTAGGAGCTCAGAGATGACTCTAGGGATCAAATTTCTGTTTCAAATTTTATCAAGTATGAAATGAGTTATTTCACTGCTCAGACCTCCTTACTTACAGTGAACACAGTGAAGGGATTAGCAAGGTCCACAACTTCCTAGATATCTCTTATTTCTCTCTTTCTCTGTCTCTCTCTGTCTCAGTCTCTGACTCTGTCTCTCTCTCTCTCTCTTTCACTCACTGTCTCAGTATGTCTCTGTCTCTCTCTCTGTCTCTCTGTGTGTGTCTCTCTCCCTATGTGTGTGCCTGTCTGTGTGTTGTTCTGTTGTTTATTCTTACAATCCTAGAAATTGAATCTAGGACCTAGAACAGTTGAGGCAAGTAGTCTGTCACTGAGCCCTTTATGTACAGAATAAGAGGTTTACTTATGCCATTTTCATATATACTTAAACACCTTCACATATCTTCCCTCAGCCTGCCTTTGCCTTAGCCTTCCAAATCCTTTCTTTTATTTTTTTGGGGATAGAGGTATGCTCTCACTAAGTTAACAAAGCAAGCTTTGAACTCACTTTGTAGCCCAGAAAGTTCTTGAATTTGTGATCCTCCTCCTTCAGCCTCCCAAGTTACTAGACTATCAAGTTCGAAACATCAGGCTGGATTCTGGACTACTTTATAAAAAAATTTCACTGCATTAGATAATTTCCAACTATTTAGGAGGGGAGTGTTGAGACAGGATCTCATCATGGAATTTTGGCTGTTCTCAATCTCACGAGATCTCTGTCTGCTTCTGCTTCTCATGTGCTGAAATTAAACAGGTGTGTAGCTCCACGTCTGGTGGCAGTAGCAGCTGAGGTGGCTTCTTGTTCTTCTTCTCCTTCTTCTTCTACTTCTGTCGTCCTCCTCCTTCTCTCCTTCTTTTTGTCTTCCTCTTCCTCCTCCTCCTCCTCCTCCTCCTCCTCCTCCTCCTCATTCTCCTTCTTCTGACTGGAGATGAAAGTGTGTGTGTGTATGTGTGTGTCTGTGTGTATGTATAAGTCATCAAATTATAAGCTCCATAAGACCTCCCCTTGCTCACTACATGGATAGCATGTGTAAGTGTTATTGGGTTGAGTGAATAACAAATAAATAAATTCAATTTTCTGAATTAAAAACCCACGGCATTTCTTTTTTCAGTGTTTTATTTATTTTTTTATTTTATTTTTTTATTAGATATTTTTTAATTAGGTATTTTCTTCATTTACATTTAAAATGCTATCCAAAAAGTCCCCCATACCCTCCCCCCCCCACTCCCCTACCCACCCACTCCCACTTCTTGGCCCTGGAGTTCCCCTGTACTGAGGCATATAAAGTTTGCAAGACCAATGGGCCTCTCTTTCCAATGATGGCCGACTAGGCCATCTTCTGATTCATATGCAGCTAGAGTCAAGAGCTCCGGGGTACTGGTTAGTTCATAATGTTGTTCCACCTATAGGGTTGGATACCCCTTTATCTCCTTGGGTACTTCTTTTATAAATCTTTATAGCACCTTCTGGTACCTGAAAGCTAGTTCTCAGGAAGGGTGCTTTCAAGTCATATCTAGCTTGAGGTCTCTGGGTCCTCTGTCCAAAATTAGTCTTCCCCCAGGGAAAGGGTATTTTGTATTTTTGACATTTTTATTATGCTATCTGTAGAGTACTTAGCACAGCAATGTGCATAAAGTGGCTACTCAATAATTGCTCACTCTGTGGATAAACCTGAGTCTTTTAGCATCACAACATCATTTTCCGGTGCATTCTGAAGAAGAAAGTGATCACCTGCATAGGAATTTTAAGAGGCAGGGCCTATATTTGTAGGTTTGAAAAGTGGATACATTAAAAGCAGCCAACCCTCTTAATAAGAGATTGTTTAACCGCACCCCTAGAGATTTCTCAAAGAGACTATTGTTTGGTGATTTCAAGGTGGGCTCCTTCTCAGACATCCACGTTGCCATGGAGATAGCATGTTTTTCTTTCTAAATGATATTTACTTGTACTCTCAGAAGTCTGTTCGGCAAATTAGCACAGGTGATTTGAGAGTAGAGGAGTTGGCTCTGTCAGCTTCCAGATTTGCTGTGCCGTAACGGCCTGGGCTGCCAAATTAATCGAGGAAAGAAACCTTAAAGACCATTCTAAAAGAAAGGCTATTTTTGAGTTCTTTCTTATGCCCTCTCATGCGTGAGTGAGTAAGTGAGTGAGGAGTTATTAATCCAAGAAAACTAGGAAAGATTCCTAGTCATGGTGTCCAAAATTCAGGACCACAACTGGCCTGTAATGGGTATGGCCAGAGAAAAGAGCACATGAGGGTGGGGGCCATGGTCATGAATTGTATAGTTGTATAGTGTGAATCATATACTAGAATACTTGCAGAACTGGGCGAAAGAGCATAGGGATATCTCCTGATGCTGATTGATCTTAGTTTACATAGTATGAGCTCTATGAAGACAGTGGCCACATCTTGACTTAATCTGTCTCATCCGCAAGGTTTCTCTCAATTCCTTGATCCCTTTCTAGCCACTTCCAACTTGGAGTGTAATCTTACACATCTTAGGCATTACCCTGTGTTTCTTGTCTATACCCACTGCTGCTTCCCTTAGCTCTTTCCCACCACCTCCTTCTTCACTGAATATTTGCTTCCTTCTCTCCTGATGCCTCTTTGTCACCCTATAATCTTTTGCTATCAAAATGCTTACCCTCTATTAAGGCTCATTCAAATGCTATCTCAATGGGAAACAATCTCTTGGTGTTGGCAAATCCTTGAGCCTTTCCCCTTACTCTTTTATCCTTTTGAGGATTAACACAAAGTTTCTGAGAAGATACTGAAAATGGGAAAACCATAGCTAAACTGTTGCTTGATTCACATTTATGTGTAAACTGCAAACACAGGACTTCTGGCCATCTTTTAAGGCTGGCCAAGAAGTAATCTGTATGATGAAGCCTGTTGTATTATTGTTAGGCAAAACAAAGAAGGGTTATTTGAGTACAAATTGGGATATTACATTGAGGCATCAAGTCTACTTGCCTCACCTTTCCTCTTTCGACCACAGCCCTGTGTAACTCAACAACTACTTCCAAAAGCTTTTCTATGCCACTTCATGAACTCCCAACCAATCGCTGTTATTTTTGTAATGGAAGTCCAACTGGTAGGAGTTTGACAATATGATAAAAATTAGAAAATATCTATTGCCTTACTTAAGACATTCCCAAGCCACATATGACACACACCTGGATTGCCAACATGTGGGAAAGTGATGCCTTGGTTTGTGTTATACTCAGGAGTCTTTTGCACATGAGAGAGAGAGAGAGAGAGAGAGAGAGAGAGAGAGAGAGAGAGAGAAACATCAAGCTTCATGGAACCCTGAAGTTCTAGAAGTTCTAGCAAGTCTAGCAACACGCAAAATTGCCTAACTTGCTAAAAGAACTGCATTGCACAGCAATGCAGTAAGCATGCAACCCTTGAAGTAACTCAGTATTGTAGCCAAAAGCACCCATCATCAACTTAGTTTTCATGCTTCTGCTTTATCTGAAAATCCAGACTTATTTCATAATCCTCTCCAAATAAAATTGTATTTGCTGGAATATTTAAAGTCATATTTTTGCTCCAGTTGATGTTTCAAAACCTTATCCTATGGCTTTCAAGGACAATGTGGGACCGTCACTGTGTGTCCAAGTTGTACCTTCAACAGGTGGTAAAGCTGAAGAGAAGTAGTCTATGAAGCATGGATGGGACTGACTCTTTGTGGATAATTCCTCCTCAGAGGACATTCTTCACCAAGCTCATTGACTCCTTACTTCCTGACAAGGTGTATGCCTATTTTTGAGGTGAGCGCTTTGCTGTTGGCACAGGGGTACTGCTAGGTTGTAGTCACATTAAACATAGTTCTTGAACTTCATCTTGTGCATTAGAGATGTCCCTCCCTTTCTATTTAGGCGCAATGGTGTGCTTATTTCTTGCTGCCTTGACCATACAGCTTCAATGGTCTTGCTTTGCCTATAGTATCACCATCCCTAGATGGGAATTCCTTCTTGTTCTGTAATTCTTGGCTTTCTCTCTTTTGTTCTGCTCTTCTATGAGCAGAGCTTTCTGCTGAATCTGACTTTAAAGTCAAGGTTTTGAGGCTGTTACCACTTCTGAGCTTTCACCGAGGCCAGCCAGCCAGTAGGTTACAGCAACAGGGTTTTATTTGCTGAATTTATGCCTGTGAGGTCCTCTCCAATCTATCCTTTTAACAGGCAAACACCCTTGGCCGTGCTTTCTGCTCATAACCCAAATCTTCCAAATTAAACAGGAAAACATCTTACCTATTGCTAAACTAATTCATTTTAAAATCAGAAGACACAAGTAATTATGAAGAGGAACAAAGAGCATCTCACTCCGTGGAAATAGCCACCGCCAACATGTCTATCTTTGCAGAGCATAAATTCATTTAATTTCCCTTCGGTAATGAAAAGGAAATTGTTGGTAGGGCACAGTTCTTTGGGGGATGGCAGTGATGTGACTTGAAATGAAGCAAAGCATTCAAGATTCCTGCCTACATACCTGAGATCCGACTAAGAATCTCTGAGGTTTAGCCTGGCTCAGGCAGAATTCACTATGGAAAGAACACAGAATTAAATGTCAGGACAGAAGCTATTTTATAAAGATTGCCTGTCTTTGCCCACACTCGGTAGCACAAGCAAAACTGCCCCTGCTTATTGCTGGGGAAACCTGAGTTCTAGCTCTGAAGAAAGAGTGTCCATAGTCCATACTAAGTAAGGTCCTTCAAAGATCACTCACCATTTTTGGAAACAATTCTTACTTTCCAATTATAGGTGCCTGTCTGGTGAAGAAATATGAAGGCTGGTCTTCTGTAAAATGTAGTTGTTAGTTATGGAAGGATGCTGAGTTAAGTCTTCCTTGAAGTATATTCAGCACCGCCCATGAACATGTCAAGGCATGTTTACAAAGCATTTACATAGAGCATTCTGTGTAGCCATCTGAATAGAATTTGACTTTCATTTGTTCCATCTACAACTCAACTTCTCACATGAGAATGTACCTCAATAGCCCCTGCCGGGCTGGAGTTCCAAGGGGTGCAGTTCTGCTAACCAGCTTTCTGATACAGTAGGTCTGGGGTATGGGGTTTGTGAATTTGAATTTCTTCCAAGATCTCAGTCATGGTGATGATGCTGGCTTGAACATCAGGTTTCTACAGGACTATCTAGGAAAGATAAGAGCCAATCCTAAAGGTTTAGGGAAAATGAACTGAATTTTCTAAAACATTTTTTTTATTCTTTAATCTTTTTTTTTAAACAGTCCCGACTTTATCTGCTTCCCTGTCTGCCCTCTGATTGTTCCCCATCCCATACCTGCTCCTCCTCCTCTCCACCCCAACCCCAGTCTCCAAGAGGATGTCCCCACCCCACCCCACCTACCTTCCCACTTCCTGGGGCTTCCAGTCTCGTGAGGGTTAGGTGCATCTTCTCTGAATGAACATAGACTCAGAAGTCCTCTACTGTATATGTGTAGGGAGCCTCATATCAGCTGGTGGATGCTGTCTGTTTGGTGGTTCAGTGTCTGAGAGATCTCAGGAATCCAGATTAATTGAGACTGCTGGTCCTCCTACAGGGTCACCCTTCTCCTCAGCTTCTTCCAGCTTTTCCCTAATTCAACCACAGGGGTCAGTAGCTTCTATCCATTGGTTGGGTGTAAATATCTGCATCTGACTCTTTCAGCTGCTTGTTGGGTCTTTCAGAGGGTAGTCATGACAGGTTCCTTTTTTTGAGTACTCCATAGCCTCAGTAATAGTGTCAGACCTTGGGACCTCCCCTTGAGCTGGATCCCACTTTGGGCCTGTCACTGGACTTTCTTTTCCTCAGACTCCTCTCCATTTCCATCCCTGTTAATTCTTTCAAACAGGAACAATTATGCGTCAGAGATGTGACTGTGGGATGGCAATCCCATCCCTTTACTTGATGCCCTGTCTTCCTGCTGGAGGTGGACTCTACTCCCCACTGTAGGGCATTTCAGCTAACTTAGAACCGATTTATGATAACTTTTATAGAGAAGTACCAGATTTTTCAAGAGCAACCACTACTTTGTGCCTATTGTAGGTTTTATTTTACATCCACGATACTATTTTTGATCCAGGGTTCATTTTCACCTATTGATTTTCTGCTTGCTTTTTAAATTTTTGTTACTCAGAGGGCTTTCAACATGTAGCCAGAATGGTCTCGAATTTACAGTACCCTTTTCTTAGCCAGTAGAATGCTGGGATTGCAGCTGTGGGCCTTCCCATCTGGCTGTTTGCTTGCTTTGTTAGTTTCTGTTTTACTATGGTCAACAGTAAACCCAGGACATGAAAAGCAAAGACTGAGATATACTCTGACCAGCAAGTGAGTGGTTTGTTTGTTTAATTGGATGGTAAGATAGGTTTGGTTTTAGTTTTTGGGTTTTGTTGTGGTGATGGTTGTGGTTGTTGTTTTGGCTTCTTTGTTTGTTTGTTTTTGCAATAGTCTTAGTCTTGCTCTGTAGCCCTAGTGTAGTACCAGTCCCTCTGTAGGCCAGTCAGTACTCAAACTTTCAGCAGTCCACTTGTCTCAGGATTCCTGTGTGTGTGTGTGTGTGTGTGTGTGTGTGTGTGTGTGTGTGTGTGTGTATGTGTTCCACCAAACCCAGCTTCCCACCTTTTGTTTAATCAAGTGAATCTGAATTTTTGCCACGTTTATCTTCTGAAAAAGAAATATCATTTCCTAATCCCCTCAGTGGTGTATGGCTGGTCTCTTGGAAAGGACTTTTGGCTCTGCAAATTAACAGCTGCAGGTCTTTGAACAAGTTATCTAATATCTCTAATATCTCTGAACCCTGATGTCTACATCTGTGAAAGAAAAGAAAAACAAAGCAAACACATCCAAGGAACATCCAAGGAGCATGAGAATTAGACAAAATAAGAAGTGAATAAAAGGCCTGGCATAGGAGACTGGATTTCTTAAGCTTCACCCAGGCCCTTATATTCTGTATTTATGTTGCATGAGATGCTGGTCATTGTGTCCGGTGCTAGTTTAGCTGCGTTAGCTTTAAATGTCTCCCTAGCAGATCCTAGGCTGTGTCTTACAGATAGATATCATAGCAAACCAAGTTTCACCTCATGGTTCTATGACATTATGTGTCAAGAACAAGCAGGAACAGGTTTAATAATTATAACAAACATTTATTGATGTCTGGCACCATGATTACCAAGAATGAGCTCATCTAATCCTAATGACAGCCCTATAATGAAGGTATTATTACTATTATTTTACAGATGAGTGAATGGAGGCCCAGAGAGGTTAGGTAACTAGCCTGAGGTCACACAGATGCTCATAAATACTGAGCCAAGATCGAAAGCAAAGAAGCAAAGGCTGTCTTTTCTCCACCATTTAAGCCCCTAACAACACCTCCCTCTCCAGTTCAGAATGATTTGTCCCTGTTCTCTCATAAGTAGAGATGAAAGCCTGGGAGTGACATTCCCCGGCTTGAAAAAAGGCAAAGCCAAAAGCTAAACTTGGGCTAGATCCAACCTCTTCAGTTTTTACAGCACTACAACTTTGCTTTGGTACAAATAGAACTTTTCCCTCCCTCTTTCAGGCATCAGACAATGGTTCTGCTGACTAGAAGCAGTGGGGGTGGTCAATACTTGTATATTTAACTAGCAGCTCTCTGTAGGAGGAAGGAAAGCCTTGCTTTATAGCCTTCCTTGATTAGCATGGTATAAATACTCCAGCCTAGACTGACTGTGAGCTCTCCATGTGACCACATGGGATGCTGACTTGGAGCTAGCCTGAGAATCTCTACTGCTCTGGTCCTTGCTGAGAATGTGACTCCAAAGTAACATTCTGACAGTGAAGGAAAAATGAATGCGTTAGACACCAAGATTAGGACTGTCAGGACAATCACTACAATGGACAACTCTTCTTTTAGCGTTTAGCACCGGCTCTATTAATGATATTCAGCCCTGCCAAGAGTCTCTTAGATCTTATTTATAGAATCTTTGCCCCCTCAATGGGTACATGAATAGGTTGTGTCATGCTCTATCTTTAGAAATGCTAATCTCTTGTCTGAAATGATTTCTTTGGGCACAGATGAACTCACTCCTAAAGTATGTTTTTGTTTTGGTAACATAAAATAGACAACAAAAAAAAACCCTCTAAACTTGCCCAAGGATGATGTGTTTATTTCTAAATAAAAAAAAATAGGAAATTAAGAAACACAAGCAAAACAGAAAAAACGAAAAGAAATAGATTTTTAAGGACACTTATTCTTTCAAGATCTAGAGACAAACATGGCTGACATTTGACTATATGGTCCTCTCATATTTTTTTCTTCCTCTATGCAGATATCTTCTTTTGAAAAATAGCTGTCTGTGAAGGAAATACATTTTCAAAATGAAAAGCTATCACAGATTATTATCCTCTCTGTACGGGTCCTGCCACTGTATTTGTATTCACAGAAATGGTAGGTTAGCTATATTTATGCTGATGGTCTACATGCATTTGAAGATAATACCACTAATGGGGATTGTTATCTATGAGTACAGATGGGGCGAAAAAGACCAAGGAGGCAGTCTCGGCCCTTTCCACTCCATAGACCACTATACATAGTCTGATTTTGAGTTACAGTTGCTGCTGTGCTGATAGGGTGGCTGATTAAGACTCTGCTTCGAAGCCCTGAGGTCACCCCAGAGCTCAGAAAACAACCACCTCCTGCATTCCCTTATTGCTCTGGGCAGGCCTGCCTGCTGTCTGTTTCCCTGCTGCCTGCAGCCTGGCCCTATTGTTTGAAGTGGGGCTTCAGAGCTGCTTTAATGGATTTTCTTTGCCCTCCCTGCTTGGGGTTACCTCACCATACAAGGCCTGATCTGGCATCCTGGGGCCATCCATCCTTCATACATGTCCAGCCCAGTGGGAAACTGGGAGAAATGGAATTTCTTCATTCCCTCTACTCGCTCTGGATTTTAGTGGAACAATACCAGAGAAAAATGTGGCAGTCATAGTACAATGCATGATGGCTGACTCTGGGAAATTAATGTTTCTTTTTGAACAAGACGTTCCTTCTGAACCTGAGAATAGTGGCCAAAGCTATGGTAAGCAGACAGAGCCCTCTGGAATTTTTGTTTACTCTCTAGTGTTCATTTCCTTGACAACTCATATGCCTGACATGTTTCCAGAGTTCTATTCCTTCCTTGGAGGCCAAATCTCAAAGATAGATAACAAACAGCATGTCTGAAGAAGTGGAATTCTTTATAAAGACTTTCTTAAAATTATAGTAAATTATGTATGCATACATCAGGAGTATTTGGTCCATTGCCACTGATAGTTTTTGCTAGAGTGTTGTTTTTGTTTTGGTAAGTGTAGATCATCAGGTTCCCTCCAGAAAACAGAAACTTTCTTGATTGAGAAAAAAATGTAACAAAAGAGAACATGGGCCTCTGGACAGTGCATAGGAGACGGGATTTGTTTGTTTATTCCTTTGTTTGTGTTTGTGCTGTTGATTTTGTTGCTTTGCAGGAGGACTCAGTCCTTGCAAGTCATCTAGCCTGCCCTTGTTTCAGTTTCCTCCTCAGTAAAAACAAACCAACAACGTGAGGCCAGCAAGGCAGCCAGGCATGTAAAGACAACTTACTTCTAAGCCTGATTACCTGAGTTTGATCACTGAAGCACACACTATGGGCTGACTCTCACAAGTGGTCCTCTGACCTCCACAAACATGCCATGGCACATGCATGCAAAGCATGAGCATGCACAATTAAATTAAACATGTGGACATTAGCTTAAATGAAAGTTTCCCATCTTCCACTTCCACCATATTCCACTTCCATAAAGTGACCATATTCCACTTCCACTAGAGTCACAAGCCATCTAACAAAAATCCCAATCCCTTCTAAGTCGTTGTTCAGAAATATCTGAGAGACTCTAAGAACATAGTAAGTTCTTGTTATTGTCCTTGGAAGCCCTGCAGAGTTGGAAAGTAAGTCCTTATTGCTGACGACATCATATCCTTGAGACACAATACCCAGAGAATCTGAACTGAATATGACCCAAAAGCCTCTACCCTCAGGACTAGCTTTTATGCTACCAGAAGGCCCCATGCAAGCTACCAAAGAAAGAAAGCAACCAACAGTTTTACCCAGTTATAACAATGCTTTAGTTAATCTTCTATCACTATAACAAAACACTATGACCCAGGTCACTTATAGAAGAGTATATTGGCAGCTTATAAGGGACTATGGCAGAAACTAGGCAAGCATTGCCCTAGAGTAGTAGCTGAGAGTTTACACCTCGAGACATAAGCACAAGGTAGAGAGCGCTAATTTGAAATGGCATGGGCTTTTTGGAACCTCAAAGCCCAACTCCAGTAACTTACCTCCTCCAATAAGGTCATGCTTACTAATCCTTTATAAAGAGTTCTACCAATTGGGAACCAAGTATTGCAACATATGGACATGGGAGATACACATTCTCTTTCCAAATACCACAGGTGCCTATAACCACAACATAGCCTGATATCCCTAAGTGTTTAATAGTGGCCCACATACCTAGACAGTAACCAACAATAATACTCTAATTGGCCTTAAGACCAGCTCAACCCAGAGAAATGATATCTGATAATGGAAATCTAGTGAACACTCTGAGGTTGGAGAAGTCATGGATCTTGGAGATAAACCTACAGGTGCCTTTTTTTTTTAAACTAAATCAGCTTAATCCACAACTACATTTTAAATATTCATCCAATACCAAGTGGTCAGACCTGAGATCATATACATACAAGTAGCATTATATGGACTGAAAAGGTTGTATTTAAGTTAAGGGGAGGAGAGGGCAAGGAAAATGATGCATTCTTTTTTCAAACATAGAAACTAAAGAGAATAAATAAAAGTTTCATTCTGTACTGTTTAAAAATAATAATTGTCCCTAAATTTAGGTTCAGGAAAAGAAATGAACAGGACTGGGGAGTTAGAAGAGACCTTAAATTTTAAATTTGACTTTGTTGATGAATTAACTCTTGGTTGAAATGGTAAGTAGTTTTTACTACTCAGTCGCTCAGTGGATGCTCCTGGAGACTGACTTTCCAGAAAGAATGTTATCCGTCTGTGTCTTCGTCTCCCAAATTAGGATGACAATGAATATAGTTTGCCACGTATTTCTGGCTTCAAAGGCAAACATTTTCCTGTAAAAATATAGACAATAAAGACAAAGGGGAAAAAGGAACTGGGGAAAAGTATGTTGATTTCAAGTTAAAGACATATACTCAACAACCAAAAGCGTACCAATAAAGCAGCACAGAATAGAGTCAATATCAAATTGGTTGGAAACCCTCTGCCATCTATCATTAAATGACAGGGAAAAGTACAGTGGCAGAAGTTGATGCTTTCTTTTTTATGGATGTTCTCTCTGTAAAGGTCTACTCTTTTCTGATTATAGTTAGTAAGTACTAGCACTATCTATTTTCTCAAACCCCAAGAATAAAAGCAACTCCACTATCAAAAGAAATGTTTCTTGAGGGCTCATATGTGCATTCAAAATACCAAGACAAGCTTCTAGTGCCTAAAGCCAGTCCCTAAGATCCTCCAGAACATTAGTTTCCTCTGAGAATGTGCTTAAAGGCCGAACTTGCTTTTGCCTTTTGCTTCAAGGAAGCTGAATAAACCTTTCAAAAGCCCTTCAGATGGTAAGGTGATGATCCCAGCCAAAGAACAAAGCAACCCAGGACATCTCTCCTGGCCACCAAGAATAAACAAGAAAGGAAGAACAGCTTTACAAACAAATTAAACCTCAACTATTCTCCCCTTCTGCTTTCTTCATCCTACTTGGCAGAATCTCAGAGCTTGGGGAAAGATTTTGGAACATAGAAGATTTGTGACTGAGATAAAACTTCAATTTTGCAGAGGCTCAGCAGTTAGGGCCCTTCCAAGAGGCTGTTTGGTTTTTTGACATTTCAAAAGGACACCCTTTTTTGAGCAACTAAAGTCTCACATTAAAAGAAATATTACCACTAATTTATTTCTAATGAACAGTTCAGAAAGCTTATTTCTTATTGTCATTGTCCTTGTCATCATCGTTGTTGTTGTTGTTGTTATTTTTGACACAGGATTTTACTATGTAGTCTTGGCTAGCTCAGAATTCCCTATACAGAATAGGCTAGCATAGAACTCATAGATACATACCTCTCTCTGCCTCTCAACAGAAAAGGATGTTTTAAATTTATATAATATTTTATGAACAATCATCACTTATTTCTGATTCTAGTTCCTTTGATTTCAAATTGATTAATTTATTTGCAACTAGATTTTTTTTGGGTATTAAGCCACTTGTCCAAATAGAATCCTAATTTAAAAGTCATATTTATTTTCCTCTGTCAAGAGCAAAGTGACATTAGTTTGTATATTTTATTTATTTTCATTGTTGTTGTTGTTGTTGTTGTTAGAGACAGGGCCTCAGTATATAGCTCTAGCCGTCCTCACTCTGTAGATGAGGCTGGCTTCAACTCACAGAGATCCACCTACCTCTGCCTCCCAAGTGCTGGGATTAAGGATGTGCACCAGTATGCCCAGGTTGTCTATCAGTGGTTTTTAAAAAGTAGGAAGTATTGGTAGAGCAATGCTATGAGACCTTCAAAGGAAATTATGTAGGGAGAAATGCAACTATTTGAGTGGATATGATTTATAACTCCATTTTGTATTGAAATAAACTACAAGTTAGGGTTGTTCCCTAGGCAAATACAACTTCAAGTTAATGTTCCTGCATTACTAATAGAACCTTGACTGGATTAATTTTCTCAGCTAATCATGAACATCCCATAGGCATACAGGTTAGAGACATATTCATAACTTCTGCCCTCTTCAGGTGGGGTTTTCTTCCATGGCTTTGGGCTTGCTATGCAAGTAAAAGTTGTGTTAGTTAACCAGGCGGTGGTGGTACACGCCATTAGTCCCGGCAGAGGCAGGCAGATCTCTATAAGTTCAAGGCCAGCATGACCTATAGAGTGAGTTCCAGGACAACCAGGACTACACAATGAAACTATGACTCAAAAAGAAAACAAAAAAAGAAGTGTTATTTTTTTTAATTTATGCTTATTAAACTTTAAAGTACTGGATTCCCTTCCCTACCCAACCCCCATCCCATGAGACTTCATTAATGAAAACCAATCTGTTTTCAGATGATTTTCAGTATGTAATAATGAAGAGTGGATTTTACCACTTATCACCCACAAATGGACGAAAATTACCCAAACAGCTGAAAGTCTGCATAATTACAGTTTATCTAAATAAAACACATGTAGTCATCTTCTGGAACTGACAGAAGGGCATGAGTTATAGCACCATCTGGAATCATGGACAAGGCAGATACATGTTGAAGCCTAAATTAATAAAGGCTGAGCAACAGCTAACAGCCCAAGCATAGGAGATCAGCATTAATGAGATTAACTCTTAGACTACCTTGGTACATCACTCAACCTCATTATAAGACCAGCTATAAGCTTTTTAATCCCCCCTTTAGTACCAGCTGAATATATTTACTGGAGAGGTGCACAGTATGGATTAGTGATATTTGTTAACTACAGGTGGGGACCGACATAAATTTCATGGATTCGTAATCACTACCCTGGGTTGAGAGATTTGGGAGGAATCCAGGATCAAGGATGCTGCACTGGTATTCTGCCTACTTCAATAGTACAGTTTAGATAGTCATCATCTTTGCACAGATGTGCAGCATCTGTCTGAAATCAATGGATCATCAACTCTGGCTGCACAATAGAATCACATGGAGAGGGTTTGAAAAGTCCCATTGCCCAGCCCAGGTCCTACAGTAGATGAGTTAAGACAAATGCTCTGAAAATGGGGTCATAAATTCACTGCCTCTAATTTCAATGTGTGGTCAAGATTAGGAAACTCAGATCCAAAATGTGACTACTACAATAAAGAAAACCAGGAGGCCTGAGGGCACATTTAGCTGGAAGATCAGCTGACTCCTTTACAGATAACCATACACCCAGGTGCCAGGTGCCTCTTGGAGTCAAAAGGCAATATTTAGTGAGGATTATTTTTACTCTATATCAGGCAATGTGAAAAAATGCCTTTATATGTCTCCTCTTAGTTTATCCTTGTAGCATTTCTATGAAGAATGTATTATTTCTATTATAATTTTTTGTTTTTGAAATTATAATCACTTCCTCCCATCTTTTTCTTCCTTCCAATCCCTCCCTTGCACTCTCTTGCCATTGCTTTCTCTCTGATTCTCAGCCTCTTTTTGTTTAATTGTTGTTATGTAAGTAATATAATATATAATACATAAATACAACCTGTGTAATCCTTTTAATGTTACTTGTATGTATATGATCTTAGAGGGACCAACTCAAAGTTGGTATTGGATAACTAACTGGAGGGGGAAGGGAGCTTCTCTGAGAAAACCATTTTTGTCAATCTCAGTATTCCCCAGTTGCCCATAGTTCTCTGTCTAGTGATGAGGTCCCTCAAGCTTTCCCCAGTTCATGTTAATATGTTCATTGGTTACTTCATTGTTCAGGTCCTGCTTAGGCAGCCATGTTGATGAGACTGTGGGTGTAGCTTCTCTAACATTTCAAGGAATAGACACAATTTCACACCAAACATCCAAATTCTCTGACTCTTACAATCTTCCTACCCACTCTTCTACAATGATCCCTGAGCCTCATATACAAGAATTGTGTAGTGGATGTATCATCTGCGACTTAGACCACAGGATCCCCTGATCTTTGCATCTTTTCTGTTGTGGTTTTCTATGATTGGCTCTGTTGCAAAGAGCAGTTTCCTTGCCAAGGAGTGAGGACTACACTTATCTGTATGTATAGGAAAAATATTTAGAATGTAATTTGGGATGATGCTGAGTAAATAAAGTGTAGGACACTTTACATTCTCCACTACAGAGCCACGACTACCCTAGCCCTGAATAGTTGACTAGCTTTCCAATACTAGGCATGGTTTCCCTATTATTGTGAGGGCACTAAGTCCATTTAGAGACTATTGGTTACTTTCAAGGAATGCATTCTCCTATTGCATCCAGATGAGTATCTTGCTGTGCTGGTGGTCATGGTTATGGCTCATAGGCATCATAGTTGGGTAGGACAGGGTTGCTTCCCTTCTTTGATAGCTTGCATGGGGCCTTCTGATCCTAACAGCCTTCACTTTTGTTAACAATTATTTAGTTATATTTCTTCTTAAAAGAGGGGCTATTTTATAAGTACTAAGTTTTGTTGTAGAATTTGACTCTAATCCGCACTAAGGCAGAGCTGACATCTTCATCTACAACTTGGACTTTCCTACAGAATTGCTTTTCCTTACAGAAAGGAAAGAGTCTTACTTCACTGCGCTATAAATCAAGTTAGACATAGTTATAAATAGCAGATTGTTTAAATTGAATTGAGTCTACTTATAGCTTCTAAGTAAAATATCAAAACCAAACTGTTGCATGTGTATAAAGTTTGGTGTTCAGTTAGACCCTGATGGACTATAGCAATGATGAGTGTTTGGGTTGGAATAAGGTAAGGATTTCAGAAGGAACTTGGCTAAAACATAACCTTGTAAATAAGTTTGTGGGTTTTGTGACACAATGATTGGGCTTCGCATGTTTTGCTAAAAACTAGAATACTATCAAAGCATTCCCAAATTTAAAAATTTAATAACAATCAAAATCAGGAAGTAGAGTAGGGGGAGATTAAAAGTGAAGACAAAATGACTAAAAGCCATTATATATGCATATGGAAATTGTCAAACAATAAAACAATAAAACTTTAAGTCAAGTTTTCTTATAATTCTTTAGCATTTTAGTCAGAATATACTTTATCTCTACATGTAGGGAATATTTGGTTTTGATATAGTCTCACTACTAGCATCACAACTGTAGAACCTAAAACACGTGTATTTATTTTAAAAGTTCAATGTGGCCAAGCCAGCGATGCAGCTCAGTGGTAGAGCATTTAGCCTAAGGACTTGTGTTCAATTACCAACATCATTCAACGGTAGTATGAATGATAGAGAGTTTAAAACTGTGACCCAAAGTTTCCAGCCTCTGCCTTTTAGGTACTTTGCTCCTGCCTCCTATAGCTTTTAGTTGAATATAACCTGGCCTTCTGAATCATTCATTGTAAGGTTGTGAGTAGTGAATTAAGTCCTGTGAGAATGTACATTGTTTGATATAAGCATGGCCAAGGTCTGAGGAAGAATGCCTCAAACCCAGGGGAGTGGCAAAACTTCCTAGGATGTGAGTTCAAACACTGACAGTGCATTCAGGACATGTACCCAGTAGTTTTGGTTTTTTTTTTTTCTCTCTCTCTCAGGTTTATCACCTACAGACAGTTCTCCTACCAAGATTAGCTGAACCTCTCTTCTTGATCCAGGGGTATACATAAGTCCCACCCCCATTGTTCTGCTGTATGTAGTCAGACAGCCTCCCTGCTCAACTGAATATAATAAACACACTGAGCTTCTGGCAGGGAGGGGTTTCAGCTTCTCCATCAGAGAACCCAGTTTCCCCAACCCAGCCTTTCTTTACCTGTATTTGTGTACCTATCTTCTTTATTTACTTTGCCGATCTTAGGGTTCCCATGCTTAAGCTGTACAAGATTTTTCAAGCAGTAGCCTTAGGAAAAAAATTAGATTTTTTTTCTCAGTGTTGGAACATGGTCCAAGAATGGAATCATGCAAGGAGAATTCTGATTGGGAGGAAACTCCAGGAAAACAAGGCAAGAGTCGTGACTTCACTTTGTTCAAAACAAGTAATTGTTCTTGGAATGTGTGTTTGTGCTCCTCCCAGGTGTATTGGGTAGGACTGATTTTAACTCAGATTATTCAGATTAACAGGGCATTATTATTTGTTCATATGCTTCTATAGAAAAATGTGGTTTTTGCCACTGGCAGCTTGCCTTTGCAATTGGACACTCTACTCAAGTGACTAGTCTTAACACACAGAGTATAAACTGAATAAAGTTGCCTACTGAATGAGACTTGAGTCTGCCTCATTTATCAGCTCCATTCTCCCAGGTCCTACCACCCCTAGAAAGGTAAACACTTTGGAATAGGGAGAATGAACTTTTTATTTATATGTGGGCAGCAGAGTAGGAACATGAATGCCCCATTTCCTTTAACTCTCCAAATATCCAGGCCAACTAGATTTTTATAAACAATTCCTAATAATAGAGTTTTCTAAGTGATGTTGTATTTTTAAAAATAAATGTATGGGTATTTGTATGCCTACATATTTTTATGTGCACCACATATTTTCAGACACCAAAGTGAATTAGAAGATGGCAAAGGATCACATGTACTGGAATTATTCATGGCTGGAAGCCACCTGTTATAGGGGCTGAACCTAACCTACATCCTATGGAAAAAGTATTTCTCCAGCCCCTAAGTGACTTTTGAATACTGAATATGAGTATGTTGATGACCTGGGCAAAATCAAAAGAATAAATAAACAAAACGGCACCTTATTGATAATTTCTATGATCCCCAGTGTACAGATAAACAAATTGACATTCAAAAATGTTAAGTATTTTCCCTATTTTTCAAACCCTTAGTTCAAATATGTGAAAATTCTAAGGGAATAAGATAGTGGTATAGAGTGTGTAAAGAGTTGTACAAGAGTTAACATATCTTCTCATCAAAGCACTAAGAAGCCCATATCCTTTGTCCTCATTTAGAAGATTGAGCTCAGCAAAGTTGAGTCACTTATCCAAGGCGGAGTCCACTAAAGCAGTTGTTCTCAACCTGTGGGTCATGACCCCTATGGGGTGAGCATACCAGATATCCTGAACATCAGATGTTTCCATTACATTTCATAACAGTAGCAAAATTCCAATTATGAAGTAGCAAGGAAAATAATTTCATGGTTGGGGATCACTACAACATGAGGAACTGTATTGAAGGGTTGCAGCATTAGGAAGATTGAGAACCACTGCACTGAAGTAACATAATAAGAACATAGCTTGGACATAGCTCAGCTCCAAAACATGTTCAGCCCACTTCACCAGCTACTCTTTCTCCTGTTGCCACTAATTGAATGCACAGAATTTTCTTTGTACTTTGCTGATGGCAGTTGAGATGTCATTCTGTCTTCTAAGATGTGTGGCAGTAATCTTTCCCTGACTAATAGAAGCTATGTGCCTTTGTTTTGTTCACTATTGAGTTTTCAACAAGCAGAATGGTGCTGAGTACACAGTAGGTGCACAATAAATATGTGTTGTATGAGGATTTGTAAGTTTTACTCTTCTTAGAGGTATGACTTTTGTATGCAAATGAATTTTTACCATCTAAGACAGCCAGTGACAGTATCATGTATCATAATGCTTTACAGAAAAATGCTTCAAACAGGGTCATGGGTCCCCAAGTGGGGCACTGTTTTTCAAGTGATGGAAACTGAAGATGGCGTGGTCTATCTGGCAAAAGTAAGATACTGCGAGATTTCCCTCGAGTGGTATATTTACTGCTCCCCAATCTCTTTGTTTCCACTTTCTTGCCATAACAAGAGAGACAATTTTGTCATATACCTGCAACACCATGGTATGCTGCTGTCTCACCACAGGCTGAGAAACACGAAACCAAAGATTATAGACTACACCCTCTGCAAACAAATCCTCCCTACCCTGTTCTCTTGGGCTTCGGGGTCACAGTTATGCAATAGTGTTTAATATATGTATGTTAACTTCAGTGTTGATATAGATGTCTACCCCAAGGTCGAAGTTACAGAAAGTATCAGTGAGGAAAGAGGCAAATGCTCCCCCAGAGGAGGCTGTGGCACTCTAGATTTCTCTGTGGAGAGATCAGGAAGGATTAGCAAATCATGATTCTAAGATTGAGAATGTGCTAGTGAACCTAAAAAAGGCCAAGGGCAGCCATAATTCACTGAGAGACAGAGCCCCTCTGCTCTCCACCCTATTTCTTATAACTTCATCCCTTCCAAATCCCCACTTCTGCCCTAGTCAACTTGGCTTACAATACTGGATATATATATGTGTGTGTGTGTGTGAGTGTGTGTGTGTGTGTGTGTGTGTGTGTGTGTGTGTGTATTACTTCATGACTGCCTCTGAAACTGAGAAGTTGCTGCTTGGGTAACAGGACTCATACTTGTTACGCCTTCATTTCCCTGGCTCTTCATGATAAGCCTATGAGACCACAGTGATTCTTTTTCAAAACCTGTTTGTTACATTTATTTATTGTATGTGTATCTGTGTGTTTGGACATGCACACAAACAGTGAATGTAGAGGTTAAAGGACAACTCACAGGAGTCCATTCTCTCCTAGCTTGTGGGTCCTGGAGATCAAACACTGGGCTTATTGGCAAGTGTCTTTATCTAGTGAAGGCATCTTATTAGTCCACAACGATGTTTTTTATACCCATTTTAAAAATGGATGAAATGCAATGGGGGTTTGTTTGTTTGGGGCTTGTCTGAGAATACATTACTTTTAGTTGGCAATTCTTCTTTTGCTATCATTCTTTTTTTCTTAACATATCATCTCTCAGTAAATACTGAAAGTGGTCATTTGTAGAAATATCCATCTGCTTTTGATATACAGGCTATAAAGGATAAGGGACAGAAGTAAGTAGAGCATTATTTTAAATCAACCACATAGATTGAGGCAAGAGATGAGGAGCCTACACTGTACTGAGCCCATTGTTCTGGACTTTATTATAACAACTTTCGTCAGCCCACTCTCTTCCTGCACTCCTGAATGCTTCACAAAAGCTATCGTCATGACTTAGCTTCCTCTGACCTCCAAATGATCCACTTCCCCATGGGCTTGTCTCTATACCTCTCTTGTTCATGCTTTGTTTCCCTAGTCAAATACAAGTATTTGTTTATATAATAAAATGTAAGTAGTGCTTCACTGAGGTGGTCTGCATTAAAAGCAAATTTATATTCCTTTTCCAGATCTTTGTTTTGCAATCCAGGCTGAATGGGCATTCAACAACTACTTATCAAGTGCCTAGTGTGTACTTAGCTTTTTTCTAAGTACTTAGATTCCATCTTTAATCAAAATAGAGGAACAACTTTTATTTCACTGGTATTATAGAAATAAACAGACAAAATATATGTTAACTATTCAGTTTTCAAGAGGGTCTTAGAAGTTGTCATGAAATACCAATGATAACTTAATATTTAGAAGTAAAGTATGATGAGATGTGATTTGAAATATTTAGTATGATATTCAAGGTATGCTTCTGGGGTTAGGGTTGTAGTTCAGTTGGGAAAGCTCTTGCTTCACATGCTTAAAAGACCTAGATTTGATCCCCAGAACATAAAAAAAAAAAAACCAGACATGGTGGTATATACATCCTGTAATATGAGCACCCATGAGGTGGACGCAGGAAGATCAAAAGTTCAAGTTCATACCTACCTCCAAAGCAATTTTGAGGATAGTCCCAAATACACAATACCTTGTCTGTATAACATTAGCAATTGAGCCAAGTTTGAAATGGAATATGAAAACAGGCTACCGAGAGGAAGAATGCTTCAAGCAACAACTACTGGCACCATGCTACTTTTGAAGAGTTTGATATATTTTAGCAATGAGGCCAGTGTGGCAACACTGAAATGAATGAGAGGCAGAGTGGCAGACTAGACACGTAAAGGTACGAGTGGGCAAAGGGTTTTAAAGTTCATTGTAAATATTTTAGCCCTTCCTCTGAATAAAATAAAATTGGTAGTCTTTGGTGGATTGGAGACAAAGGAAAGGCACAGTCATAGTATAGTAGAAGAGGGCCATAAATGTTGAGAAAACAAGAACGAGCTTATTACAATTAAGCTACTGTAACTTGGTAGCTCTGTGTGCCCTAGTGTGTCTCACAGGGAGTACTTAAAATGACCTTTACAAAGCACAGATCTGCCCAAGTGTATGCCACAACTCAAAACCCTTGCTTGTTCTCTGGCCCCCACAATTCTCAGGATAACCTACAATATCTGGCTTTGCTTCTTAAGTCTTAGCCTACACAATCTCTTCTTTCCCTTGTTTAGTATGTTCAAATTATTTTTATGTCCTCAACTGCATCAAACTGCTACTCAATCAATGCAGGGTCTACATATTGATTACTGACTTCTCTATAATGGTTTTCTCCCCATTAGTTTCTAAGATGAATTAATGCTTTGAATCTTAGCTTAATTAACTGAGTGAGTGAGACTGACCACCCCTGAGTACACCTTTAGCTTAAGCTTTCCCCTTGCACTCCTTTCTCATTCTCTCACAGTAATTAAAGCAATGCTTAACATTTTACATTGATAGAAAAAATAGTGCCTATCTATATATGTGCAAAAATACTACTCAACGGCCTTCTTTATACTTGTTTCTTTGAATAGGTCTTTGGGTCATGTAAATATCATGAGGCCAAGTACCATGCTTTTTTTCTAGTCCACCTTGAATACTCTGTGTGTGTATGTGTGCAACATGAGAGAGAGAGAGAGAGAGAGAGAGAGAGAGAACATAGTATCTCTAATCCACAGAAGACATTATCTCTAATGCACAGTATCTCTAATATAAGGATCTTCAAAATAAATGCTTGAAAAATTGAGTGAAGTCTCTTCATCTTAAGCCAGTCACATACAGCTCTCCTGTCCAACCATTTTAAGAGTAGGTAGACTCATTTTCATTCGGGGTCTACTGACAGTCTACATAGCCAAGTTCTATACTTAGCTCTTTTGCAGGCAAAAAGAATTTAGGAAAATATACCTGTCTTTGAAAAGTTTCCTAAATAAGAATGAATAACACATCTGTTCAGCAAGATTTCTTCTAAAAGTTACTCATAAAATGCTGTGACTATTCACACCCACTAAATACCATGTAGTTCTTTATACCATATAGCTTTGGTTCAAAGGAGATGATAGATTAGAAATCTTTCCAGGAAACAGTTTTGTAGCCCTAGATTTTGTAACCTGATCAAGTTCTCTACATTTCTTTGTCTGACACTAAGTATACTGGAAAACAATTTTGTCAGTCCAAGGGCAGGAGTGAATGTATTATAGTTTATCCCTCATGAAGGAAGTCTGTTGTTATTATTGTTGTTGTTGTTGTGGTTGTTGTTGTTTTGAAACAGATAGGCAGTATTGCAGAGACTCATGAATGTTAAGATCCAGAGAATAGGAGACCAGAGAAATGGCTCAGTGATTAAGAGCACGGGCTGCTCTTCAGAGGGCCCAGGTTCAATTCCCAGGATCTACATGATGGTTCACAACTGTCCTTAACAACAATTTCAGCAAATCTAATACTCCATCAGACATTCATTTGGTGAGCCTAAATACATGCAGCCAAAATACCCATACACATAAAGTAAAAACACTATTAATAAGATAAGCCAAGATGCAGAGAGTAAATGATCATAGTGTATCCGGTCCCAATTGGTATATTCACAACACAATCCCTACATCCAAGGCTGAGGAAAAATTAAAAGAAGGGCATGGGTGGGAAAGATTCTAAGAGCCAGAGGACCCTGAGATAGTGTTTTCTAGACATGCCAGAGAGATGCAGAACACATGAAATCACAACAGTAAGGGTGCCTAAACAAGATCTACATGATGGCAACACAAGGCAGCATAACAATGTGAATGGGGCCAATTTCACAAGGTCCCACAGCCAGGTAAAGAGCTACAGGCAATGAATGGCTGCTGAGAGAAGGTGAATCAGTTTTCTCTGGGAAGGGGCTCCCTGATTGTTATGTTATCTAATCCCAGCTGGTCAATGCCACGAATACACATACACACACAAACACAAACATACAATAATAAATGGTATTTATGTATGAAAATATACACATTTATATACAGTTCTTGTATGAAACAACAATAAGAAGTTATAAATTTGAGAGGGAGTGAAGAGCAACACAGGAGGCGTTAAAGAGGAAAGAAGAAGAGGAACAATTTAAATTGAGTACTTATATATATATAATTCTCAAAAAATTAAAACTTCAAATTTAAAACAATAATATTTTTAAAATAGATCTTTCACTACCCACAAGAGGCAGACACTGGCACTAGAATACTGACTGGTTGATTTCAGATTTAGATCAACATCAGAACAGCTGAGAAACAGATGGTTACATGAACAAGTCTTCTGCCTGTAGGAAAATCCATGGGGGAAAGCCAGAGCATAACAAAGAGGACTGTTGGTGTACTTGGCATCACTGCAAGGACAGTTGGTTGTATAATGCTAATATTTTCTGGCAACCAAGCCAAATGGGATGATGTACTCACCCTTAGGATGTGCTGACCTCAGAGAACAGAAGAGAGTTTTCTTGAGCCAGAGGTTCTTCCTAGCCTTGGCAAAGCTATATCGCCAATGAGCTCCTTTTGAACTTCCTGTCTTTCAGTATTTCCAAGTCATTTTCTTCCTCCCTGTTGAAGGAACGCTGAAATTTACATCACATTTCAATTCCATACTAGAAAGGAAATAGTTAATCATCAGCCTAGGAAATGGGAGGGCATGATGTACTGGGGGTTGGGGCATACCCAGGGGGTTATCCTCTCTTTCTAAGCCTGTGATAGAAACACACATTGGGTTACTGTCAGAATTGGCTGTAAGCCTAGAACCTCTGCTGTCTCTTCAAAGGTAACTTTACATCTCCGAATTTATCCATTTCGTATGTTGTAATTTCATTCATCAAATTCTCAAGACTTTAGTGGGTGCATTGTTAGGTCGTCTAGGATCTTTTATATAATCAAGTATAATTCTCAAAGGAAAAAAAAAACAATACATTTCTGAGCAAGGGTCATTGCAATGTTTTCATGTGGAAATTATTCCATGGCAGGAGCAATTAATTTTGACTTGTGGAACTCAGCAAAATTTTCCAAAGGGGATGGCATTAGAGTTCACTCTCAAATTAGAACACTGAGCTGTAGTTCAGAGACTATGGTAATTCCCAAATAGTAAGAACAACTTGTATCAATTTTACTGACGGTCTGTAAGGCACTGTCTGATGCCAGGACTAATAAAACTTAACCCAAGGGGAGTTTAGAAAAGTCCTAAATCAGAAGGTTGAGATGTATCATCGATTGCCTGACTCAGTCGGTCTTATACAAGGACACTGAAAGTGCTTATTATTCTGTATGAATCACAAACCAATCCTTAATCCACAAATTGTCAAAATCTCTTCTAAGTATGCAAATAGGATAGTCATTCCTCTATAAGCTTATAAAGTGTTTACTTTATGTCAGCAGTCACTCTTGGCCTTTATTGAATAAGTTATTTTCCATATTGGGTGTTATGGAGACAAGCATTTTGGAAGATATCTTACAAAATCTAAAGTTGATAATTTTGTTTTTTTTCAACTTAAGCAAGTCTCCTACTAGATTTAAATAACAGATATGAACTGTATAATATTGTAGCACATTTATTTGATTTCTTTTTAAATTTTTATTAGGTATTTTCCTCATTTACATTTCCAATGCTATCCCAAAAGTCCCCCATACCCTCCCCCATTCCCTCCTCTCCCCCACTCCCACTTCTTGGACCTGGCGTTCCCCTGTACTGGGGCATATAAAGTTTGCAAGTCCAATGGGCCTCTCTTCCCAATGATGGCCGACTAGGCCATCTTCTGAAACTTCTGACACGAGCTCTAGGGGGTACTGATTAGTTCATATTGTTGTTCCACCTAGATTTCTTTTTATAAAGGTTCTTGCATTCTTAAATTTTCTGTGTATCAATGGTGTGAGATGTGTATGGTTAGCAAAAGTATCCTCCCATTTCTTATTTTTCAATAATTTATTAATTTACTTTACATCCGGATATCAGCTCCCTCCTACTGACCCCACTTTCACAGCTCCTCCCATTGCCCCTCCCCTTCTCCTCTGAGAAGGGTGAGCACCTTCCTCCGATTCCGGGGTATCTCCTACTCTCAACACATCATGTTCTTCCATTTCATAGGCTGATGCCTAACTGTTTCCTTTCTTGTATGGAATTTAAATACAGTGTAAATTTCAGCCTTGCATGGTGACACACATCTGCAATGCCAGCACACAGGTGTTGAGCCAGAAGAATCACAAGTTGAAGTACAAGTTAGACTATCAGACTGAACTACAGGGGAAGACCCTGTTTAAACAGTTTATCCTCGACAAACTTGGTTCATTCAGAAACACAAACGTGGCTCAACATGTGAAAAATAAATAAATGTAATTTACTACATAAACTAAAGGACATAATCATGTGATCATTTCAGTATATACAGAAGATGCCTTTGACAAAGTCCAATATCCCTTCATGATAATAGCACTAAAGGAACTAGCAATGAAAAGAACATATTAGAGCATAATAATAGCTATATGTGATGGGTATGTAGCCAAAACTATACTAACTGGAGGGAAATTGAGAGCATTTCCTGTAAAATCTGGACCAAACTCTGGCAAGGTGGCTCAGTGGATATGAGTGCTTGCCAAGCAACCTTCACAACCTGAGTTCAGTCCCCAGCTACCACTATGGAGTGAGGGAACTAACTCCACAAAATTGTCCTCTGACCTCTACACATGTGCAGTGGTATGCAGGTACCTGCACTTGTCACATGACTTACATCAACATACACACTAATTAGTTAACAGAATCTTATAAAATTTGGAATAAGACAAGACTTCCAAGTCTCTCTGCTGATTCAATATTGTGTAATCATTCTTAGCCAGAGCAGAAAACCAAGGGAAAGGAGCTACAAATAGAAAAGAAAGGAGTCAAACCATCCATATTTGCAAACAGCATTGCCCTATATTTAAAAGAGCCTAACTCTAATGTTCTATCAGAAAACTCTTAGTCTTAACACATTTTTTCATCAAAATAGGATATAGAAATAATGCAAAAATTGGTATCTTTCCTATATATCAATAATGGCCATGTTGAGAAAGAAATCAAGAATTCACTACAATCTGCAATAGTTTTAACAACAACAAAACTACCTTGGAATAAACTTAACCAAGAGAGTAAAAGGTTTCTACAATTAAAACTTAAGAAATCTGAAATAAATGGAGATGGTGCTTGGAGTTGGGATTCTAATTCTTCTCATTCTAATCCATCTCATGGATTTGAAGAATTGTATCTACAGCTTTTATGTACTCCCCATCAAAATGCCAATCCTATTCTTCACAGAAATAGAAAAGACATCTTAATATGTATGTGGAAGCACAAATGACTCCACAATTCTAGAGGTACTACCACATGTAGTTCAAGTTATACTAAAGGAGCAAAGTAGCGAAAACAGCCTGATATCTACACAAAAGCAGACAGATAAATCAATAGAATAGAGTGAAGGACCAGAATATAAACCCATGAAGCTTTAGGTACATTATCTTTTTTTATGAAGATGTCAAAAATACTCATTTTTGAAAAGGCAAAACCTTAGAGAGTGGTGCTAGCAAAGGTTGCTATCTATGTGTGGAAGAATAAAACTAGATCCCAATCATTCCCCTTGTGGAAACTCAACTCCAGTTGTATCAATATAATGTATGAGTATTACACCACATACTCTGATATTGTTAACAAATAAAGAAGAAAAAAGTGAAAGATCCAGGCATAGCTAAGAACTTTGTACAGACTTCACTATCTGAGGAAAAAGTGCCAATGACAGACAAGTGGAATTTCATGAAATTATTAAAACAGCACAACAAAGAAACATTTAATTATCAGGTGAAAAGACAATCCATAGAGAGTACAGTGTTTTCTAACTCCACATGTCTAACACCAGCTTAATATAAAGGATATTCAAAGAACACAAATACCTTTATATCAAGAACTCAAAAAACTTAGTCAGTTAATGGGTTAATGAGATGAAGAGTTCTTAAAAGATAAATTACAAATGACCAGTCCACATATGAGAAAATGTTCAACTTCACTAACCACCAGAGAAATGTAATTTAAAATTGCATTGACATTCCATCTTGTCACAGTTAGAATGATAGTCATTAAATAAATGCTTACATAGGTGTAAAACCCTGCTAGTTAGAATATAGACTAGTCAAACCACCTTGGGAATCATTATGGAGTTTCCTTAAAAAACAAAAAAACTAAAAATATATCTATAATCCTACCTAGACTCCTTGGCATATTCTCAAAAGACTCCAATTCGCCATATCACAGA
Organism: Mus musculus; assembly: GCF_000001635.26. Taxonomy (NCBI): domain Eukaryota; kingdom Metazoa; phylum Chordata; class Mammalia; order Rodentia; family Muridae; genus Mus; species Mus musculus. The sequence continues at coordinate 141,366,529 of NC_000086.7, read as the reverse complement.
CATACATGAACATCAATGTTTACCGCAGCACTATTCTCAATAGCTAACTTATCAAGAACCAAAGTTACAGGGAAACAAAGGATTGGAAAGTTGTTGGGTAAAATGCTTTGTATATATTATATTTTTCTATATATATGATTATATAAATAATATACTATTATATACATTTATATATATATATATATATATATATATATATATATATATATGGATAAGGGATATGGATAGGAGATTAAAGTTATAGGAAGGGATGAGGTTACATAATAGGAATTTAAAGGAGACTAATGATGGTTAGAAAAAGAAAGTGTTGGTAAGTGAAGAAGAATGTTCTCAAAATACATTATACATGTGTTTTAAATATCCTTATGGAACTAGGTACTATGCACGATGAATAAACATCAACTGAAAAAAGAATAGCACAAGATGATCCTAAAATTCTTATGAAGTCACAGTATTGAATATCCAAAGCAATCTTGATCAAAAAGAACAGTGCTAGAGGAATCATTATACCTGATATCAAACTACATACCCATAGCAACAAAACCACCATGGTTTGACAAACAACAGCAACAACAACAACAACAACAACAAAGCACACAAGTATAATAAGATGGAAGACTCCTAAATAAAGCATATAACCACAGCCACCTGACTTTAGACAGTGATAACAAAAAGACAGAAAAAAAAAATAAAGACAAAACCTCTTTAACATGTGATTCTAGGGAAAATTGAGGCATACATGTAGAAAAATGAAAATATATTACCCTTGCCCTGCACAAAAATCAATTCAAAATAAAAAATAGAGTTAGAGATGTAGCTCAATGGTAGAATACTTGCCTAACATTCACAAAGACTTGGGTTTAATTCCTAGTACCACCAAAATATTTAAACTGTAAATATAGTCTCCCAGTTGCACTAGTCACATTTCAGGTGTTTAATGGCCAGAAGTGGTAGTGATTAGCTAGCTAATTGAACATCATACTTACAGAGCATTTCTATCAGCACAGACAGTTCTATTGAACTCTCCCATTGCCACTCTAGATAATAGCTTTATGTGTATAATCTTTGTATATAAATGACCATAAAATCATTCACTGTGGAATAAATGAATGGATGGATGGATGGATAAATTAGTTTGGAAGTATAGCATTACAAGACTATTTGAAAAATATAAAAAGAATTCCAGTCATAATCACTATACCATTTAGAGATGCAATTTAAGCAGAGACCAGGGTCTTGTGCAAAAGTTTGGAAAGCTGAGTATGGTTTTGGTATGGGTCCATGAACTGTATCATAGCAAGAGAAAGAGTTGGAATAATTACTGAGGAGAAAATCAGATAGCTCAGAAACAGAGAAGCAGTAACAATAATCAAATCCACAGCAATACCGAGCAGGGAAAGTAAGTATTGGGGTCAGAAGGCAAATGATTAAAAGAAGGCCTAGATGGTAGAAAGCAGATCAGAAAGAGCAGTTGAGGGAGTGGGTGGGTAGGGGAGTGGGGGTGGGTGGGTATGGGGGACTTTTGGTATAGCATTGGAAATGTAAATGAGCTAAATACCTAATAAAAAATGGAAAAAAAAAAAAGAAAGAGCAGTTGAGGACAGAGGCATTGAAATATGTGATGACATCTGAATCCCAGGCTACAGAATTTAAGGGCTGAGATCAACATCTATTCATTTCCTAATTATCTCACTTACTCTCTGAAGAAGGAAAGCTTGTACATTTATACTGGATAGTTTGGTTAGAGTATATCTGTGAGTATGCGGAAGAACAGGATTTGGCTCCTACTACAGGTTGTTTTCAAATTCTGGAAGGCTGGGGCTTTAACTGGCCTAAGAACTGAATTTCTGAGAGTAATGACTCTGGGAAGAGTCAAATACCAGAAAGAGAGAGGAGAGAGAGAGAGAGAGAGAGAGAGAGAGAGAGAGAGAGAGAGAGAGAGAGAGAGAGAGAGAGAGAGAGAGAGAGAGGAAAAGGTAAAAAGGGCAAAGGGCAGTCACAGAGGGAATATATTACAAGGGATATTTTAAGAGGTCTTGATGGTGCTTGTTATACATAATTAGTTTTTTAGCAGGAATGTTTATAGAATTCTGAAACTAGTAGGGCTAATTTAGTCAGAAACCACAGAGAGCAAACTACAGAGAGCGGATGCTCCAGGCTCCTGCCATTTTCTGGAATTTTCTATTGTCCACTCCTAGTTTTCCTGAAAGCCTTTTTAGCTCTTATCTACAAATGTACACACTCTCAGTCAGAAGTGGCAATTTATAAATCTGGTTGTCAGAATTTTTTGGTAGGGAAGGGTCAGGTGTTTGGCCACAGGGGAAATTGAATGTAAGCAGAATATTAGAGGTCCCCATTTTCAAACCCATGAGTGAAGCAGACTGGTTGCTGTTAACTCTCCTTTCTTGTGATGGTCAGTCTGGCAATAAAATCCTCTCTTCATTACCTCTTTTAAAAATATATTTTAGATATATAAAATTCATCTATACTTTTGGCTGTGTTCAGACCCAGTGTTCATATTAGTGCACATCTTTGAAACAACTTTTAAGAACTAGAGGAAGTAAAACAAAGTTACAAAGGCTGTTAACTATAGTGCAATCTCATTTTGAACCATGGATTTCGAAACCTCAGTATAAAGTAGTTACAGCTAGAGATAGTCTGCCCAACAGAGTAGACAAACCATTCTATCAAACCTTAAGAAAATAATCCTACAAGTAGAGTTTGGGGATTACTAGAGCAGTCAGTTGTGTGCCAACAGTGCATTGGGCCCTCATATAGGACTCTCTCCCAATGCTACTCTAACCTCTCCAGATACAGTGACAAGAAGCTTAGATTCCTACTGCATGTGTACACTGTTAATTCTTTACAAAAATCACAGATCTTGATTCCCAAGGCTGTTTCTTGTTCTGACTCCACTTATTCTTTCCACCTCATGGAACTGCACTCTTCAGCCTCCAATGCCAGGGCCCAGGCATGAGTCAGTCTACTGAAATGTGGACAGCTCTCTTGGCATGCATGAGCAATCAAATGTCCAAAGTAAACTGATGACTAACCATGTGTCCAAGAGATCCACAGGGCTTAGAGAATTAAAAGGCTTATTCTTATGGTTAAACACTGGGAATGCCATCTCATTCCTGCCCACTGATTTTTCTATTATCAGCTGGAAAGCCACCAGCAGATCCCTTGTTCATCTGCCAGGATGCAACCTAACCCTTCTTTCAAGTCCCATTTTTGTTCTTAGGGTTACGAATGCCAGAGCCATTCTAAAAGGAATCTGGTTGGCACAGCTAATTGGAGATATAAGGTCATAATTCCAATGTTATAGCATCGGCCTGCATTTTCTTGTAATTTATATTGTTATGATATACATCGGTGGGTTGTCATAGCATTGTTAATAGCTCAAGAGAAAAATGTCTAAACTGTACATATTTAGGAGAAAGCAATAAGTATTAGCACTATCACTGATAGCCTGATGTTCCGAAGTGAAGAAATTAAATTCCACAGAGCTTGTAAACCCTGTATTGAAGTTTACTCCCATATCTGTTTTGATTCAAAATATAGACTTTTGCCTCCTCTAAGAAGATGCCTGTTTGTTCCTAGCTGCACTAGCAGGAGATCATCTGATTTTAATTGAGTGGAAACTGAAGACATACTATGATATTTCTTTCCTGATGAAGTACTGTACCGTACAGTCCTATTTTACATGTATGCAATAGAATGGTGGCCCGTTATGTTAATTTGTAGATCTTTTACCAAACATATTTATTGGGAATATATTATGTGCCATCACATGGAGAGGAGATTGAAAGAAATAAAATAAACAGGAAATGCCATTGCAGAATATGTAACCAAAGAAATAGGGCTAATGAACCCCTTTCCATAATGAAAGGAGAAACATTGCAGAATATGTAACCAAAGAAATAGGGCTAATGAACCCCTTTCCATAATGAAAGGAGAAACATAAGAGTTCCTCAATGAACTAAGCATAGAATTATTGTGTGACCCAGCAGAGCAAATAAAACTCTCTCTTATCCCCCTCCCGGTGTGTGTGTGTGTGTGCGCACGCGCGCGCGCGCACACGCGCGCACGCGCGCGCGCGCGGGGGTATCAACTTACTAAACATCTCCTAAGTGCTATAGTTTGCTGGGGAACTGCCACACTTCCCAGAACACACTCTCAGTTGCTTGGAAACAAGAGCTCTGAGCTTTGAGTTGAACCCTGGCTTTGATACTTCCTATATCATCCTTTTTTGGAAAACTCTATGTTCAAACCAGGGTATAGGAAATGGAGAGAAAGTAAATTGATGTTTTAAAAAGTAGGTAGGTAGGTAGGTAGGTAGGTAGGTAGGTAGGTAGGTAGGTGGGAAGGAAGGAAAGAAGGGAGGGAAGGAGGGAGGGAGGGAGGGAGGGAGGGAGGAAGGTAGGTTACGACCTCTCAGCCTTCTCATTTGGGGTATTATATGGTTCCATGCCTAGAGGGACACACAATAGCCTGATGTACTGTAAGCAATAAATACATGGCAAAGCCTCATCTAAAATATTATATGTAGTCGAAGAGTCCAGTTAAGTAGAGTTACAGCTGTCTTAGTGATTTTTCTACTTATCCTTGCCCCAACCTATCCCAGTACTCAGGAGGTAATTCGAATTTTTTAAAAAAACTATCTATTCTGGTTCATTAATCCCTTAATTTTTTACATTAATTAATTAATTAATTAATTAATCTTGTTCTTTGTATACCCCTCTCACTTCCCCCTTCCAGTCACCCCTCCCACAATTCTTCCCCCACCCTCCATCGCCCCTCCCCTTCTCCTCTGAGCAGGTGGAGTCCCTTGGGTTTCCCACCACCCTGGTACTTTAAGTAATTGAGAAGCTAGGCACTTCCTCTCCCACTGAGACCAGTCAAGGCAGCCCAGCTAGAAAAACATATTCCACATACAGGCTACAGCTTTTAGCCCCCATTTCAGTTGTTCAGGACCCACGTGAAGACCAAGCTTCTCATCTGCTACATATGTGCTACATATGTACAGGTTCAGCCCATGTATGTTCTTTGGTTGATGGTTAGGTCTCTGAGAGCCCCAAGGGTCCAGGTTAGTTGACTCTGTTGGTCTTCCTGTGGAATTCCTGTGCCCTGTGGGGTGTAATCCTTCCTCCTATTCTTCCATAAGAATCTCCAAGCTCAATCAATCTACTGTTTTCCTGTGGGTGTCTGCATCTGTGTGAGTTAGCTAGTGGGTGGGGCCTCTCAGAGGACAGACATACTAGACTCCTGTCTGCAAGCATAACAGAGTATCATTAATAGTGTCGGGGATTGGAGTTTACCCATGGGGAAGGAAATGCATGTACTCACTTATGTGTGGATATTCCATAAAATATACGTCACACAGATCCAAAAAAAGTTAAACAAGAAGAAAGGCACAAGTGAAGATGTTTGAATCTAACTTATAAGGGGCAATAAAATAGTCATAAGAGGCAGATGGAGGGAGGGAATTGGTGTGAGAGGAGATGGGGAAGGGAGTGGGGGAGTTCAGGATCAGGTGTGGGGAGGGACAGAAAAGATTGTCGGATGACCATGAGAATGAATAGAAATCTGCAACTGACCAGGATGTGCAGGTTGGGAGCATCTCCAGGACATGACAGAGACCTGGGATAAGGGAGGCTCCCAAGAATCAATTGTGGTGACCTTAGCTGTGACTGAAAGCATTGAGTATGTGGAACCTGAAGAGGCCACCTCCTGTAGCCAGGCAAGAATCCCAGGGGAGCGATAGGAACACCAACCCATCCACAAACTCTTCTACCCAAAATTTATCTGTCTACAAAAAATGTAAGGACAGGGGATGAAACAGAGACTAGGGGATGGTCAACCAATAACCAGTCCAACCCCTTAATTTTTTTAAATTATTGGACTGTGTGTGTGTGTGTGTTCTTATATGAATGCACATATAAATCACATACACAATAGTTTTCCAATGACAAAATCTTTTAACAGCTCAAACGCCCATGTGGCTGTTTTTGAAGAGAAAGACACTTACTGTTCAAGAAGAGGCTATGCAGATTGCTGGTGAACATCACATGTTCTAAACAGACATATAAGTAAAATCTACCTCGGGGTTTAGAAACTACATATTCCTAGATAGTGTAGCTCACCCACACTTTGTGTCTCAGTTTCCTTATTTGCAAATATAAATCATGACTTTCAATACCTCTCTATGCTAACTTTCTTGTGAAGCTTTAATAAGATAACCACATCTTCCTGGTATTCACATAGGAAAAGTGTCACCCTCTCTCTGATGCTGCAGAGATTCCCATGACTTGGAAGGAACTTGTTTCCCACATACCACGAGCCACCAGTGCCTCGGGGGAATTAAAGAGCCAAGGGACTTCATCTAAACCTGAAAGAATATCAAATGATCATAAATATTCTCTCCAAATGAAATGAAATTCCACCATAACAAAAGCAGTGCAAGACTCTCAAATGGATCTTTTCTGTTTCCTGCTTATGATTAGTCTCTGTTGGAAGTTATGTTTTTCTAAGAGAGATTAACTTTCCGTCTGTACAGATGTTTCCCTAGTGTTAACATCTGTGGTACTCTGTGCACAAAACTTGTCTTATGTGATTTTTGGAACAATCCCATTGTGAGGAGTTTGGAGCTGTAAGAACTTTCTCAGAACTAGTCTTTGTCAGAAGCAGAATCTGAACTGAGATCACTTCAGTCTTTTAGACCACACTAGTCTTAAAGAATTCCAGAGATTTCCTTTTGCTATTGCTAATGCAGAAATCAATAAATGCAAAGCCAGTTGCCTGTAGTTACTCAGACAGTTGATAATAAACCAGGGACTAGTTCAAGGAATGTCAGCTCACCTTTATTTCCTCTGAATGGACAGTGGTCCGTTAATTTTAAAGATGATTAGAAGATCAGGGGAAAATCTGAAAATAAGTTCCTCCCATACCTCAATTCCTTCCATCTGGCCTTACTTTATATCTCACCTCCCCCCCACCTTGAGCCCTTGAGTTTACTCATAGAAGACACACAGACATAGGCAGTCCACAGGTGGTTTCTATTCTAGCATATTAATGGATAGAGTAGGTTCAGAGATGCTTAGCTAAATATCCATCTAGATGTTACTGTCAAGAGATTGACTCTTCAGAAGAATGAACATTTAAATTAAATTTGACTAAAGCAGACTACTCTCTGTTGTGTGGGTAGACCACATTCAATGCTTGAAGAATTTCCTGAAAAAGAAAATTTGCTTCCAAAATATGGTTGGGGGACCAGTGAGAGAATACTCAGTGAGCAAAAATGCTTTCTGTACAAGCCTGATGACTTGATCCCAGGTTTAACAAGCAGGGCTCAGTGGAAAGCATCTATAATCTACTACTCCCAAGGGAAGACAGGAGGCATAAACAGGAGAATAGTCTCGAAGCTCATGGGCCATTTAGCCTAGAGTTTACAGCCCATCTGTAGAAACAAGAGTGACACAGCCTCAATAAGGTGGAAGGAGAGAACTGACTCCCAAAATTGCTCTCTGACCTCTAACATGTATGCCAAAACACACATGCACCCGTCATGTAACCCACACAAGCCTAATACTTTTTCTTTTCTTTTATTGGATATTTTCTTTATTTATATTTCAAATGTTATCCCCTTTCCAGGTTTCCCCTCCAGAAATTCCCTATACCACCCCTCCCCCTGCTTCTATGAGGGTATACACCCACTCATCCACTCACTCCTACCTCCCCCCTGGGCATACCCCTACACTGGGACATCAAGCCTTCATAGGACCCAAGGCCTCTCCTTCCATTGATGCCTAACCCTCTGATACATATTTGGCTGGAGCAATGGGTCTCTCCATGTGTACTCTTTGGTTGGTGATTTACTCCCTGGGAGCTCTGGGGGTTCTGGTTAATGCATATTGTTGTTCCTCCTATGGGGCTGCAAACCCCTTCAACTCCTCGGGTACTTTCTCTAGCTCCTTCATTGGGGACTCTGTGCTCTGTCCAATGGATGACTGTGAGCATCTGCCTCTGAATTTGTCAGGCACTGGCAGAGCTTCTCAGGAGACAGCTATATCAGGCTCCTTTCAGCAAGCACTTTCTGGAATCCACAATAGTGTCCAGGTTTGGTGACTGTATATGGGATGGATCCCCAGGTGGGGCAGTCTCTGGATGACCTTTCCTTCAGTCTCTGCTCAATACTTTGTCTCCGTATTTCCTCTCATGAGAATTTTGTTCCCCCTTCTAAGAAGGACCAAGGCATCAACACTTTGGTCTTCCTTCTTCTAGAGAGTCATGTGGTCTCTGAATTGTATCTTGGGTATTCTGAGCTTCTGGGCTAATATCCACTTATCAGTGAGTGCATACTATGTATGTTCTTTTGTGATTGGGTTACCTCACTGAGGATGATATTTTCTAGTTCCAACCATTTGCCTGTGAATTTCATGAAATCACTGTTTTTAATAGCTTAGTAGTACTCCATTGTGTAAATGTACCACATTTTCTGTATCCATTCCTCTGTTGAGTGGCATCTGGGTTCTTTCCAGCTTCTGGCTATTATAAATAAGGCTGCTATAAACATAGTGGAGCATGTGTCCTTCTTACCGGTTGGAATATCTTCTGGATATATGCCCAGGAGAGGTGTTGCTGGATCCTCCGGTAGTACTATGTCCAATTTTCTGAGGAACCGCCAGACTGATTTCCAGAGTGGTTGTACAAGCTTGCAATCCCTCCAACAATGGAGGAGTGTTCTTCTTTCTCCACATCCTTGCCAGCATCTGTTGTCACCTGAATTTTTTATCTTAGCCATTCTGACAGGTGTGAGATGGAATCTCAGAGTTGTTTTGATTTACATTTCCCTGATGATTAAGAATGTTGAAACATTTTCTTTAGGTGCTTCTTGGCCATTCAATATTCCTCAGTTGAGAATTCTTTGTTTAGCTCTGTGCCCCATTTTTAATAGGATCTTAAATTCAATTTAGAGAGCTGTTGGTTATCACCAAGGTCTGAGTGGCACTATTGTACCCTTAGGGTTATCATACCAGGCTGGTCATTGTTGTAGTTCGTAGGCTTCATAGCTGGATTAGACTGCTGGTTGTCTCTCTCCTTTGTAAGCTTGCATGGTGCCTCCTGATACCATGAAAGCTTATCTTCAGGAAGAAGCCATTTCAGGTTGCTACTATGTCAGGAAACTCTGGACTGTGCGAAGTGCATGATGTTTACAGCAGTAGGGACTTAACTCACCTTTGCTGGTCAGCAAGGGCAATAGCAACAGACTGCATCTTTGAAGAGTCAAAAGCATTCACTATCAATAGCTTCAGAGAAATGTAAATTCAAACTGGGTTAAAATTCACTCTCTGCCCATCAGTTTTTATTCCCCACCCACCCACCCCCCCAAAAAAAGTTTGCTAGAGTGAACATGGGGAAAGAAGAATCTTTTTTTTAAAGAGATCTGTGGTGATTTTACTTTTATGCCCTTCACTTTAATCCAGTCATTGAATTTCACAGTGA